>NC_061510.1:61010901-61111285 GCF_022539505.1 Lolium rigidum | reverse complement strand
AAATTTGCACTTCACATTATCTAGTCATGGACAAGAAACATCTCTATGCGTAATCTAAAGGTATGATTGCTGCACCCCCATGGAGCACTCCCAGGCTATCCACGATGGGCACCTCGCGCGCGGGGGTTGGGCAGTGGCCTCGTTTCGGTTTCCAGGATTGGGCCACGTTTTGCCATTTGGTTGGCTAAGCTGAGGGAAAGAGGGGCCCATGACTCTAACGTGAGACAAAACCAGCTCCCAACCAAACCCTATCCATCCGTCCTTCTCTCCCCTCGCGTCCCCCATCCCAGCCGCCGCGCGCCTCTCCTCCTCCCCGCCGCTGCGCGCCTCTCCTCCTCCCAGCCGCCGTCGCTTTTCTCTCCTCTGGCATGCTTCCTCCCTAGGCTTAGCCGGAGGAGCACGACGTGCCGCGCGCTCAGCAGGAGACAGTCTCCAGGGGCAGTTCCTCAGCGAAGTGGAGCGTGGGCAGTCCGATCCTCAGGCCGCCGAGGTGGATGATGCGGCGCCGTCTTCCTCAACGGAGAGGATCTCGAGCCGCAACCGCCAAGCTGCACCAGAGGACGGGCCGACGCTGCACCGCGGGAGAGGTCGACGCCATGAGTTTTTTCTTCCCCCACTGAATTTTCTTGGCACTTTTTTCCCTGGATTTTGAGGCTATTTTATCTTGTGCAACCAGTTGTTATTTGGGTGATTCGCTTCTGCTAGTGAGGAAGATGGGAAGAGCAAGAAGAAGGGGTGAGGGAGGTGGAAGAGGAGACAATGGATGAACACAGATCTGCTCCAACAGAAGTAAAATACATTCAATCGGGAATAATCATGTATGAAATCTTGATTCTTTTCACCATTGCAAGTGTTCTGGTATACTGTGTGACATCCCATTGAAAAGTAATATTTTAGTTCCTATAAATTGAAATGCTTTAGGAAGTTGGTCTGATCATGCATACTGAGTGTTCTTTTGCTTCATGTCTGCTAAATTCTTTCTTTTCATGTCACCTCTGTTGTGGGCAGAAAGTTATATAGGTTTTCTTCGATGGATTTTTGAATGGAAAAAATTACTGAATGATCTAAAGGTTTGTTTATTATTTAGCTGGTAATTTGTGGTTCAACTGGATTGATTCCTTGCCAATTTCGTTTAAGGGTAGTTGACAAAAAATTTCCCCAGATTGCTGCACGAGTCAAAGGTGTATGTCTAATCTAGCGATTCTATAGGTTTTCTCTGTTTCTCTCCAAAATCTTTGTTTGTGGCCTAATTCTTAAATGATTTAAAGCAAGGTAAAGATTCATTAATGTAAAGGATTTTCCCAGAAGTAAAACTAATCTGTGCATATTCTCGAAGGTTGGAGAATGTGGTTGGTTGGTATCACTCGCACCCTGGTTATGGATGTTGGCTGTCAGACATTGATGTTTCAACTCAGATGCTTAATCAGCAGTATACCGAGCCATTCTTAGCTGTTGCGATAAACCCTACAAGGATTATTTCTGATGTGAAGTGGAAATTGGAGCTTTTAGGGCATACCCAAAAGATTACAAGCCACCGGATGAGGCAGTGTCCAAGTATCAGACGATACCACTCAACAAGATAGAAGATTTTGGTGTTCACTACAAACTGGTAACTAGACTAATTGTCAATCTTTTATTTTGCTGAGATGTCTGTTTTAGTCCTGTTCTAACTGTATTTTTGTCTATGCAGTACTATTCTCTGGATATAACTTATTTCAAGTCATCCTTGGACTCTCCTCCTTGAGTTACTCTGGAATAAGTACTGGGTCGACACATTGTCCTAATTTCCACTTCTGGGTTACATGGATTATGTTGCTGGGAAATTGTATCCAATAGCTATTTACTTCGTGTTGCATTCCTCCTAGGCGCTCAACAGGAGAAGTGTAGGACGCCACTGTAGTTGACCTCTCACCTGGACTCCATCCGACCTCGCCGCAAGGGCCAAGGGGCCTCTCGTAGGTCACCATTTTTTAAATCTCTACAACATATCGTGTTTGTGTGTGCAAATTCTTTTTTATATGGCTACAAGTTGTTCAATACGAATTTAACTATGCAGGATAAGATTGTTCCATATATGTAATATTTTTACTCAGCTGTGCACTCATTTGTTTTTTATTTATCTCAAGTAAACGAAGACAAATTGAGTAGTCTGTCTAGCTGTTCAAAATATTTATATTTAGTTCAGGTATTGAGATACTGAAGAATATCAAGAGGTTTCTAAAATACATATGGGCTTTGCATAAACAATGTGATTTTCTCTAATGATGTACGTCTAGACCATGTTTGTACAAAGCATGGCATCTTTCTTTCAGATACTCTATTTGAACTAAGGAATAATATGTTCTCTAATTTTTTATTAGTATCTTACATATCTTTACCATGTTTATAGGCAGTAGTATATGTGTGTAACATCTCTATTTTTTTGTGAGCAGGTTCTTAGACTACTAAATATGTCAGCATCAAATGGGAAGTGGATCAATGGGGTCCAGTTCTCATCACTATTATGGTGCCGGCACAAACAGGTACCATACTGGTAGTTGAATTATGTTAGATATGCTGCATCTTTGAAATCACCTGATGTTAATGAGTAACTTCTTTTGTTTCTTTTGTTTGAAGGCACAACCCTTGGCCTATGTTGAGTGCTTTGGTCAGTTCACATGTGACAGAGAGCAATTCCCGGAGCATTAGCTCAGGTACTGTATCTCTTAGCATTATTTGGTATTTTCTTTGATAATATGTTTCAAAGCTGTTGACCTTCTGTTATCACCAAGATTTGACCGAGTCAGAGGTGGGCCGCAGTCAAGATGGGCTTAAGGAAATATACGTGGAGAATTATATGAATCGGCCTGTTGGGTTTAATTGCCCGTGTATCTGTAACATATTAGACCTATTTTAGTTTAGAGATAGAATCTTAGTCGTGCACGGTTTAGTGCATGCCCACATTAGAAAGTCCCCTGGACTATAAATATGTACCTAGGGTTTATGGAATAAACAACAACTCACGTTCAACCCCAAAAACAAACCAATCTCGGCGCATCGCCAACTCCTTCGTCTCGAGGGTTTCTATCGGGTAAGCGACATGCTGCCTAGATCGCATCTTGCGATCTAGGCAGCACAAGCCCCACGTTGTTCATGCGTTGCTCGTACGGAAGCGCTTTTGATGGCGAGCAACGTAGTTATCATTAGATGTGTTAGGGTTAGCATTGTTCTTCGTTTAAGCATGCTTACGTAGTGCAACCCTTGCATATCTAGCCGCCCTCACGCCTATCTCGGGTGTGGGGCGGCACCCCGCTTGATCATTATCTAGTAGATCTGATCCGTTACGATTGCTCCTTGTTCTACAAGGATTAGTTTAATATCTCGCAATAGTTTGGCCTTACAATGGGGGAGGATCCAGTGGCACGTAGGGTGGCGTTCGCAAGTCCTAAACGGGATGTTCCTAGAATCAACTTCATGTTGGTTTTCCGGCCTTGTTTAGGATCGGCTTACGAGCACCGCGCGTGGCCGCAAGGCCCAACCCGGAGTAGGATGATCCGGTTATGCGGTGAAAACCCTAAATCGTCGTAGATCTCATTAGCTTCATCTTGATCAAGCAGGACCGCCAAGTATTCGTGCACCCCGTACGGATCATGGGTGGATCGGCTCTTTGAGCCGATTCACGAGATAACTCGAGAGCCGATCGAGGCTCGTATTTAATGTTTACATGTATGCCCTGCAGGAAACTAAGCGAGGCACCCTCATCACCTTCCCGACCGGGTATAGGTCAGGTGGCACGCCCTTGCACTCCGCAACGCCGCGTGTGACCGGAAGAGCATTGCGGGCCGTCGCTCGGAGGGGTCTCGGCCGGCCCGCAGCTCTAGGCTCCCCCGGCTCTACGGTGTTGACAAGGCCGCTGCCCGCCGGTGGGTTTTGGCGATCAACACATTCGGCACGCCCGGTGGGACCATCGTCTACATCAACCACATCGCCATCTACATCCGAGATGGCGGACGGCACGCCGATCACCTACGAGGATCCGCCCGACGACCTCAAGAAGCAATACAACGAGATCAAGGCTACCCTCGAAGCCGACCTCATCGGCTCTTTTCGGAGAACCCGTTCGGTGGCATCGGATGGAAGGGGTTCTCACCGAAGGTGCACTCGATGGGATAGACCTCTCTTCCCCGTCGGAGGAACGCACCGGGGTCCGCGGCAGGAGATCAACTACCCGGTGGCTCACTCGCTACACCGCCACTCCGAGAACTTGGTCAACGTGCCTGGAGCGTGTCGCTCTGCGCGTGATCCAGGAGATCATGAGCCACCAGTACTCGCCGTCAGGACCAGCTCTCGGGACTCATCAAGGAGAGTTGCCTTTCCAGTCCCGTCCACCGCTGCCGTTTGCGTTGGCAGCACCAGCTGAAGTGCCGACTACACCGGCATTCCTCGTCTACAGAATTGGTGGCGACCCCAGTGACTACCAGTTCTTAATGGAGGCGCCTAAGGAGATCCCTCATGGATACGCGTGCATGTATGTGCCGGATTGTGGTGACCGGGCACTCACAAACCAGGCCACAACATCGGGGACTCCGGCGAAGACAGGAGGAACGTCGGCGACAGAGCGGACGTGGCTAACTAAATACGCCACACCGACGAAACTCCCGAGCCCAGCTCCTGCAGGCCGGCTCGAGCTGGAAAAGCAAACATGGCAGGCCAAGTACGCCACCCCGGCAAATCTTCGAGTGCAACTCCTACGGCCAGACACGACGGATCAGATCGTACCATACCGAGAGACCAGTTCGGCATGATGCCGAAGAGAAGGGCGTCGGCTATTCCAAGCCGTACCCCGACGATTACGAGATGATCCCGCTGCCACCTAAATATCGGCTCCCCGACTTCTCCAAATTCGGTGGATCGGATGGCTCCAGCTCCATCGAGCACGTCAGCCGATATTTGGCTCAACTAGGACCGGCTTCAGTGTCGGATCAGCTACGCGTGAGGCTCTTTTCACAGTCCCTCACGGGATCGGCTTTTGGATGGTACACCTCTCTGCCAGCGAATTCCATCCAGTCTTGGAAGCAATTGGAAGAACAGTTCCATATGCAATACCATTCGAAGCTTCCGAGTCCGGCATTGCCGATCTAGCACAACTACGTCGAAGCGCGGGAAACGGTGACAGAATACATCCAGCGCTTCAGGAATCTTAGGAACCGATGTTATTCGGTTCGTATAACCGAAAAGGAAGCGATCGAGTTGGCGTAGCGAGGCCTTGCAACACAGCTCAAGGACATGGCCTCCCAAGCGGATTATCCCTCGCCGGCGCACATGGTTCGAAACTATCGAGCATATGAACAGCGCCACCCCAACCTCGTACCAAGACAAGTTCAAACGTGCAGTAGTTATGGTCGATACGGAAGAGGATGAAGTGCTCGCGGGAGGCCAAGAGATAGCAGTGGGCTGAGTGGACTCGGGGGGAACCCCCGTGGCCCGCAAATGGGTAAAGCCACCGGGGCCGCCCGGGGATTTGATTTTGACATAACCAAGACCGAACAAATCTTCGACCTCCCGCTCAAGGAGAAACAAGTTGACGATTCCCGAAGGTCTCAAGTTCCCCACGGCGAAAGAGCTAAACGGAAAGCCGTATTGCAAATTCCACAACTCGCTTTCCCATGCCACCAACGACCGCCGGGTGTGGCGTCGGCACATCCAAGCGGCGATAGAGAAGGGGCGGCTAATTTTCAACCAAGCACGCCATGAAGGTCGACACCCAACCCTTCCCCGCCGTTAACATGGTGGAAATCACCTACCCCGAAGGTTGCCAGCCAGGTCCCTCGTTCAGCATCAACATGGTAGGACCCGGAAACCACTCGGCAAAGATGGAGATGAGGGCAGCTGCTCTCACGAGCAAGGATACGGAAGAGGCCGCTCCACGCGATCGGCTCCGTCATGATGGCAAGCGCTATGTCACGAGGGAGAGGTGAAGAATATAAGATATCGGCGACCCCTCTCCGATCACCTCCTCAACAAATATGTTAGTCGGCATGACCAACGCCGGCGACCCAATTACGATGATAGAGAAGATCGTTTGGCTAGAGAAGCTAGAAGATATCGTCGGCAGGATCGCGATGAGGAGGAGCACGAGCGCTATGCCACGGAAGCATCAAGGGAGCAAGACGACAACGCCGAGCATTGGGACTGCCCCTTCTTCGTACACTCGCTGGGATTCAGGAATGAGCCGATTGCCCACAATCGGCAATTGCCCGAATGCAATCGAAAAGAAGGAGGCAGCCAACGTGTCCGTGTTCGAGCGCCTAGGGCCTCTCCCGTCACAAAGCAAACGCGCCGAGTCACCTCGTTGGGCAGATCTTGAGGATTCGGAAGACGAGGGAGAAGTGGAAGAAGACGGATACCACCGGCCAAGGTGGTGCCCCGACGGACTCAGCCGTTCCCAAAAGCGCAGGGTTCGGCGATTGCGCGGCCCGGAGGAAGCCGAAAGGTTGTACCTGCATACGCTAAGGAAGGCACGGCCTGATCTGGCCGCAAAAGTTCAGCGAACCCTGGATGAAGAGGGTCGTCCACGGAAAATGGAGTGGCGCCCCAAACAGAGGAAAGCCGATGATGAGACATCGGCTGGCACAAACATGGTACTCGTCTTGCCGACAGAGCTTAGCCCTCCACGACTCTACGGAGCACTCAAGGTGGACGACAACAAGCGCGTCAAGTCAGAGGTTGGGTTGGTTTCATCCAGCCTGACCAAGTAGCAAGATCAAACCAATGAGCAAACCAGGATAGGCTGATCCTTGTGATCGGCCCGAAAAATTTACGAAGGGAACTTACAAGACCTTCAACAAGCAAGCAACGTGGAGGCCGATTCCAGTAATCGGCCAAAATTACCCTCACCTACCTTTCTCGCTCGGGTTCAACATGTTATCCAACGCAGCCGATACCATCAATTTTCTTGACGAGAATCGGCTCGGGGGCACCTAGTATATGAAAATACGAGGATATGCAACGAAGCATCTCATCTTTTGTTGACGGGTATTGGAATATGGGGGCCGATGCGCAGGTCGGCCGTAAAAACAAAAAAGTGAAAATTCGAAAATTTTCGAGCACGACCCGATGCAGCGGACATCGACTTCGGAATCAAGAAACAGCCGATACGTAGCCATCGACTCTAGTTGTGCGAGGATTATCAAGCCTTCACCAAATCCAGGATTTCCAATCGTGGGGCTAGTGCAACTGAAACGAAAGATTATCGGCTGTCAGAGGAAGAAAGAGGATCGGCTGTGGCACATTCTCGCCTCGAGTAAGAGCTCGGGGGGCAGCTCACCTTGAAGGCTTTCCGCTCAGAGAAGCCGATTTGTGTTCAAATCGGGCTGACGCCGCATAAGGAACTTCCCACACACGATCAGGCCCAGGTCTACACAGTTCGTGCGCGTATCCTCGTCTCCGTTTTGCGTTGGCCGAGACTCGGGGGCAACAGGCCCGGTAGATTGCTCGTTGAAGGACCGATACGTTGTTATCGGCTCATTACACATTGGCGAAGAGGGCAAATCGGCAAGGTCAGTAGGAGAGGCAAATCGGCTCAATCAAACTCAGAAGAAATCGGCAAACTCGAATTAGGGAACAGTTCTTCACTGATGGGCGAGATTTCTTACATAAAGAGCTAATTGCCCTCAAAAGGAAATACTAGGGGATACATTGCCCCAATCGCTACTACCGACCCTATGCTAGAGGTCCTATCTACGGGCCATCACCTGCCCTCATCATCGAGCTTTCATCGGCACTGCCGCCGATGGGCTCCTCGTCGCTACTCCCATAGCCCTCCACCGGGGCTTCGTCTCCATCTTCGTCGTCGCCGCCGTCGTCGTCCCACCACATGCGAAGGCGCTCGCCGGTGGGTAGCCCTCGAGGGAGTCATCGTCGTCGTCGTCCTCCTCCTCCTCTTCTTCCTCCACCACCCCTCGGAGGAGGTGAAGTCGTCCCGAGAGAAGCGATCGTCATCGCTCTCCTCCTCCGATTCCCCGTCGGCGAGGAAACGAAGGTCGCTCTCCCCGTCCGTCGAGGACTGGTCGTCCTCGGACCAGATGGAGAAGTCATGGTCTGACTCCTCCCCGGCCGCAATGGCACGGCGGGTGTTGGCCGCATGGGCCGCCGCCGGGTTATGCTCCGGCGTCGGCTCGCGGGATATGGAGGACCAGGCTGGAAGGGTCCGATAGGGCGAGAGGAGGAAGAAGACATGATGGCGCTGGGGGATTTTTGGACTGCTAATGCGAGGAGGATGCAGAGCAGAACTGTTCATAGCGGTTAAATAGAAGGGGAGATGATGAGAATTCAATGCCACAGCAGTTTCCGAGGAAGTGGTGTTTGAAAGAAAGAGAAAAGACTGCCAAATCACGCGGAGAAGTTGAGAAGGCAAGTCATCATGGTAACGGATACTGCGACGGTTCTGCCACGACATGACCCGACGAAAGGAAGCGTAATGATTTTGGAAATACCATTTCCAAAACCAGGGGGGCATGTGTTATCACCAAGATTTGACCGAGTCAGAGGTGGGCCGCAGTCAAGATGGGCTTAAGGAAATATACGTGGAGAATTATATGAATCGGCCTGTTGGGTTTAATTGCCCGTGTATCTGTAACATATTAGACCTATTTTAGTTTAGAGATAGAATCTTAGTCGTGCACGGTTTAGTGCATGCCCACATTAGAAAGTCCCCTGGACTATAAATATGTACCTAGGGTTTATGGAATAAACAACAACTCACGTTCAACCCCAAAAACAAACCAATCTCGGCGCATCGCCAACTCCTTCGTCTCGAGGGTTTCTATCGGGTAAGCGACATGCTGCCTAGATCGCATCTTGCGATCTAGGCAGCACAAGCCCCACGTTGTTCATGCGTTGCTCGTACTCGAAGCGCTTTTGATGGCGAGCAACGTAGTTATCATTAGATGTGTTAGGGTTAGCATTGTTCTTCGTTTAAGCATGCTTACGTAGTGCAACCCTTGCATATCTAGCCGCCCTCACGCCTATCTCAGGTGTGGGGCGGCACCCCGCTTGATCATTATCTAGTAGATCTGATCCGTTACGATTGCTCCTTGTTCTACAAGGATTAGTTTAATATCCGCAATAGTTTGGCCTTACAATGGGGGAGGATCCGAGTGGCACGTAGGGTGGCGTTCGCAAGTCCTAAACGGGATGTTCCTAGAATCAACTTCATGTTGGTTTTCTGGCCTTGTTTAGGATCGGCTTACGAGCACCGTGCGTGGCCGCAAGGCCCAACCCGGAGTAGGATGATCCGGTTATGCGGTGAAAACCCTAAATCGTCGTAGATCTCATTAGCTTCATCTTGATCAAGCGGGACCGCCAAGTATTCGTGCACCCCGTACGGATCATGGGTGGATCGGCTCTTTGAGCCGATTCACGGGATAACCCGAGAGCCGATCGAGGCTCGTATTTAATGTTTACATGTATGCCCTGCAGGAAACTAAGCGAGGCACCCTCATCACCTTCCCGACCGGGTATAGGTCAGGTGGCACGCCCTTGCACTTCGCAACGCCGCGTGTGACCAGAAGAGCATTGCGGGCCGTCGCTCGGAGGGGTCTCAGCCAGCCGCAGCTCTAGGCTCCCCCCGGCTCTACAGTGTTGACAAGGCCGCTGCCCGCCGGTGGGTTTTGGCAGTCAACACATTCAGAACCTTTACCCTTTACCTTTGCTTGTGTGCAGCTCATTCAGAGTTGCTATACATTCAAATAAAACCTTTTGGTTGATGAACTATTAGTAAAATAAGACTTATGTTAGCTACATGTTAAACTACATGGATTTCAAAAAAGATATTGACACGCTTCTTTTGGCTCAAGAATTATTTTAGGTCACCTCTAAAAAAAATAGAGTGTATGCCATGGTAATGTCCAGTTCGACCATTCAAAATCACCACCTGATTTGAGCTTTTTTTTAGTAATAGTTCATCTGCTGATATCAGTCTATGATGTTTGCCAAACCATAATTGTCATTTTTTCTGCTTCTATTTGCATGCGATGTGTCTTAACCATCTTGTGATCCCTTTTGTATTCATATTTTAAGCTACAAGTGCACCTGTATAAAGCTTGGCCTATCTCTCATCTATGTTCCATTCATCTAACTGAAAAGATAGGCCAGATTTAGGAGTGGTAGATGAAGCCGAACCTGTCCTCGCTGACCTTCGCAAATGGCTCTGTCAAGCTCCTCCAGTCCAAATACCCTCAGCCACACCTCACCCGTCAACTCTGAGGTACATAGGTACTCGTGAGCAGTGTTCATTTTGGAGCTGGTTCTTAATCTAGGTAACGGGTTTATTTGGGAAGTTTACGTCATACTGGTTTGATTAAACTGATGTAAAGTTGGAAACTTGCTGTTTGTTATCATTTACTTCCGTGCATGTCGTCGGAATATCAAAAATTCCACTTGTTGGTGCCATTTGAATTATATATTTGTGATTATAAAAATTAAGCAATGCATTTCTTATACATTGGGTCTCAGATTTCAATTCGCTTCGGAATCCAAATATGTGATTTACTCAATCATGTTTGTTGCTCTTCTAACAGGTTCCGAAACAATCACTTGGCGCATGATATATGGAATGAACGATAGTTTTGGGTGTCTTTACTTGTGAGTATCAGGCATCAGTAGGCGTAAATCCAACCAAAGAATCATCAGAATTGCTTATCTAATTCCCCAACAGTTATCAGAGACATTGAAGAGGTTAGTAGTTAGTCTGCTTAAAATTGTTTCTGTACTATGTTTCACTCTCAGTGTGAGCTTCTGCAGTAAAATGATTTTAAATGAAAATATAGGAACTTAAACATATATCTATATTGTAGATTTGATGCAAACATTTTTCACCATCCAAGTTTACAATGCTGAGCCGGTGAAAACAGTGGAGCGATGATACACAACAGGGATGTAGATGAGGTTCACATGAAGTATTTTGAGATTGAGCAAACGTATGAATTTATAAGGCCAGGATTTCTCTGTTCTGCTTTGATTGCTATGGCAGGATTTTTACAAACATAAGCTCAGATTAATTGTTTCATTGCTATTGTAACACTTGCTCCAATCCATAATAAGAGTGGAAGTTTAGTTCAAAGTTGGGGACATTTTAACTAAAATCACAACACTTATTATGGATCGGAGGGGGTACCTTTTCTCTGGAATGACGTAAATAAGCTATAGCACATTTCTCTCATACCTATTCCTGAGGTTTGGTTCTTTAGTTGAGAAGGACTAAGTTCATATGTAATAGAAAAATATTATTCCCGGGGCTTCTTATCCTTCCGAATTTTGTGAAATTTTACTTTTGTTTTGGTGTGGTATATGCAGGATCTAAGAACGTTGAATTCATTTCCTTGATATGCAGTTGATGCATGTCTCCACAATCCTTTCATTTTCCTTCGCTCTATGCTACTGGATCATTCTCCTCCAGTTGAGAACACTGACTTAATTTCCTTGATATGCAGATGTGATCGGCTGGATCTTCGCGATTTCTGATATCGTTATTGTTGCTGGTGATGGACATGGGAAGGGAAGAAGAAAATGGACTTGCTCAAAAAAAAAAAATAGCGAGGGAGGTGGAAGAGGAGACAACGGCTGGACACAGATCTGCAATAATCAGGTATATAATCTTGATACTTTCCACCAGTGCAGGTGTTCTGGTTTACTATGTGATATTCCATTGAAAAGTGATCTTTTAGTTCCTACAAATTGGTAAACATATGACTATTTTCTATATTTCTATGTACTTGGCATGAATAAATTTAAAATTTCTCACCCGCCCTCTCATACATATTTGGTGTACAGGTTGCGCTTGCATCTGAAGGGGCGGAGACAATGGATGGAACACATGATGGATGCACCACAACGCCATGAGCCCGATGGCTGATGAAGGACAGAGGAGGTGGCATATGGAGGATAAGAATGCAGAGGAGGTGGCATATGGATGGCGAGCAGACGGTGGAGGTGGCACTCCCGCTACGAGCAGCCGTCTTACCGCGCTACAGAAGGTGTCTTCCTTTGATTTATATTCATGTGATTTTTTTCCATGCTCTTTGCTGCTTCTCCCCTCGCCACCAGAAGATGCCATGCACTAGCGCAGAGCGTATTGGCGTTGGTTAGTTTGTTAACATTTCCTTGCTTTTACGTTATTTATTCCACTCTCTTTCTGTTTCGATTGTCTGTCAATTGTTTGAATATGAGGTCAGCAACATTTGTTTTGTTGGAATTCCTCTTTCATGCCAGCAATAATCATAGATCTTCCTTTAGAGATCTTCATATGTCTGACGCCCATGATCACATAATTAGCTACGTTGACTACTTTATCAAGATAGTATACCATGCTAGGCTGGAACTCACAAGCATATGGTTACTGTGCGACTATTTTATCTCTGAGTACATAGTTAACCACATTTTCTGGTTTTAAAGCATTCATAAGAAAGTTGTGGCTCTTCAATTTTTCTCCATGGTTTATTTTTACTAATATTAAGAGCTAGCTATTATAATTACTGCAGTAATACATAGTATTTTGTTTATCCCGATCTGATCATTTGTTGCACTTCTGATCGAGTCTACCTTACATTCTCTGCATCGAGATCTGATACCTCAACATGATCACCTTCTTCACATGTACCTGCAGGATGCACAGATTGCCATCGACTCACTTGGCATATGGTAGTGATCTTGATTCTGACCTAACTGAAGATAGCTTGCCACCATTTTATGATACATTCTTCAGAATGCTAATGTCAGCTGCAATCGACACACTGTTGTTCTAAATATATAAGACCTGGAAGTAAATACCTGCAACGCGTCTATGAGTCGTACCTCCGCCGGTCGACCTGTGGCAGGGCTGCCTTTGGAGACGAGACGGCTAACGAGCGAGAGATGTCACTGAAACGAATGTTAGTGCGAGACAAGGGGATGGCTCTTTGCTTATATGGCTAGCTGACTCATGAACTTGCTGACTGATCAGATGGATAAGGATTGCATTGATTTTGTCAGCACGAGATAACTACTAATCATAGCAAACTATACTGTTTCCTCACTTTTTTTAGGGTTATATAAATGGAAATCGGTGCGAGAGCCATGCTGTCAGGCCTAAAACTGGGGAATAGGGATCTGAGCAATCAGAAATGGACAGACATGTATGCCACAATGCAGGGCAGTGCTGGTCATATAGGGCGTCCTGGACAATAAATCAAAGAGGACGTTGATGCTGGATATAAGCGAGTCACTATTGTTTATGACAAGTCACCAGATTTATATCTATAATATCACCATTATGTAATAAAGTCTAGGATGTTTTCCATTTGCTGCAAATTGATATTGTGACATCACATTGTCAACTGGCTAATATTCAAGAAGAGTTATTTTTTCAGGCAGTGAATCACTTAGCTGCATCTGTTCTGGAACATTGCCGTACTATTTTCAAGTTTGTATTCTGTTCCTAACACTGCAAGTAAGCTGTATATCAATTCGAACTTTGTTTGTTTAAAGAAGCAGGTTGGTTTCACAAAAAGTAAGAGCGGGATGGTCTGCTTTTATTTGCAGTTTGCAATGTCGTGGAATTTTGAGCATCTTTTTCGTGGAAACTTGGTACATTATGTTATGCATCTACTATGCAGGTACTTGTGTCACAAATTGCTTTTATCCGTCTTGCGAAAGTTTCAGAGAAAAAAACATACTCTAGCTGATGCCTTAGTCCATAGCTGCTCTGATCGTAGCTTGCAACGCATATATAACATGTGAAATCAATGGAAAGAAAAAGTTTGTACCTGTATTGTTGCCACTGTAGACAAGAATTCTCTGTATTCATTAAGTGTAGTGCTTTCTTTAGGAGCAACATCTGAAATCCCTGTAACCGAAGTGTGTAGCCTGTAACTGCATATCACAGGTTAATGGTTACACATCTGAAGGTGAATATTTGTGGGAATATGTGGGAATTAGAGTATAACCTTATTGGCGAGAATGTAGATACCGACATCAGCAGTACAAAATGTGGAAAGACAACTGCGTTTCAGGTTCAGGTAAAGACAGGACCTGGCAAAATCGGCATAGTACGAATAAAGAAAGCCTTAATCATCTGCATCAACAAAATCGATGTATCAAATCAGTGAAAATATATAAACTGAAAGCTGTAGAAAGCCTTGCAAGGACTGCACGGAGTGCTCTTCCTCCAGAGTCTAAACAAAACGACCGACAACAGTTTAATCTCTAGGGTCGAGCGCAGAGAATTATCGGCACTCACCCGGTGGATTCAGAGGAGGCGGAGGCGGAGGCCGCGGGCGGACAGAGCGGCAGCCTCTTGAAGCCTTGGGAAGGAATCAGGGCGACGGGGAGGACGACGGCTGGGCGGAGCCGCCGGCCCCATATGAACTAGGCGCCATCGTGTGGACCGCGCTGCCACGTGCAGCCGCTGGGAGTGGCGACGCGAAAGCGTGACCACGACGAAGGCGGAGCAGGCCTACGATGCCACCATTGGTGCAGCGGCCTTGCAAGCTTAATTTGGATGGGAGGAACGATACGAACCCACACCCACCATTAGAGCAGCTGCCTCCACCTCAGCTCCCTCACGAGGTCGCACGGTGGCGCAAGTTCATGGTAGGCTCGGGAAATCGGCGTGATGCCGCTTCTCCCCGCATGTTGCTCCCCTCCCCCTGTCTGCTATCTTGCCGACGAGGCCAGGCCTTGAACACATCGAACAGGGCGACACAAGTTCTGGAGAGACGAAGAAAGACACATCGCCAAGAGATGGGAAGCATTGTCGGTTAGCTGGAGAAAAGAGGGGATTCCCTTCACTGTATTTGCCAACGAGGTGCAATTTTTCGTTCCTTTTCTACTGCTAGCTCTTTTCTGTTTCTTTTGTGCTGAATGGAAGAAGAAGTTTATAGAGACCAAGCAAAAAAAAAAAAAAGGAAAACAGACTAACACCGCTTAATCAAGAGTTCTCGCACACATGTAAAAAAAAAGAGTTCTTGCACATAAGAAGGCTCAATATTATTACTATAGCTAGGCCACTTTATTATAGATAAATAATAAAATTGGCCCTTCCTGTTTTTTTTTCTTCCGTTAGTTCTTTTTTAATATAAACATATTAATCCTTCAGTTCATGTTGAGAAGCCTTTTTTAGGAGGTGGGTATATTTCCCTGGTTGTGTAGAACCGTTTGTCATGTGTTTTATCCTAATTTCATCCTATTAACTTCATTTTGTAAAACCTAAAAAACGTTTTATCATTTACCCACCTTATTTTTATCATTGTTAAATAAACTGCAAATCGGTTTGAATTTCACGGGATCGTGCGCCAAGGCGCACCCTTAATCTAGTGGATGTTAAGTTTGTCCCTCGCGCCTCCCCCATGCATCACCTCTTCTATTTTCTATTAGAGCGTCACTACCACGAGCACCTGAAAATGTTCTTCCTCCTCTCAGAGTCTCACTTCACACCTCTCTCACCCCCATGCTTGTTGTTATTGAACTCACCGCGCTGCCACGTATGAACTAGGCGCCATCGTGTGGACCGCCGACTCTATTGACACACCTATCAACAAACATGCTCCACAATCTCCAGATTGGATTTTTAGGCCACCGTCAATATTTATCATCAACTAATTGTTAGTCCATGAACACCAAGGCTAAAAATACAAATGTTTCATGGGTCATGGGTGAAACTCTATTTTCCAGGTTTTCTATTATTCTTGCATCTAATGGACCCTTATAGCTATCTCATTTGGATTCATCATTTTTCCCATTGGAGTGATGCATTTCTTGGTGGCCAATTGCCACCGCTCATAAAGCATTACTAGTAGCTGGAGCGCCCCATGGGGCGCTTCCTAGCCGGTAATGTGCGTCCCAATTGCTCGGCTTGACATGTGCGACTCTGGTGTAAGATTAAGCTCTCTTACATTAACTGCTAGGAACACTATAAGTTAACAACGTTAACAATAACGGATAGCAAGAGCAGACTAAAATTAACTGCTAGCTAGTGCAAGTAAAATGTCACAAGGAGTCAAACAATCAAATTAAAATATATTGTGTTGTTCACTAAAGTTGATTCAATAAGGAGTGCTAAACATTTACTTCACATCGGTCAGAAAGAAATACATCACAAGAAGAAATACATCGGGCTGCTTCTCACGGAATTCTTTGTAAGATCATTGCGGCCATTGCGGCCACAGCGAGACGAAGCCCTCGGCTTGTGCCAAAGGGTCAGCATTGCTTGCCTGCTTCCTCTTCCCACTCTCTTTATGATGAGGTACAAATTGCTCTCCCTCTCCCTGTCCAGATGAAGCACCAAGACTTCAGTTAAGTTTCTACGACTATCCAACATTGAATACTACTGCAAAAAAATATAATATTTTTCTCTTGGAACAAATATACAGTAGTGTGTAGTGGAGTAGTAGAACTTCAGTTCAAAAATTAACACCAAAAAGAAAAAAAAGGTCTATAGTTAATCCTAACAAGGGCTAATGTTTTCTCTTCCTCGTCAAGTGCACAGAAGAAGTTAGGACCTTAGTGTTAATAACAGGGATCATCATGGATCAAAAGCAAGACATCAAGATACTTACGGGTAGTTATAAAATACAATTCACGGTTGCATGATACCACTCAGCTTGCACATCACACTGAACCAATCCCCGTCGTCAAAAAGACAAAAACAAATATGCACCTGCATGAAACAACCAACATATAATTTAGAAAAGAATCCAAAGTTCCTCCAGGATTCTCACATTTATAAATCAATGAATGCGAGTCATCTACATACCATACAAAAACAAATGGATATGTGAGACAAGAGTCTATTTCGTCAGATCAATGTACATTGTCGACACCTTTGGTTGGGCCTAATTGCAACAAATGTGGAAAGTAGAATCCTTTTGAAGATTTAGATCTTACATTTTCTGTTTCTTGATGTTGTCCAAAAATTCAAACCAACATAAAAGTTCTGGACATTTCTTTGGTCAATTAAGGGAGATGCTTTAAATGGTTGGTAGTGTCAATTTTTCAACAGTAAGAAAACGATTTCATTTTACCTTGAACATCCCTTGACAAGGAGCAAACCAAAAGTAAGTATATACATATATCTGATATTTTATAGGCCATAAACTTCAGACGCGTTTTATGAAGGAAATGTTCTAAGGAATTTGCATTGAAAAATGTTACATATCAAAGGGGGCCGAGTGTTTGAGCATCGGCAGGATTTTCTAGAAGTACAGGAAGAAGCTCTTGTAAAGTAAAGTTGGAAAATTTCTATTTAGATTCAATAATAATCAGTAGAAAGAAATAACCGTGACATGAAATGTATACTTTAATTCTAATAGGGAAAAGTGAATGACTACAAAAAAGCAGACAAAACTATTATCTTTTCAACGACATTTATTTTTAGAACACATAAAATTTAGCTATGGAGCTGTATGTAAATTGCTTCAGAAACACACATCCACGCCTCGCCTCGATAATAAAGAGACCGCTAAATCTTTCTAGTTCACAACATAATTATGCTAATGCACATGGAAAGTGATGAGTATATATATATATATCCGATAGTAAGCATTATGCAAAGATAAGATAGGACTTGGGGCGAAGATAAAGCATGCCGCGATAAGGAAAAACAGACTCGCTGACTAAAATAGAATCAAGAAGGATTACTAAAATACCATACACAATGGTATTCCCTCCGGCTCAAAATATGTGTCTGTCTAGATACATGCATACCTAGACAAATTTGCGACAAGTATTTAGAGCCGGAGAGAGTAATAAGTAATACAAGTAACAATTACCTTTTCAAGATCCTTGGGTATATATTTTGCAACACCGTTCTGCTAAAATAAAACTGAATATTCATTGTTGAAATGAATGTTTGAACCACCATTATCCAGATAATAAACAACAACCTCGGTTTTAAAGGAACAATACAGACATGTCTCGAAATTCATAATTTACCATCAAAGAGTTAAGACTGAATATGTTGTTGTCGATCCTGCAACAAGAAGAACACATCATCAAACCATACATATCAGCTGGCCAAAAAATCATCCTATAAGGGCAAGGAATCACAGCGAATCAATATAGGGCGTGGACATATCAATAGCAGAAGTATCTCGATGGCAAGTAGTCCCTGCAGATAGGATTCAATGATAAAAACAATACTCCTATTGTTCATTTGGAATTAACCGAGGAATCCATTTCATATGCTTTATTACTCGGAACATGCGTAGAAAGATATAATATATCGGAAGCTTGCTGTTGTGCACAATGCCATATATCATCTAGAATAAAAGACAAAACATTTAAAAAAGGAGAGATAAAATTCAGCCAACACAAACCATGAACAAACACCAAATGGAAATCATAATCGATTTGAACCATGCTTCTTCATAATCGTATGAGAAATGATTGACAAGATGTGCTCATTTCACAAAGTGAGACCATTAATTCCATGAGATTAATTATCTTGTATTGACACAGAACATAGGCTTCGAAGTGAAACTTTCTTTGGCATTGAGGCTGAGTTGCAAAACAATCAGATGCATGCTAGCCTGAGCATTCTTTGGCTAGAGTTATTGCACCACCATGTACCTGACAGGATAATTAATGTACCGAACACCTGTGAGTATCCAACCATCATCCCAACACCTATATTTACCTACCGAAAATATTATTCTGAAACTAACATCAAAAGCAAGGAGAGAGGTAATGAACAAAAGGGCATCCAACAGAAGTACCAAAGTGTACAAAAATACCATCTAACACACTCGAAAAATTAGGCCAGGTTACACTAATATATTCCACATACCGAAAAAAAAACAAGCAAAATAGGAAGTGCTCCGAAAAATGGATATGGTCTGCTCCAGAACGGCTGCGACGCGGAGCTCCAGGTGGGCAACATATATTGGCATATACACATCTGAATCCGTTGAATGCATTGAAACAATATACTTGGTCAGACATATATCACTTAGTATTCAGCCTTGTCTCGGATTAGACAAATCAGGTCAAACCTGCATATATCAAAAAAAAACAAGCATGGTCAAAAGGAGTAACTGTGCCGAGACCTGCCACAAAAATATACAGCACAAATTATGTTTGTTGTACCAAATCTCAAGTTTGGTGATAGATAAGTAAGTTATGCTCATCTTAAAAACTAATTCAGGTTGCAAAAGATAACCATTCAGATTGTTTTAGCAATCTCCGAGTTGCAAGTCATAAGCAAAAATGCAGAGATAAAAAACTATATATCCCACAAACTAAAAACAAAGATATCATCCATTTTCTATATGAGATGGTTGATAAACACCTGACCAGTTCAGCCTAAAGCTCCAGATTCTTGGCACACATTGTATTTAATGAAATTTCTTTGGCACTGCACAAGGGTACAAAGACTTCGAATATAGAATAACATGGTAGAAAATAAGACGCGGACGATACAAGTCGATTCTTTTCTGCACACAGGACTATTATTGACAGTTTGACTAATGCAAGACAGAACTATCAAGCTTCTTTGAATCCCCATTGTAAGCAAGAATTTCTAACTAGTAGGCAAGTCAGAATAAACAAGATAAAATAGAAATCCTCAGGAGGACTTTGCTCATTTACCTAAGTGGATTAGCTAACATGAAAATTACGCTCATTTACAAGCAGAAATATATATAGATTTAAAGGGACATATGTGCACATAATCGTTTTATGTTAATAAACATATATATACCTGAGATGCAGCCAACTATCATTATAAATTTAGAATAAGCCTAATTTGACAAACAGGAAACATAAATTGGGATATAGCACGACCAGTACTATCTATTCAGAAATATTTGCCAGCCGCACACTACGAGTTCAATCCGTCTCAAGCTCAACTTTTACATGTACGGCATCATCCCTCACCATCTCTTCTTCCACACTCGTGTATGCCTCCTCCTTTCTTCCCAGATGTCACTGGTTGCTAGCTTTCCCCACCCGTATCTGACTCCTCCTGATTTCATAATTTCATCAATCGGAATATTAGAAGAAAATCTAGCCTGCACAGAATATTACCATATTTTTGGCCTCCTAAAATATAAATGAAATTTGGTGGGGATAAAAAGACAGATGATCCATGACACTGGGGAGGAGAAGAAAACATACCGTGATGCGGGCTCGCACATCCATTCACCGAATCCGTCCGCACTCCGATGCATCCTTCTTTTCTCCGTCCTTGGTCACCAACGGAGTAGCGGCCCATGGTGACCTTCACTTCTACTCCCATTTGTGGGAAGAGGAGATGAGATGGCGGCGGTCCCGTCGATCTAGGGTTAGGGAAGGCTTGCAGGGGCGGGACGGCCTAGGGGAGAAATCACGAGAGGAGGGCGAGGAGAAAGAGTGGCAGGGGAGGAGAAGGAGGAAGCACGGGAGAGGAGAAAGCACGGGATCCGAGGCGCCGCCGGGAGCTCTTTCGGGAGGGAAAGGGGAGGGACGAGCGGCCGAGCGAGCAGGAAGGCTAGGGTTTTCGTATGTGGTTTTGCTTAACAAATGAACGTTTCAGATTGACGCGGAGCTCTTTCCCAGATCGGACGGGGCAGGGTGGCCTTTTCCTCCGTGAGTGTCGTGGAGCTCCCTAGCATAGGGCAAGTACTCACGCACTTGCTTGTTCTAAATAATCGGGAGGTAGGTTTCATCTTCTCTGAAACAACTAAACAAATCGAGCATCCATCTACAAATCAAATTACCTACACCGATCCGTATAACAACACTGCCGAGTTGCATCCATTTCTGAACATCGATCAAAGAATTGCAACAAAGATTCATGGTACAACAAATAAATCCATATAGACATACACCACACGATTATTTCATTGGCACAGATGTCCAAGCGAGTTTCACAAGCAGAGATACTTGCACACGCATCAGCCGATCAACGAATGTAGGAACCCAAAGGACCAACTCAACGCTCCCTTGAAAGGCCATATGCTCTATCGAGAAGAGGATATCCCACATTACGTGGGCCACTTACAGATCCCGAGCACGGAGTGGAGCATGGGAGCCCCTACTCATCACTTCGGTGCAGGAGCGAAGCGAGCTCCACCCGCAAGCAGGTCTGTTAGGCCGGCCCAGGTTCGATCCTCTGTCATCCTCCATTTTTCAAACAAGACCTGGAAAACGATAAGAGTTTTGCAAAAACGTTTAGATTTCAAAATTGTTTTAAAAATATAAAAAATGCTTAAATTTTTAAATTGCCTTTTTAAAAATGTTCATATTAAAAAAATGACCAGATTCAAAAAAATTCAAATTTTAAAATTGCTCAAAATAAAAAATTGTTCAAAGTTGGTAATTTTTCAATTTTTAAAAAAATGAAATTTGCAAAAAAATTTAAAGTAAAAAATTGTTCAAAGCTATCAATTTGTAATTTTCTTTACTTTTTATGCCATTTGTACTTCTATTGATGATTATTAATAGATCGGTGGATTTCTCACAAAAAAAATTCTCAAAACAAAAACCGACAAAAAAATGAAGAACCAGCGAAGAACCGTGAAAAAGAGCGAACCAGAAAAAACGAAAAAACCAGGACACATCTCGATACAGTAGAGCTAACGGATTACGGCCCACGAAGGTGACCCTCGCGGGCGGAGCGTATTGCGTCCCGCTGATGGGCGGGAAATAGTATTTCCGTGCGGCATGTCGATGCGGCTGTCGGCGGCCTGGGAAGGTGCGGCTGCACAGGGCCGCTAGCCGTGAAGGGCCTCCACCTTCTTTTTGAGGGAATGAAGGTCCCCCACCTGTACTCATATACACGTATGTAGCCCAACCAACAAAAATAATCAGCAGGCCGGACACGTACTTCTGCAGCCCAACAAGCACGGGTCACGGGCAAAAGAAATGGTCGGAACAAGAACGGCAGCGGGCACGGGTCACAGCCCAACCCGCCGGGCATCCCTAATTTTCTGTCCTCCCTTTGACCTTCCGTCGACCTCCCTTGTTTCAATTGACGAAAGACCAGCGGCAGCGACGATGGAGGCATAGGTCCAATTCGTCCGCTCTAAATTTGATCTGGTTCAACATCCTTTAGTGCTCGTGGAAGAGAAAAGGTGGAGCGGGTTATAGATTGCGAGATGGACTTAGGCCTGCTCGTCACTACCGGAATAGATCGTAGATCGTCTCAAGACTACTCTTACAGTCTCCAACAACCAACATCCAGGTGCTTTTGTTCTAATTTTCTTCTTACAATTAGTTTACGTATTTCTTGAATTCTCTCTATGTTAACATGTCATCTACGCAGTGTTTATTTAGCCATGAAAGAGGGGGGAAAGTGCGTAGATGACATGGTATAATCCTAAAAGGGAGCGATCAAAAAATTTAATAGTCTTAACTATTTTCCAAATGTTTCTTCTTATTTTGCATACAAAATTTTATTGTAAAGTTGAAGCATTTCAGAAACATCTTAGGTCCGAATGGTTGAACCTTGATTTGCATTGCTACTATATATATCAGTCGAGAAGGATATGTCTGACTAAGTTAATACTGAAGTGATTAAAATAGGGAGCATATGCTCCCATGTTCCAAAACACCACTCCCTTATCATGATATGTATTGAGTGAGGTAATGTGATGTCATTTAGAGCAAATATATCGCAACTTAAATAAAATCAAAATAATCGGTTTGTTCAATAAAAAATGGCCATTGTTTGTCATTTCGTAGTGGCCCCCCAACTGCCAGTCCATGGCCATGAGAGGTGCCCGTTGTTGTAGGAAGCCGATGGCCAGAGCTTGTCCAAAAGCGCACCGAAGTGGCACGACGTGGTTGCTTGAGGAGGCGGGAATTGGAGGAAGGCAGCGCACCACGGCTAGAGGGATCAGTAGCTTGCTGGTATGGCAGCGCTGGCGGCAACACAGGGTGGAGACATGGCGGCGTCGATTTGTGTCTGTGGGGTGCAAGGGGTTAGAGGTCTTGGGAAAGATAGAGACATCATGACGAAAAATACTAGTACTGGGGGTTGATTTACAATTTAGAAGAGGCTATGAAGCAAAAAAATGCCGCAACGTACCATAGTCACTTTTCAATTTATAGTAGATATACACGCTAAGTTCTTCAATAGTGAAATTAACATACGACAGTGATTTCTATTGATCTAGTAAGTTTGCAGTTGCACGCACGCCTCAACTCATCTTCATAATATGCACACTAAGTTCTTCGGTAATGAAATTAACATATGACAACTTGACAAGTTGAGTATGGACTTTTGTAGGACAAGCTACAGGTAGCATGTTTAAAAAAAATCCAAATGGCATTTTAAAGTTTCAAAAAAAAATTGAATAAAAATCTAGATGTAGGTATTGTTAAGATCTATCATTGTGTAAAATTATGAACCCGAGATGCCATATATTCTAGGTAGCACAAAAATAACAAAAACTGACAGAAGATTGTGAGAGTCTACACTGTTCAGTATTATAGATATCAGAATTTATCATTTTTGCACAACCTCAAATATAAGGTATTTCAAGTTGCAATTTTACAAGTTGGTAGAACACAAGATTGTATACAACTAGATTTATTTTCGTTTTCTGAAACTTTAAAATATTATTTTTGAATTTTTCAAAAAACGGGCTACATGTAGCTCGAGCCGATGACAAGTTGTACTAGTTAGATTGTGCAATCCTACGATCTTCTAGAGTAGTTGTACCATGTGATTATATTGAAATTTTTAGGCAACACATTATCTTCCTAGATGATGGATGTCGTGGATAGGACTACGACAGATACTACGGGGCGTAGCACTTCACCGATGTGGGGCAATGGAAGCGTAGCTATCTATGGTTTGAGGTGCACAAGACACGGTTTCACCTAGGTTCAGCCCCTCCGAAGGAGTAAAAGGCTTACGCCCTGCTAAATTGTATTACTCAAAGATTGGTTTACAATGGGGGGGGGGGGGGCTCAGCTAGTCGGCATAGCGACTAGGAGCAGTGGACTTGAGATCGGATCCCTTCTAGGGTTTAGCCCGGGGGTTTATATAGGCACCCCTGGTCTAGGGTTACATGGAGATAAGATCGTATCTAAACCGATCGCTATAAGGCCGGATTCCTTTGTCCCGCGCCTAAGTCTTCATCCACCCCCTCGCCCGGGCCTGTGGGCTAGTCGCCTTGCTAGGTTCAGGCCAGTCGATCAGGGTTTAAGCCCAGTCACCTAAGCCGACTGGAGTCCTTATAGCCCATCCCTCATGCGGTGAGTGAGACCAATGGTGGACCCCCTTGTGCATATCCCCATCAATGGAAAAGCTAATTTCCAACATCACTGTTCTCCCCTTTCTTTCTCACTTCATGTAGCAGCGCTTGAGGAACTCGGCTCAGTGTCTTAAAGGTCTCCTGCCCATCCCTTCCTCCTACATTGGCGTCAGGAGCCAGAGTGTGGGATGTAGGAGGGTGTGTCCGTGCATACATTGGCGTCAGGAGACAGAGTGTGGCGACATGCCATCTTGGAGCACTTCTCGCGCATCGGCGAGTGACGATGGAAGGAGGCGCTATTTCTCCCATGTTTGGCATCCATGGTGGATAGCGATGGTGTGGGAGTCTAGTCGGATCTCCATGTTCAATAAGCTTGATGTGTTATCTTCCCTGAGGTGGAGGAATGGCATGTACTATTGCTTGCTTGCTCTCTGTGTGTGTGGTGGATGAACAGGAGGGGCGTTGTAGATTTCGAAAGCTTGCAGATAGAGTTTGATAAAATAAAATAAGCATAGGATTCCTTGGTGGGTCGAAAGAGCTGTCGGATGGCTGCTCCGTGCTTCTTACAGCCAAAGAGTAGCTTTCTTCATTCCTCCTGGCATGGGTGCTTGATAGAAGGCAGTTCTAGCTGCAATTCGCAGGCCACGGTATGCATACTTTGCAACCATGGAGATTGTGTCGCACCAACTGGTTTATCCCTAGCGGTGGCGAGGTTTAGTCCGGGCGGTGGCTATCAAGGACCCTACCACGTTTCTTTCTTTCAGTCTGACGTCCCCCATATAAAAAGTCATGGACTTAGATTTTTTTTTGTTTATTTTATGTCATGTTGTAAACTGCTCCCGATGCTTAGCTAATGGAAATCTATGTCCTTCGGGGCCCTCTGTGTTGAAATAAAAAGGTAATTTCCTTTTTTCCGAAATCTTTATGAGGTTTCTCATTGGCACTTGTGTATCATCATGGTGTTGTTGTTGGCAGAAAATTCATATCAGTCCTTGCTAAACAGCCTCCCTTCGTACACACACATGTCCTAGTGTACCCACGACACCGGGGTTGATTACAGTGCAACACTTGCCATGGGAGGCCGACTAAAAAATGATACAAGAGACAGTTCAACCAGCGCTTGGTACCCAAAGCTCCAACTTCCCGGGAGGGACCCCGTTAGGGATTCCGACGACTATGAGCCC
This sequence comes from Lolium rigidum, assembly GCF_022539505.1. NCBI lineage: Eukaryota > Viridiplantae > Streptophyta > Magnoliopsida > Poales > Poaceae > Lolium > Lolium rigidum. The sequence goes on along the minus strand of NC_061510.1, from coordinate 61,085,907 downwards.
TATTTGACTTCTCCGGTTGGGTTGTGAATCTACTAAAGAAATCTACACTAAGTCAGAGAAAAACGGAAGTAGGAACAACAGTTTGAGAAGGTAAAAGTAGATTGTTTTCATAGATTGTCGATTGTGCGATTAATTTCAATCCACTGCCAACCTCTACAATATAAAGGGCTGATGGTCTTTTCGTACAACTTTTGGACAACTCTTATATGTTTTAAAGATGGACTCTTAGCTGAAATCTAGCCCTAAATCTACGTAACTCGCCTCATGCTTCACACTGTTTGTACTTCAAGCATCTGATTTGGACTCCTCGTGGAGAAGCCTCACCCTTATGTGTTGGAGAATAATATGCCTCATCATCATGCTTGATCTGTCTAAGTCATGGGCTTTCGGCATAAGCTGGCCACATCTGGCTTTGCTTGTCGTAGATTCTAGAATCTTCTAGTTGCGCGCCTTTTCTCCATGCCCAAGTCAGCATGTCGTCCGGCTCCTTCTAAAATCTTCATGACCCTTTAGGAATACCACCAAAACATCACCCCGCAGTCCGCTCATATAATTATTTTTGGTCCATAACATATATAATTCGATAGCTAATGACTGACCATCTAAACATTATCATTCCATCATAATCCAACATCACATCAATGTCTTGGTCTAATATCATGCATCAACGACACGACCATCATTAATATCATATTTCAGGAATGACACAATAATCATTTGCCCATAAATTTAAAAGATGTCCGTACATGAATGGTATTTAGTTTTAACATAATACATGTGTTGATTTTAGATCTGCATCTTCCTATCATGTCATAAATATGTGTACAAAATCATAGTTATTTTTTATTGACGTTTGACACACCAAAGATGAATTTATGCGAGTTGCCTTACAAGGACAATATGATAAGACATGGAGAATTGGTCACCCTAACTTTATGAGTTATTATTGTTGAAAGGTGAACTATATTTCTATATGGTAAGTTGAATTTTAGATCGATTGAAGTTGTTCTGTGATTGATTATGTGCCTTAAATATTTGGTCCAAAGTATTCGGTAGTACGACGATGCTAACAAGGACTATTAATAAGCAGCCGGAAATAACTTTGGTGCGCAATGGGATTGAATAATGTTGTCTGCATCCCACCTTGCCATTTTTTTAGAATGAATGCTGCGACTTAGAGGACACTCAATAATTGGTAATTGGTTAAAATGCTTAAATTATGTGCCATCCAAGTATTTCGGTAGAACCAATTTGTTATATGACTATGTTCCTTCCTAGTGGGTGTACTATATTGTTATATGACACAACACACATATGTCTGTTGGAGAGTAGAGCATCTAGATGGAAAAGCGAAGGATGGGAGGAAGAGAGTCAAAATATATCCGATTAGCACTACCTACATTATAAAAGTAGACATTTTATTATATTGGCATGGTACGTTTTGAAATATCGTAATACTACTATCACAAATTTAAATTATTCAAAATATCCCCCACAGATGTGTGATATTTTGATTTCGAAATTTATGGTATCATGTTTCCAGTATCTATGACATCGTAAATTTATTTCATGAGTATGCTAATGATGATGCCTTGGCACTTATTGTAAAAAGTTTGACTAATTTTTGTACGGTATACGTGTGTTGCACGGATGTGGTCAGCATGTTTGAACGGGGGAGCGTGCTTGTACTGGTGGTGGGCATACACGAACAGTCGCGCGTTGCTGGCCGGGTATTTGTTTGTTGTTGGAAAAACAAAAGGAAATACTGTATTTTGTTAGGTTGGTGGCCGGAGTGGACACGGATCCGGTGACATGCCCATGGCATGTCACCGATGAACAGTGCGGTGACATGCACTATTGGTCGTTGGATCAAAAACGAGCGGACCAGATTAAGTACTGTAGCGCGTGACTGTGGCTGTTCCTGTAGCAGGTACACTGTAGCGTGCGTACTGTAGCATATACAGTGTAGCACGTACACTGTAGCATAGTCCTATTTATGTTCATCTGTCCATCGAGTTTGGATCCAACGGCCAAAAACTAGGTGCATGTCACAGTTACTGTTCATTGGTGACATGCCCATGGCATGTCACCGGATCTCAATCCGGCCGGAGTTGTGGTTGGCGGGGTTCTTTGGTTAAGTCGGCGAGTGGAGGGGTGGTTACACTTCATTCCTTGACTTCTCGGTCGCCTTTCCCCTCCAAGTTGAAAGTCAGTCGTCAACAGCAACAGCAACGGCGGCGGTGGCGGCAGCAGCAGCGGTGTCGTCGTCTAGCCTTCTTCCCTAGCAATCGATCCGTCCCTTTCATGCTTCCCTCCTCTACAAGTAACAAACTGGAGCTGGAATCGAAAAGGAAGACCAAGTCTCTTCTTCCCTCTGCCCTCCAAGCGCTCCCTCCCTCCCTTCTCTCACCGGATTCCAGCCCAGCCCCAAGGTAACCAAGTAAGTACTCCATCAATTCCAGTCTTTGGAGAGCTCAGTTAATCTAGGTATGCCTGCCGTCCTGCCTGAATCCATCAATTCCAGCTGAGGTGAGGCATGCTGCGCTTCAGCTCTGGCATGGGGGGAGTGAAGTAGCGCTCTGCTCTTACTCTGCTAGCAAAAGGAAATCCCCTTGCTCCTAACTCCTAAGCTACAGTAGCATCAACGATCCAGGATGTGGTGCCTGCCGCGTTACTTCCACCGAGGCGTGCCCAAGGATGAACAGGGGAATGATCACACCAATCCCATCCCCACGTCCTCGACCGCCTACTCGGGGCGGTCCATGAGCACCGCCACGTCGTCGACCGTCCCGTCCGGCTCCGACCACACCGGCTCCATCAACGTCTCCGACATGAGCGCCGAGTCGATGCAGCGCTCGCAGCAGTACCCGAGCTTCTCCGACAGGCCCGCAAACCTCAGGGTCTTCACCTTCTCCGAGCTGAGGAACGCCACCCGCAACCTGAACCGCTCGCTCCTGGTCGGCGAGGGCGGCTTCGGGTGCGTGTACAGGGGCACCCTCAAGATCGCCGCCTCTCCCGAGGAAGAAGCCGCCACCGTTGAGGTTGCTGTGAAGCACCTCAACCGGAATGGGCTTCAGGCAAGACATATAAACTCGCCTTGCAAACTCTGTTTCAGATAGTATCTCTTTGGTTATCAGTGTGTAATTGTTTGAGTGTGATCTTCAGGGGCACAAGGAGTGGTTGACAGAGGTGAACGTTCTCGGCATCGTGGATCATCCCAACCTGGTGAAGTTGATTGGGTATTGTGCTCAGGACGATGAGCGAGGAGCACAGAGGCTTCTTGTATATGAGTATATGCCTAACCGGAGCGTGGATGATCACTTGTCGGGCCGAGCAATCGGAACAACTCTGTCATGGCCTATGCGGCTCAAGGTAGCTCTCGACGCGGCCAGGGGGCTCAAGTACCTGCATGAAGACATGGATTTCCAGGTATTGCTTTCCTATTTATGGTAAACTTGAAATATTCGAATGTGATATCCAAAGAGTAACTGAAGCTCTGAAGCATGTATGTACAAAATTGTCCTCTTCAGATAATTTTCCGTGACCTCAAGACATCAAACATTCTGCTGGATGAAAATTGGAATGCAAAACTGTCTGACTTTGGCATGGCTAGGCAAGGCCCAACGGAGGACCTCACACACGTCTCGACAGCGGTAAGACTATATACGGTTTGTTTTCTAGATGGAAATTCAGACACAATTAAATGGATGAAATGTATGAGAATGAAGCTTGTGCATTCAGATTTATATTTTCTACTGTACATATGAAACATTCAGATACATTCTAGGAGTGTGAACGAATTATGAAATGTATGATCTATCTGCAGGTGGTTGGCACCCTGGGGTACGCGGCACCGGAGTACCTCCAAACGGGGCGGCTGAACGCCAAGAGCGACATCTGGAGCTACGGCGTGCTGCTCTACGAGCTCATCACCGGGCGTCGGCCCATCGACACCCACCGGCCCCGGAGCGAGCAGAAGCTCCTGGAGTGGGTGAAGCCGTACATCTCTGACACCAATAGACTAAGGATGATCGTGGACCCGAGGCTGGAGGGGCACTACAACATCAAGTCGGTGGCAAAGCTGGTCACCGTCGCGAACCGCTGCCTTTCCAGAATGCCCAAGGCGCGTCCCAGGATGGGCGAGGTCCTGGACATGGTGCAGAAGGTTGTCGACGTCGACGCCGCCGCTGCCGGTTCTGCTGCTCTGCCGCCGCTTCACTACTACAGCAGCAGCAGCAGAGAGGAGGAAGGTGACTCCAAGTTGAAGCGGGAGAATAAGAGAGGGTTCCATGGTTACCGTTGGCCAGCTGGAAGAGGAAAAGCTCCCTAATGAGCTGGTTGTGGTATATCTGGATTGTTAGTTAGTGCTCAAGTATACCTGGATTATCCCTTTTCCGTGAGATCGAACTGGTTGGTGCGTGTAATTCTACATGCACACTTTAAATGAAAATACGTCCTGTTTTCGAGATGGTGGTGGTGTGCAGGATTTCCTCATCAGCTTAAAGATGCTTCCTGTCAAGCGAGGTGGATACCGCTGGCCACTCTCACCTCGCTGACGCTATCCACCATGGATGCCAAACAACTACAAGAAAATATGTGATGCTAGATGTTTACAATTAGTCAAGTCAGTGGTGAGGCTAGTACCAGTTTTCAGGGGTGACGAGATCTTCAGCATATCCATGGTGAACTATATAATTATACTGATTTGCTTTAATAAAGTACTACCACATGCATCAATCGATGCACAGGCAGGGGCTATGTCTCCATTTCGAAAAAAATATATACTGTTTTGTGATCTGCTGGCCCTCAGTGCAAAGTAATGATCTTAGCTTTTTTATTGTAAGGTAAACCTACTACTCCACAAAACTGTTGTTATTTATGTGCACTTATGTTCATGTCATTGGATTCAGCTGTTTGTGTTATCATCAATAGACAAAGGTATGAATTCGCAGCATAGGACTTTGCTGATCCAAAGTGCAGCATACAGTCCTCGCATAAATAGACGTACCCGCAGCATACTCAAACATAATATGGTAATTATTCGGTCTTTCGGCTGATTTGGTGAATGAATATTGTAGCGTTTGCCATTCCGAGTGCTAGCCATGTACTCAGTATCTTCCATTACATGTATAGTTGTAACATTCCTGATTTTTATGGGCTGAATAGTTTGCACAAAAGGAAAATCGTATTACAACGGCTTAAAGGCAAAACAATATTTCACTTGGCTCTTGTAATTCAATATCTTGAGTTAGGAACTGACACATTGTCTTGACTTTAAGCCCCCGAAACATCCGTTGTCTTAAAAACGACAACTCGTAACAATCGGGATGTCACCATGGTGGATCGTTTTCCTGAACAGGTTTATCGTTTCCAGGGGTTGTTTTCCTGTAAAGTTTCAGAGAACGAGTAAAAGAAACCTGGGTTGATTGAGCAGTTCTTGATGGACTTTCACTATCAATGGTATCTGATGTGGATTTTACCGTCAGTGGTAGTGATTCTGTGGTGTTCAGACCCAGGAAGTACCGGGCAACACCAAATAGTGTCTAGAAAAAGGGAAAGCAGGTGCAGAATGGGCAAGTGTTATTCCTCTTCTGGTTTTTGCTCGGTTTTCCGTAATGAACCGGGCAACTATCTTCTTAATCAATGGAACAGGCAAAGTTTTTGCCTCGTGTTTAAACAAAAAATGTTATTACTCTTGTTGTGTTGCTTAGGAGCTGTGTTGAAACTACATACATATACTATTCTGGATATCAAATTTTGATCAGTTTGTCTGAACCAATTTAGTTAAGAATACCTCCGACTGATTCTACACGGTTCCATCTTATGCTGAGACTTCCTCCATATTTTAGAAATATTTCTGCTTTTCTAGAATTTAATTGTGGTGCAGTTATGGCGTATGAAGAAGGTGGCTTCAAGAGGCTGTCCAAAGTAATAAGAAAAGAAATATGAGCGAGAGGAGATGGCTGCGACGACAAGCATAGATTGCTTTGGTCTCTATAGTCTTTACTAGTACTAGGGATCTAGAGCAAACACGCAGAAATGTCGTTATGGAAGATCACTAAAGCTGCTGGTACAAATTTAGCAAACCCTCCGGTCATATAACGAGACTTAACCTTGTGCATCACCAGTTGCATATTATCAGTGCCTCAATTTCAATATGTCATTGCATGATCCGTTCTTGGATCAACTTATTTTTTAGGCAAAGGCCTATCAAGCATTGATTGTCCTCTCGCAAACAATATTACTCAATCGTGTTGGACCCCGAGATCGTTGCGAGGGTTCTTGTGTTCATCAAGGATTATCAAGCTAGGGTTTGAGGCGTGAAGTTCTTCTCCATGTTGCTTGCTGGATTCGTTCTTTATCTTCAGGTCTGCGTTCCACGCGTGATTGGGAGATTCTATCTACCAGGTTGTCTCGCTGTGAAAGATCGGGCAAACATCAAAAGGATCTGATACGTCCCAAACGTATCTATAATTTCTTATGTTCCATGCTACTTTTATGATGATACTCACATGTTTTATACACATTTTATGTCATTATTATGCATTTTCCGGCACTAACCTATTGACGAGATGCCGAAGAGCCAGTTGTTGTTTTCTGCTGCTTTTGGTTTCAGAAATCCTACAAAGGAAATATTCTCGGAATTTGACGAAATCAACGCCCAGGGTCTTACTTTTCCACGAAGGTTACAGAAGACCGGGGGAGATACGAAGTGGGGCCACGGGGCGCCGACACCATAAGGTGGCGCGGCCAAGGTGGGCCCCACGCCACCCTGTGGTGTGGGGCCCCCGTGCCTCTTCCGACTCCGCCCTTCCGCCTACTTAAAGCCTTCGTCGCGAAAACCCCAGTACCGAGAGCCACGATACGGAAAACCTTCCAGAGACGCCGCCGCCGCCAATCCCATCACGGGGGATTCAGAGATCGCCTCCGGCACCCCGGCCGGAGAGGGGAATCATCTCCCGAAGGACTCTTCATCACCATGATCGCCTCCGGATTGATGTGTGAGTAGTTCACCCCCGGACTATGGGTCCATAGCAGTAGCTAGATGGTTGTCTTCTCCTCATTGTGCTATCATGTTAGATCTTGTGAGCTGCCTATCATGATCAAGATCATCTATTTGTAATGCTACATGTTGTGTTTGTTGTGATCCGATGAATATTGAATACTATGTCAAGTTGATTATCAATCTATCATATATGTTGTTTATGTTCTTGCATGCTCTCCGTTGCTAGTAGAGGCTCGGCCAAGTTGATACTTGTAACTCCAAGAGGGAGTATTTATGCTCGATAGTGGGCTCATGCCTCCATTGAATCTGGGACAAGTGATGGAAAGTTCTAAGGTTGTGGATGTGCTCGTTGCCACTAGGGATAAAACATCAATGCTTTGTCTAAGGATATTTGTGTTGATTACATTACGCACCATACTTAATGCAATTGTCTCGTTGTTTGCAACTTAATACTGGAAGGGGTTCGGATGATAACCTGAAGGTGGACTTTTAGGCATAGATGCATGCTGGATAGCGGTCTATGTACTTTGTCGTAATGCCCTGATTAAATCTCATAGTACTCATCGTGATATATGTATGTGCATTGTTATGCCTTCTTTATTTGTCAATTGCCCAACTGTAATTTGTTCACCCAACATGCTATTTATCTTATGGGAGAGACACCACTAGTGAACTGTGGACCCCGGTCCATTCTTTACATCTGAAATACAATCTACTGCAATACTTGTTCTTTACTGTTCTTCGCAAACAAACATCATTTTCCACACTATACATCTAATCCTTTGTTTACAGCAAGCCGGTGAGATTGACAACCTCACTGTTACGTTGGGGCAAAGTACTTTAATTGTGTTGTGCAGGTTCCACGTTGGCGCTGGAATCCCTGGTGTTGCGCCGCACTACACTCCGCCACCAACAACCTTCACGTGTTCCTTGACTCCTACTGGTTCGATAACCTTGGTTTCTTACTGAGGGAAAACTTGTCGCTGTACGCATCACACCTTCCTCTTGGGGTTCCCAACGGACGTGTGCTTTACACGCCATAGGATCATGTTGAATATTGGGCTTCACCTCGTCCTTCATGCTCGTATCACATAATTAAGCCCTTATTTTTTGTATTAGGCACACCACTGTAGAAATAATTCATATGTTTCGTTTAGATGAATGATCGGGTTTTCTTTTGAAGGGCATGTCGATTGAAAATTGGTATTTTAGCTGGATGGATGCATCAATTGGCTATCATTTAGAACATATTATGCCTCGGATCGAGATTGCAGTTGGGCTATTGGAGAACTTTATGCCTAGGGCATGCCTAGGATGGACACTTGGAGGAAGTTCTCGCATCTTGTAGTCCAATTTGGATGATTCCATTTTTGCTTTCCATCACAAGATAGAGGAAAATACATCAACCATACATTTAGAACTTGAGTAAAAGATTATTAATTTCTAACATTCTCTAAGATGTTTCTTTCAAAACAATACAATCGAAAGTTAAAATCATAGAATTCTACATATAATCCTATAAGTTAAAAATCTTATTCGCTCATCGACATTTTTTTATTTGATCTAATGTAAAATTATATTATCAATCTTATATGTTAACATGGTGTTAAAGCATCAAATGCATATTCTTATGGGCAAAATGAATTCAAACTAAATGGATGTAAACGAATATTTTCTTCCATATATTATATGGGCCCAGTTGCTCAACACTAAGCCCCTATTAGGTCTCCAAGTTAAGGGTGAAGGGTCTCTAGAAACGCAAGGTGGCAAAATAGGCGGAGTACATCATTGACCAAGTGGCCAACAATGTTCAGGTCTTCCACCTCAGAACCATTAGATGCAGTTGATTGGACAATTAATATCTAAATTATTCATATGATCTATAGTACTTTGTCCATCCAAAAAAATGTCGCGAATTTATCTAAATTTAAATGTATCTAGACACAATTTGCGACATCCCACTTGAGAAGGAGGTAGTAATATTAATTTGTACGTGTTGCACACCAGAACCTCTATGTTGGAGTATAATGACCACAAAAACTAATACATCTACCTAAAATGAATTTATCATAAAATCTTCATTAGAGTTATACATTTAAAAATCAAAGTTAAGATGATGGTGAAAATACCTTTTGTTTTGGTCCAAAAAAATCTCAAAATAGTAAGTTGTATACAGAAGGTTTTGAATTATTGCAACTTGAAATCAAGAATTAAAAGGTGCTAGAATAACTAAAACTAACAAAGATAACTTTGACTAGATAGAAGAATTACAAGGTGTCCACGTATTTGACCATTAAGCCGCCAAGCGATTACAAGGGCTTCCCGAGTCTCGTACATATACATCACACAAGTTTGCTCTATTTGCATAAAAAGGAGTAAGTTAATTACTAATACTATACCGGATAAATGCATAAAATCTTATAAATATTGATGGCTAATCGAGCACTCATCCTCTAAAATAAGCAGCAATGCTATCCTACGTGGCACTAAGCACTTGCATTGTATATGCTCTAACAATATTAGCGATCAAACTTTTCCCATATGAGCCATGTACGTAGGACAGAGAACATTTCACCATTTTCGTTCCAACCTTTGTTCTGAACCCTTCTGTATCCTTCAGATATATAGATATACCGGCGCATGACGAATCACGTCCGTACAAACAGCGTTTCTGCTGTGCGAAAACCGGCGCATGAGCAGGAAGCTGCTAGCTGGAGTGAGTGAGCGGCAGTCTGATGCACGGTCGGCCGGGTCAGTACGTACGCGTTGCGTAGCTAGTTATCGCCGGTCTTAAATACCGCAACTAAACTTGGGCCGCCTCCGCGTCGACGCGGCCCCTGCCGCGCGCAATGCACTGCACCACCAACTCCGGCCCAATCTCCCAACTCCGATCGCCGGCATAGACCATTTTGCCGGCGAGACCGGCTGTCTGGCTTGAAGCTCGGTGCCAACCAAGGTCAGCGAGAGCTCGTACGTTGCCGGCCATGAGCCCATGCTGCTGACGCACTCGTAGCTTGGCCGCACAGGGCGCACGGCATCAGCCGGCCGGCCGGAATGGCGGCGAGACGGCCTGGCTAGCTAGCGCACTGCACCGAGCATAAGTGTGGCAGCCGGCAGGAACTGTTGTATCTACTCCGACGTAGCTTGGCGGACTACCTACCGGATCATCATTGGCGTGCATGCATGCACGCACGCACAGCACAGTTGGTACAACTCCTCCTACTATAGCTAGCAGCATTTATCGAGAAGATAGCAGGTAGAGATTTGCCCTGCCACGTCTAACTTCGCGGCCATGAAAACCTGGGCATCGCTGGTTTCGCAGGAATTTTGATGGATTCTACTATGCTACTGACGAGTTATTTTCTCCACCGGCTCGTGCAATTGATGAATAATAACTCGGGTAGATCGTTGAAAATCGAATTGAATGATCTATGCTACAGGCAGAGCGGTAGGGGAAGATACTTCGTTCTCAACCAAGCGTACCTTGATCTCATGGGAACTGTTCATTGATTAATTCCATATCTATTTTTTTTGAGGTGGCATAGCTCGCTACATGAAATGGACTTGTTGCCCATGGCTTTCTATATGCCAACGGCTTTTTTATCGGGACCATCGGCATATACTATCGGCATATACAATGTCTTCGGCATATCTATGCCTATGTTGAGGGTGGTTGTTGGCATATACAAATCCGTCAGTATATACATAGATATGCCGAGGGTAGCCGTTGGCATATACGACTATCACATAACATTAGGGTTTTATGGAAGGCTAACAACACCTGTGTGCTGACGGTTTTTGTTGGGGCTGTTGGCATATACCTTATGTTGAGAATAGCCATCGGCATACATCTTTTTTTTTTGCATGCTACTTTTGTTTCCTATGGGCTTAGTTCTGTTTGATTTTTTTGCATGCTACTTCTCTTTCCTATGACTATGCCACATAAAATAACATAATGTGAAGTTTATAAAAAAAAAACTATTTTTTTGAATTTCTTACGCTCTTTTCAAATTATGGCCAAAATGGAGAGCCTAACTGTTTTTAGCTACGGGTTACATCTTGCAAAATTCACTACAAGAATTCCGGTCTATTGCAACAAAATCTATTGCAATGCCAATTTTTTGTTGCAATAATTCACGATATTACCACAAAGTTTAGTTTTGCGGTAATAGGAGCGTGTATTACCACATGTTTTACAGCGTTGCATTAACCTAGGAAATTGTTGCGACAGAGGCTAGTTAGTGCAACGAAATGACAGTTCGTGGCAATAGTCTAGATATATCGCCACAATTTTATTCCATTGCCATACAATCCTTTTTTGTGGCAATACAACATAGGTATTGCAACAAAATGACAATTCGATGCAATATTTTGGGTATATCTCTACAATTTCTTTTCATTGCCAGAGGGTCTTTTTTTTGTGGCAATAGAAAATAGATATCGCAACAAAAATTTCTATTTGTGGCAATACAACATAGGTATTGCAAAAAATGACAATTCGATGCAATATTCTTGGTGTATCGCCACAATTTAATTCCATTGCGAGAAGGCGGCCGAGGCCAAGAAGTCCACGGACGCGGAATTGACGAGGGCGGCTGAGGCCAAGAAATCCGTGGACGCGGAATCGGCGAAGGCCGCTGAGGCGAAGAAGGTCGTTGAGGCAGATGAAAGGGTTTCGAAGCCATGAACCTTCTGCATGATTTTTCAAATGATTTCTAAAATTCTAGTTCAAAACTAGTTTTGCTAACCTAAGTGTACATCAAGAAACACGTGATCCTGGACACGTGACCAAGTTGAATTGGGACTACGCGACCGAGAGGCGTCGCCAACACCATGATCTCCCACCGTCCGCTCCACGCCGTCCCCATGACCAAAGAGTGAGACCACCACCACCAACACGTTGCCCGCCGTAGAGCAACATGTGCAGTACACCTTCTAGGGCTGCCGCCTAGACTTCCGAGGGCGGCGCGGGCAGCTAGGGTTTGCCCGGTCGTCACCCGCGGGGGTGACCCGGAGTGAGCGAAGCGTTTTTTCTCAATTCATAACGCTCTGAAATATCATTTTTAGCAGCATATATATTTCATATAGCTCTGAAATATTATTTTTCTTATTTATTTCATTATTGTGAACATTTTGTCCAAAAGAATTACTTTCCCACCACCTATTTTTTTTGAAACTACTTTCCCACCACCTAATTAGCGTATAATAATGTAGTTTGTGCCCAAAAAATTAACCTCCCGCTAAACGCCTAATTATTCTCCGTCCGAATATTTTGTTCCCACCAAAAAGTAGGCTATTTAACCTTCCCCTAAACGCACTCATACTCCCGATTTGTACTCTAAACCAAAAATCACGGCGTCATCATGGTGGCGATTGGATCTGATCTCTCGTCTTCGTCCGTGCTCACGGTGTCATCGCGACGTCAACACATAGAAGCACGCCGGCACAGAGAATATCTCAGGTTATTTCTCCCAATCTCCCAATCCCCTCCCATCGTAGAACCACATCGGCGAGTGCCGCCGTGCCGCGCGCTTCGTCCCATCGTACAGCCGCATCAGGTATCTGATAGATTTGCATTAGTTCTATTGCAACTCATCTCAACACATCTGTTAGATTTAGCCGCATCACGAAAGGGGAATGGGAGTTGAGCTGGTCTTGGCCTATTGGGTGTGGGCCGAGTGAGAAGGTGGTGCGGGAGATCGGCGACTGGCCGGAGCACCGGCGACCCGGCGTGGCACTTCTTCAGTAGGCAGTAGCGCGGGCAGTTTCACACTTCGCCGTCGCTGCTTCTGTTTACATGTAAGTATAAATTAAAACAAGATCAGCTACTCCAAGATAAGAGAGCCATAATCTTCAAGGAATGGCTGATCGCAATAGCATGAAAAAAAAAAGATCATCAAGATAGGAAGTTTTCTTCTGAATCCCAGTCATGCACAGAGTATATATGAACTTTGAGCCTAATGGATTGCCCAATATATGATTACTTTCAGTTTCCACCTTCGATTATCAATTCTCATCCTTTCGATACAATAGTGGCCAAACAACTTTCTATATTGGAGGAAAACAAGTTCACTTATTGGATTCTAGTCCTACAATTGTTTCTATCAGATATTTGGTTTGATTTGAAAGCATAGTCTGCAAAAGTACACTTGCGATCATGATTCTGCACTAAATATTCTCTGGGCAAATAGTCAATATAATAGTGTGTAATCTTTTGGATGGAAATATTGAAGATAATCGTAGAGAACATACCCAATATTGAAGATAATCGTAGAGAACATACACAATTAGGTGATAATCTAGCTAGCCAACTAAGGTATATACATGAAAGTCGACAGAGAACAATGGGATGGGGGATCAAGATGGGTCATGGAACTGACTCAGGAATCAATAGAACGTATCATCTTGCACTGTGTGATCTGGAGACCACGTCGTGTTCATTGCGTCACAAGATTACTCATGGGAGCAATCCAATATATGCAATCCACCTGCCAAAATGCTGCTGTCTATTGAGTAACATTAGCAAGAATGATAAAGTAGGATACGGATATGCTTTCGTTGGTGATCTTCCTGTAGGTTTTCCAGAGTTAAAACTAGATTCCTTTTTAATACGTTTTCGTGCTATATGTACTTTTGTATTTTTTTTTCTATCAGATTAAGCTTGGACTTCAAAACTATTCAATTATAGTTGAACATTGTGTCGATTGTTAGAGATGATATGTATTGTTGAAAGTTCTGACCTCGCTCTGTGTGTTCTTATTCTTTCAGAAATATCATCAGCTCCTGATGTCTGTTTAGCAAAAACTGAATTTTAGTAGAGGAATCTAAAAACATCGAACATGTTATATTCTTTGTGGTACCTCCGGCGGAAACAAACTGTGATCCATTTAGCTTGTCCAATATTTTGTTGGACAGAAATACTATCATACTCATTCTTGCATCCTTTTATTCCAAAAACTTAACTGGCTGCGTATTAAGCAAGAGCAATAATATAAGACATTTAAAAAAAATTGTTTCCAAGATATTGGAGGGGTGAAGTATGTCCCTTTACGTTTTGTGTTTTCTGCTGAATCTGACTCAAATTCTAATCTTACGTAATCAAGCGCACAAGGATGAATTCAACGGAGGATACTGCCGGTACACAACATCTTTACTTCTTGATCACCTATCTGAATTGTGCAAATCAAACATGGTTTGTTAATGCTATGTCCCTTGATTTTTTTTTGCAGTAAGGCAAGGCTTGTCTTTACAAGGACGTAAAGTATAACAGAATACATAAACAAGTGTGGACAACCCTGACCTGGTATTTTTTTTATCTCACTTAAGCTGTCCCTAGCATTTGCTATAATGCATAAAATCCTTGTACGGGTTAAATTGCTAAATCTTATAAAGGTACTCAAGGAAAATATCCTGGATGAATGGCCATTTCATGCTCGCCGCTACCGTGCGTAATTACATGATGATACTTGCTCCAATTCAGTTGCCTAAACTTTTTCTTCATTTTTTGATTGCAGGACCCAAAGAATTAGCTCGACAGGGTTGAAGTATTGGGAAAACGCACATACTTTAGAGATTTTAACTACCATGGTAGCAAATGGACTCAACTCTGGCTACATTTTACTTGAGTTGCATTTGATGGATATTTTCTATGAGAGTTATGATTTGTATGAACCTACATATTATACCTATGGATTTGAATTTTTTAATTCATAGTGTTGCATCAAATCCTAGTCGCCATGACTACATAAACAGCAAAATTTTGTTCAAATAGACTATCTCCACGAAAAGTTCACTTTGTCGTAGTAGCTTCCCGCCACATAAAAATTGACCGTTGCCATACCTTTTTATCGCTACGAGTGAAATGTTTGTCACCATAAGTTAATACCACGAGCGTAGCGGACCGTGGAAAATGGCTATTGCTACAGACGAGGAGATGTTGCTATAGGCGCATATTCCCACGATTCTCTATTGCCATGAAAGAGCATGCGCCATGAAACGTGGTTTGTTGGGATAGGTTATTGCTACAAATGTCTATCACCACAAAATGTCAAACGCCACGATTCGGTTGCATGTTGCGATAAACTATCTCCACATGTCAAATTGTGGAGATAAGTGAGTGTTGCCACGGGAAAACATGTGGTAATTTCCCACATGGTTGTTGCAATAGAGCACTTTATTGCCACAATTGCGTTTTCGTTGCAATAGCCTATTACCATACGTTTAATTGCAACGCTTCCCAACGAACGCCTTTTCGTGGCAATAGGTGCATATTGCCACAAAACAGCATCTATCGCAACAATTTTTTTTGTTGCAATAGACCCGATTTCTTGTAGTGATTGTCACCGTATCTGTGTTGAAATGACATCTTGGTACCTAAACTATTTTTCGAACAAACATATGAACAACCGATGAAGCACGTATGTAGTTCAAATTTGGCTCACTTCATACTAAATTGGCAAAACAAATGTCTATTTGGTGAGAGGTGACTCAAAAGTTTCTGAAAACCAGTTGGTGACTTGTTCATAAAATTTTGTCTACTATTTTTGGAAATTAGGATGGTATAATTTTGGAATAGATCCTTGGTAGGTTGTTCACAAAAAAACCATTTTAGCACTTAGAAAACAGAAAATGATTTTTTGTGTAAAGTAAATGAAAACCCCCAAAATGAACATTGTTTGCCATCCCAAGATACACACATGGGAATGATATGAGGTCATGTCAATAAAATATGCCATTGTTGTGGTCATGACCTAGATCATTTGGTTTGAAAGCCATGAATTTTTGTACATGGTAGCTAATTTTTGAGAAGGTATTTTTAGAATAACGGTTGTATTGTAAGTTTGTTATTTTTTCTGGAAACTAAGTAACTTAAAAATAATATTATGTGCGGGTTTTCCTTTTTTGATTTTTTAAATTTTTTGATGTTTTTTTAGATAGGGGTTGAGTCTTGGAGAACTGTTAATGTATCTATGTTGAAATGACATCTTGTGCACCTCAAAATATTTTTTAGAAAAACATGATAAAAGTATGAAACACCTTTAGATAAAATTTCGCCCACTTCTCACTGAATTGGTAGAATTTCTCTATTTGGTGAGAGGTGGACGAAAGCTTTTGAGATTCAACTATTTGGTGACACATCCATAAAATATGGTCTACTATTTAAATTTTTTTTTGGGGTGGTTCAATTTTGGAATGGATTCTTGGTTGGTTGTTCACAAAAAACCAACTTCTCGCACTTAGAAAAAGGAAATTGAGTTTTTTTGTGCTAAGGAAATAAAAATCCACAAAATAAAAATTGTTTGCCATCTCAAAATATGCACACATGTGCATAGTATGGAGCCATTTCGAAAAACTATGTCATGCTTATGTACTTATGGTTATGACCTATCTCATTTGGCATGACATCCATAAACTTTCTACATGGCAGCTCATTCAGAAGGGTTTTCAGAATAATTGCAGTATTGGAAGCTAGTTATTTTTCCTAACAACTAGGTCACAAAAAGATGAGATTGTGCGCTGGTTTTCTTTTTTTTATCTTACGCTCTTTTCAACTGTGGTAAAAACGGGGGGGGGGCATGGCCGTCTTTAGATAGGGGCCGAGTCTTGCATCTTACAAGCATGAACAAACTATGAAGAACTGGTAGTTAAAATTGGTCCACTTTCCTAATAAATCAGCGAAAAATTATCTATTTGGTTATAGGTGGTTGGAAAGCTTTTGAGATTCAACCAGGTGGGGCATGTCCATAAAATGTGGTTTACTATTTTTGATAGTTGGGGTGATCTAGTGTTGGAAGAGCATTTTGGTAGGTGCTTCACATAAGAACTGTTAGCCTAATTGTGTTGAAATGACACCTGGTGTACTTGAAAATGATTTTTGAAAAAAACACGAGTAAACTATATGAAGCCCATTTAATTGAAAATTTGGCCTAGTTCGTATTAATTCAGAAGAAATTTATCAATTTGATGAGAGGTGGTTCAAAAGGTTTTGAGATTAAACCTGTTGGTGGCTTGTCCATAAAATGTGATCTACTGTTTTTGAACAGTGGGATGGTCCAGTTTTGGAAGACCGCACGTTTAGGTAGGTGCTTCAAAAAATAACCCAATTTTTGGCACTTACAAAATGGAAAGTGGTTTTTTTGTGCAAAGAAAAAAATCCCTAAAACAAACATTGTTTGAGGAAGTGGATTGGATTTTTTTACATGCATGCATGGGTGTGGGTATGTTCTGGACCGTCGATTTATTTCTCAAGATTTCCGCTCGCTTTGGTAGATGGAAATATTCTTTTTTTCTCTCCTCATTTTATCTGAATCTAAAAAAAATGGATGGTGACCAAAGCACCCACACCAATGCATGTAATGAAAAAATTATTTTCCCATTCTTTGCATGCCATCCCAACATACACACATGTGCACAGAAATGGAGTCATTTGAACATACTATGTCATGGTTCTGGTCATGACCTAGTTCATCTAGCCTCAAAGCCATAAAACTTAAATGGTGTCTCATTTATGAGAAGGGTTTTTAAAAACAACCATCAAGGTATTCCAAGTTTGTTAATTTTTCCTTGCAACCAGGTCACATGGAAATACATTGTGCACGTGTTTTCATTTTTTTTAATTTCTTATGCTCTTTCAAAACTGTGGTCAAAACAGCGGGCCTGACCATCTTTAGCTAGGGGTTGCATCTTACAAAATTGTTAGCGTATTTGTGAGGAAATGACATCTTGTGTACACAAAATGATTTTTGAAATAAAAATGCGAGCAAACTATGAGGCACATGTAGTTTAATTTTGGTCCACTTCCTACCGAGTCGGCTGAAAGTTGTCTATTTTGTGCGAGGTGGCTCGGAAGTTTTGAGATTCAACCGGTTGGTGACTTGTACAAAAAATATGGTCTACTACTCTTGAAAATCGGGGTGGTGCAGTTTGTGGAAGAGCGTTTTGGTAGGTGCTTCACAAAAGAACCCATTTTGGCACTTAAATAGTGGAAAGTGAATTTTTGTGCGAAAAATAAAAACTCCCAAAGTGAACATTATTTTCCATCCCAAGATGCACACACGTGGACAATATGGTTGTAGTTATGACGTATCTCATTTGGCTTGAAAGCGATATAACTTCGTAAATGGTAGCTCATTGCCGAGAAGGGTTTTCAAAAGCAACTGTCGTATTGCAAGTTTGTTATCTTTCCTCATGTTTCCCATTTTTGTTTGATATAACTTCATACATGGTCACAACATCGGTCCCCGCCATTTGAAATAAAACTTGAAGTTTGTACTCTTGAACTCGGTAAGCTCAAACTCGTCAAACTTTTAAACATTGACGAGCAAAAAATCTCAACTAGGCTCGACTCACTATAAGCCCTAGTTTACTCATTAAACTCACAAGTCGTTAGAAAATTTAGGGAGCAACTATGTGCAGATAGTTCCCTCTATTTAATTTTCCTCGACACCATATTAGGTGGTCTAAATGTGTCTTTCTCCCTCGTAACCTCGCTGGGTAAGGAGGTTGATGGCGCCTACCAAGTTATAAGTGTGGCATGCGGCAAAAGTGAAGGGAGAAGAATGTGAGTCGTTAGGCGTTGGAGCAACACCTAGCAGAAAATGGCCGGAGGTGGAGCTAGAGGGAAGAGGAGGTTGGCCATGATAACACGGATAGTACAACTATGGCCCATGGGCTATTCCTTGGAAGTTGGGCTGGTCGGGTAGGTGGATGTGTTCTTTCATGTGGACTATGTCTTGTGCTAGATTTCACTAGTTTGTACATACCCGCAAGTGCTCATTAGTTTGTTTACTGAACTTGTTATCCTCAGCACGAAAGAAGTGCAACTTAGCTCGACTTGTCAAGCTCATGCGTTCGATCTAAATGAGCCGAGCTCCTAATCATTTGTGTTGCTCGCGACGTTTGAGTTTTGTTTCCATGCCTAGTACCACCCCCTTATAGAAAGTATTAAATGAAAAAAACTTAAATTGCTATGAAAAATCGTACAGTTCGAATCACAGCTCCCAAATGTGAACTTGACATCGCAGTGAACAGTCCTTTGTCCATCTTTGCTGACATCCAAAGTGTTTCCACTGCAGTGAATAAAATAGGGCTTCTTTTTACGGGAAGTGTCTTTGACACATGACCAGTGCTCTCCCCACTTTTCAGATTTTTGAAAATTTTAAAATCTCACGTTTCTAAGTTTTAAAAAATTATGATGTTAAATATATAGATAGATATATACGAGTGGGGTGTATGCAAAAAAGTCCCGTTAAAAAATACTTTCTATTTTGAACAATATAAAAAAGATAAATTTGTGACAGTTAATGGTAGTAAAATAGTATTACAATAGTGTATCTTTTTGTCAGAAATTTGTTTTTTTGTATTTCACAAAATTTGAAGTATTTTTTTACCGGAACTTTTTTGCATACACTTCTCACGAACATATCTATCTACATATTTAACGCCATAATTTTTGAAAACATTAAAATGTGAGATTTTAAAATTTTAAAAAAACTAAAAGTGGAGGGAGCACTGGCACCCATATGCACCAAATTCATGTTACATCGAGAATAGAAAACTGAGAGTGCAATCGCGGCCCATCTAGTTAGATTCGTATGCGTGAACAGGAAAGGCCAGAGCAGCCAGCCCAGCTGCCGAAGCCGAAGCAGATCGAAGCACACGTGCAAGCACAGTGTAAACTATGCAGGCGTGTGCGTACATTACATGCGTGCTCTCCCCGGCGCGCGGAGCGGAATGGACGTCGCCAAAATACGTGACAGATCGATTTTAAGTTGCGTGCATTCGCGAGCATTGAAGTGAGACGATTTTTGTTTCGAGGAGCTACTAGCGAGAGTGCATTGAAGTGAGAATTGAAGGGGAGTTAATGGGAGCCGGTGGACTCGAGCAGCATGACTCGAGTATGACCGTCTTCTTCAGGCCTTAAATGTTGCGGGAGGGGTCACCTTCTTAATTTCACACTCGTCTCTATACTTCTAGGGTCACACACTTTCTTCTCCCAGGAACACTTGCCCTCTTTGAGAAAATACTCGTGACGACTTTAACTGAAATGCAAAAATAACCGGTGTATGGGACTTATATATGGAAGTGCAAAGTGTATTCGGAAAGTTGATATTCTAGGGTACCATTCCAACATGACATTTCCACAACGTTGCATGGTCCTTGAAGCTTGTTTCTGACAATATTCTCTCGTCAGCTAATTAGAATTGTCGTCCAAGAAAAAGTCCCGACGACTTCCCATGACGGTCTGCTTTCTCTGGCATGTTGGTTCCGACTTACAATTTCATCAGAAGATTAACGTCCCGGGGATTTACACGTTCCTCATGCATGGGCGTGGTTATTGAGAGCACGAGATTTTTTCCCAACTTCTCTCCTCGACTGGGCCGATCGCGTACTATAATTAGTTATCATTTATCAAAATGCAGTAGTATATTTTAATAGGATTGATTCAAAGCATTTTAAAAGCACCTGAATAGGAAAAACGTAGGAATATATAGTATGATTCTACATGAATAAAAAGCGCAGAAGTCAGTTGCAAAAGTCATTTGGTTGCACCACAAGAAAGACATAGGAAATTTATATAGAGTTTCATGGCCTATTTAATTCAAAGGATTTTAAACACACATGAATATGAAAAACGTAGGAATGGTCTGACATGACATGTGAAATCCTACATGTATAAACAACATAGGAATTAGTTGTAAAATTCGATTGGTTGCATCATAGAAAAAACGAAGAAAAATTCTATAGACATTGAATACATGTCATAGTTGTCATAAATACATAGAAAATTTTCCGAGAGATTTAACCTCTTGCTATAAATTATGTGGGATTGCAATATATGAAAGCAATTCATAGGAATTTTGAAGGTAGTAACCTAATTAATATATACTAAATCTAAGTTACTATGCACTATGAAGGTAGTAATATAAACTAGTGTCATATACATGACACTACCTTATGTTACTCCCCACTATGATTAGTCTTACAGATCCATGCAAATCATGGAGCAATTTCCGGCTATTCCTTCGCATCCAATATTAATTTTCAGCATAAGCGAGAGATTTGATAAGCAATACTGATTGGTTGAAAAAAAGGGGGAGTGAAATTGCCACCGCCCAATAAGCTTGCACCTAGGTCCCGCTGCAGGAGCTAATAGGCCTAATAAACCGGTATAGAGGAAGTATCAGATTTTAGTATAGGAAAGCAATCCATATGAATCTTAGAGGGTTCAATCCTTTGCATCAAATGGCCTCCATAGAAAAAAAAAATCTATGGGTAAGAACTCTACAAAAAATCCATTAAATCAAATAGGCCCTAAAGTTTTTGCAGGGTCATTTCAAAGGTGTACTCCACTATAGGCCAAGTCAAGTAAACTTTCCAAGACATACATAGAATAGTACTCCCTCCGTTAGGGATTACTATGAAGCTAGAGGGCCAATTCGCTAGGACTAAGAAAATTTGTAACTTCTACTCATTAATTGTTGCATGTACTGATAGTTGACATGAACTAGAAGAGAGAGAGAGAAAAAAATAGAACCTGCATTGGAGGAGAGAGGACAATAAATATGATAGGTCTTATAATTCCTAAGGTTTTAAAATAGCTCTCTGACTTTATAATCCTTCCTTCGTAAAGACTATCGCAGAGAGAATACGTTTAAGGTCTAGGTTCAGTATCTGCGGTTGTTCATGTTGCATTATGCTTATTTTATAATTGGTGTTAATAACTGTGATAAAACTGGACATAAGAGTGTTAAGAAAACACTAAAATAGGCAAAAATGGATGACGCAAACAAGATTGTACCTCAATGCCAAAGTCTTAATCTCTCAACGCTCTAGGAAAAGAAATTAAAGCTTGCCAGTGGCCACTCATACGGTTTGGCGCTTTCAGAAATCATAACACGGCAACCTCTTTAATTGAAACTTTGGTTGTTTTCGCATTTCCGTCCGGCCCCTTGTGTTTATTTCCCATCGTCACCATCTGCCACAGCAATTACACCTCTGACCTGTGTCCAGCTCCTAAATACACCTCGAGCTACTAGACGTCCATGCGGCACACTACTTGTTCTAGCATTCTGGGGATCTTCAAAGTGGAACTAGTGATGATATCATGCTAGTAGCATTCATTCTACCTACACAAAACGTCGCACTGACAGGAATTCACCGCGATCACACAAATTCGTGTAAACATTGGTGACTTTTTGCCCATCCTGAGGAAACATCCGGGTATGTGTAAAGATTGATGATACCCCAGCGTTTGTGGATGAAACTTATTGGAGTGGAAACGTCTGTATGGCCCAATCTTGGCAAGAAAGAGTCTATTGACGTAAAGCATGCCCACGCATAAGGGTCAATGTGAATTAAGCTTCAAAATGATGATGAAAGCTCCCCCACCATACTGTACGACTCATTTTTGAGTTGCCGTATCCATACGAAATTATCTGTATGCGAATTATTATGACAAAACCAAGCATGGTTTTCAATTGTGTCGTCTTCAATTATAGTATTATTGTAGGTTCAACTATAATCCTTTATTGATGAATAGCGGTTTAGTACTATATACTAGTTGTATTCGTTTATCAAATTAATGACACTGGATCAACTAGTGTTTTCAAAAAAAAAAAAGAGTCAGCAAATGTTTGGCTCCCCTCCTGCCATTAGTGACTCTTCTCCACACCCTGTTCTTCTTCGCTCTGCCTATGATCCCCCAGTGCCACTACCTTCATCTAATCAATTCCACTGAATCAACTATTGTTGTCTCTCCTCCCTTCTCTCGTCGACTCCTCTCCACTTCCATGTTCCTTGCCTTGCCTCTGATCTATCAACGCTAGTTTCGGGACCGGCGGGGTGCTCGTTGCTCATCGAGCACCTCTTAGATAGGCTCTAGTTTTCGTGATTGATTAAAGGGCATGGAATATTGACCCCCGAGACCTATATGAACAATAAATTTGAAATAAAAAATAAATATTAAATTGATATATTAAATCAAAATATATGTTCCCCCGATAGTTTTTTTTGGCATTCAGCTTGTTGTTTTAACATAGGTCACACTATTAGTGTTTTCTCCATAATTATAATTGTTTGCAGACAATCAATGTACACAAACATGTAAATGTATAAAACGGTAGTTTCTCTTATTTTCTCGTGCTTTTTATGATGTTTATAAAATTATTTTCGTACGCGGGATCATATGTTCTTGGGAGCCGACTTGTGTATCCCATTAATTATCAAATATTGTCACAATCTGACATTAGTACAAGATATATTATGTGCTACATATTCATCCATCAAATAAGTGTATACACCGGCACAACCGTTTCATAAATACAGTCTACAACGATGGCTATGCACTAACTCCTGGTACACGCTACAAGTTTCGTACGCGCTACGGAGCAGTAGGCGAGGTAGGAGGAGGAAGCAGAGGAGCTATTGCGTCGCATTGCATTGCATTGCACCACCCCAGCAGCAGCTGAGCCACCATGATGGCAATCCAACGGACGGGACAGGGCCATAAAGGCCACGCAGCTAATTTCATGGGGTCGCCAGAGACGGCGGGGCGATGGGCAGGCCGGTAAAAACCCTGCCGGGATTTAAAAGCGCGGGACGGGGTGTGTGGTGTGGGTTGGCGGAGACGGATTTATTTCCTTCCACCACCTCACCTCGCCTCGTTTTAAATCGGGAGCTCTCGATCGTGGTTTTAAAGCGGGCTGTTGGGCCGCCTTAAATCCGTCCGCTTGGCGACCCAAATTTGGAAGTTGTAGTTATGGGAAGCGCTAGCCGCATTCATTCCGGACTCAGCTGAGCTCCGACGTCTGTGCTCCGATCGATCTCCTAGACTCGCCGTCCCTCGAGCCCCGCGCTCTACACGTGTCCCTCGATCGCCGACGTAGAGCTAGGAAACTGCGTACATGGAAGCTTCGGTGACGCGCTACTACCTCCATACCAGTTTACAGGCAATTACGTATTTCGAGAAAGAAGTTTGACTACAAATTTAGTTAACAAAATATAAGATATATGCTACAAAATTTATACCATTAGATTCATATTCAAAAGAAGTTTATAATGGTATAATTTTTGTAATATATATACTATATTTTATTGATCAAATTGTTAGTCAAAGTTTTTTCTCGAAAAACGTAATTGTCCTGTAAACCGGTATGGAGAGAGTAGCTAGGAGTGATGCATGCGTACAGGTGAGTCGACGGACGCCCGTAAAATACCACGATTGGGGGTGGTTTGTTAGGAGCAAAATTGAATCTGTTGCTGCAATACTCGCTCGCTCTTGATGATACTTGCTCCTGGCAGGAGAGCAGCTACAGACTGGTATTGCCCAATGAATTGATTACTTACTGCGTCATCAAGGTCAGAGCTAGTAGTAGTAAGCTAGAAGTGAAGATAGATACACCGCCTTAAAAGCGGCCCAGCTGGCTCTCTGGTAGGAGGAGCACGTACAGTACGTACTAGGTCAGTCTGTGCGTGTGCCTGACCTGGCACTGTAAGTATCGAATTACTCCTACGTATACTGAAATACTCCAAGCTACTGCTCCTACGTACGTACAGTACTACATCGTAGAGTACGTCTGCGCCTGTGCGCGCAGCATTTCGTATGCTCCTACTAATGCCCCTGCGTACTCGTGAGCAGGCTACTGATCGATTAATTGCCTCCTTCTCAACCACCTTGCTTCAGAGGAGGGTAAAGAGGAGAAGAAGACACATGACAGGGGCTAGCTAAGACTAACAGTGATTGCTAGCGCCACCCTGCATGAAGATGAAGGCAATTAATCAAGGGAGCTCCGCTCCGCTACCTAGCTACTACCTCTTGATTGTATGTACATGTATACATCGGTGATCTTTCAATTCCCTCTACACTAGTGTACAGTATGCTCCACGCCATGCCTCACAGCTCCAACATGCATGATATGATATCCATTTGGCGCTAATGAATGCGGTCGCGCGTGTCGTCATCGCCTCCACAGCCCCAACTGAAAGTTTAGTCGCCGGCCGCTCTTAAATGAAGGGCTTTTTGGTTAAGCCCTAATCAATACCGGCTTTCGACCGATGGCTCAGCCGTCGCGTCAAGCACTCAAGCTCGTTCGCGCCTAAACGCCAAGAAGGGCAAGATATAGAGAGAAGATTTTAGAGCATCTTCGTCTCCCAAACGACTAAACGCATTGGATAGGTTCATTGGGATCGCCGTCGTGTCATCCTGCGCTTACCCAAATAATATTTAAAAAATTGAATTCGTTGGAAATTAAAATTTTCATTCAAATATCATCGTAAATTTCAAAGTTGAATTAAAAAGGCTATATTTAAAATAGTACAACCTGGCCTACTCATCGTCGGTTGGGGCTTGATTGCCCAGCCTCACCGTCGTTCTTCCCCGTGGACTACTGCGCCCCGTGCCCAACTCTCCGTCCTTTTTTCGCGCATCTGACGATGCAGCGTCGCTGTAGGTGTCAACGAAGATTCACTGCGTCGCCAGCTACTAGCGGCAGTCCTCGTGTTGGGCGTCCCATGCAACTTCATGGGCGGCGGCCTCAGCGCGGTTCCGAGCATTGAGCTCGAGGAGCCTCTACCGCTCGACTGCCATCAGGAGACCTGATAACCCACAAGTATAGGGGATCGCAACAGTCTTCGAGGAAAGTAAAACCCAATTTATTGATTCGACACAAGGGGAGCCAAAAAATATTTGTAAGCCTTAACAGCGGAGTTGTCAATTCAGCTGCACCTGGAAACAGACTTGCTCGCAAGAGTTTATCAGTAGCAACAGTTTTATAGCAGTAGCAGTAGTGAAATATAAGCAGCGGTGTAACAAAGATAGCAGTAGTGATTATAGTAAACAACAGGATTAAAATACTATAGGCACAGGGATGGATGAACGGGCGCTGCATGGATAAGAGAACTCATGTAACAATCAAGGCAGGGCATTTGCAGATAGTAATAAAACGGTATCCAAGTACTAAACAACCATAGGCATGTGTTCCGTATATAGTCGTACGTGCTCGCAATGAGAAACTTGCACAATATTTTTTGTCCTACCAGCCGGTGGCAGCCGGGCCTCTAGGGAAACTACTGGTAATTAAGGTACTCCTTTTAATAGAGCACCGGAGCAAAGCATTAACACTCCATGAACACATGTGATCCTCACATCACAGCCTTCCCCTCCGGTTGTCCCAATTTCTGTCACTTTGGGGCCTCGGGTTCTGGACAGCAACATGTGTATACAACTTGTAGGTAAGATCATAAAACAATGAATATCATCATGAAACAATAACATGTTCAGATCTCAAATCATGGCACTCGGGCCCTAGTGACAAGCATTAAGCATAACAAGTTGCAACAATATCATAAAAGTACCAACAACGGATACTAGACACTATGCCCTAACAATCTTATGACTATTACATGATCAATCTCATCCAATCCCTACCATTCCCTTCAGCCTACAGCGGGGGAATTACTCACACATGGATGGGGGAAGCATGGATGGTCGATGGAGAGGCGTCGGTGGTAATGATGGCGATGATCTCCTCCAATTCCGGCAGGGTGCCAGAACGGAGTTTCTGGATCAGAGACGGAGTTTCGCGATGGCGGCGGAGTTCTGGATGTCTTCTGGCAGATTGGTCGAACTCCCGTGCGTTTTTAGGTCGAAAGCCTTAAGTAGTCCAGAGGGGAGCGTCGGGGGGTGGCCGAGGCGTCGCCACCATAGGGCGGCGCGGCCTGGGGCCCACCGCGCCACATTGTGGGGTGGGCGCCTCGTGGCCCCCTCCGTCTCGTCTTCCGGCTCCGTCAATCTTCCGTGAAAATAGGCCCATTGCCATTATTTCCGGGGATTTTCCCGAAAGTTAAGTTTCGCACAAAAATAAGACACCGGGGCAATTCTCGCGAAAACAGCGTTAGTCCGTGTTAGTTGTATCCAAAATACACAAATTAGAGGCAAAACAATAGCAAAAGTGTTCGGGAAAGTAGATACGTTTTGGACGTATCAACTCCCCCCAAGCTTAGCTTATTGCTTGTCCTCAAGCAAGTCAGTTAACAACCGAGTGCGGTAAAAGAACTTTCACGAACACATTTTTTCATATGATGTAAATATTCTCATGATATGGACAAGTACTTAGGCAATTCATAATAAGATACATGCAAATAAAGTCATCTAATAGTTATGCCAATCATGAAAAAGATACCAACAAACTAATAGCAAGCATCATGAATCATGTCTATCAGCAGGATTGCAATGTTCATAAAAAGATATGATAAAATGGTATCTCGCTTGCCCGTATTTGTACAACAAAACATAAATGCCCAGGCACCTCTGAATTTCATGAAAAGACTAGAAATAAAGATTATCAAAGATAAAAGCATCAGAGTTATACCACAGCCAATCATATTTTGGGACAAGCATATTACACTAAGAATGACAATTATGCTCCCAAGAAGGTGCTCAAAGAAAGGATGGAGACTCAATGTAAAAGTAAAAGATTGACCCTTCGTAGAGGGAAGCAGGGATTAACATGTGCTAGAGCTTTTCATTTTTAAAACATGAGTAAAATTATTTTGAGAGGTATTTGTTGTTGTCAACGAATGATAGTGGGCACTCTAACTACCTCGTCAACCAGATTTTCAAGAGCGGCTCCCATGAAGGACGTTATCTCTACCAGCAAGGTAAATAATCCCTCTTCTCTTTTGTTTACACATGTATTTTAGTTTCATTATGGATGACACTCCCCCAACCTTTGCTTACACAAGCCATGGCTAACCGAATCCTCGGGTGCCTTCCAACATTCACATACCATGGAGGAGTGTCTATTTGCAAATTAAGTTGCTTACCGATAAATCAGGGGCAAAACACGTGAAGAGAATTATTGATGAAAGTTAATTAATTGGGGCTGGGCACCCCGTTGCCAGCTCTTTTTGCAAAATTATTGGATAAGTGGATGTGCCACTAGTCCATTGGTGAAAGTCTGTCAGGAGTAAATGACAAGGTTGAAAGATAAAACACCGCATACTTCCTCATGAGCTATAAAATATTAACACAAATTGAGAAGTACTTTGAAGGTTTTAAAGGTAGCACATGAGAATTTACTTGGAATGGTTTGAAATACCATGCATAGGTATTTATGGTGGACACTTTGGAATAACTTGGTTTTCAGGGGTTTGGAAGCACGAGCAGCATTCCCGCTCAGTACAAGTGGAGGCTAGCAATAGACTGGGAAGCGACAATCAAGAGAGCAATAACTGTCATAATCATGCTTGCGACAAAATAAAACTAACGGAGGCATAAAAGTGATACAAGAACTCTGAAGCAAAGTAAATCACCGAGGCTTAATTGACTTTTGTTTCAGTCATATGCATGCATGAGCATGTGCCAAGTCAATTCAAATGAATTACACAGAGAAGGATACCACAATGTCATACCTATCTATGAATAAAACAATGCAAGCAAATATTTATGACATGCTACTCATATTAATAAATTGGAGCTAAACATGAGAGATCATGAACTACTAGACTTCATTAAATGACATATACCTCACATGAACCAACTAAGCATGCTCACATGGATGAGTATATGTACAAAAATGAAAACAAATAGAGTTCATACCAGCCTCTCACCACAGTCGAATTGTTGTAGATCGTCATTATTGCCTTTCACTTGTGTGGCTTGAATAATATGGAATGAAAACCAAGCTCCAACCACCGAAGACCGCTGAACTCCATAGTGAACTTTACAAAACCAAAGAAGAACAACAAATATTTTTGGTGTTTTCAAATTGGAAACAAGAACAAAAGGAAACAGGCAAACAAAGCAAAATCTTTTTGGATTTTCTTATAGCAAACTAACGGTAGCAAATAAAGCAAAATAAGAACAAGAAACCAAAATAAACAAATGGTGAAGAGAAACAACAGAAATATTTTTGGTCTTTTTGTGTTTTAGGAAAGAAACAATGCAAAAAACAAGAGAGTAAAAACAAAAAATAGTCACATAGACACAAAGTGGCAGAGATTCGTCAAACTTGATAGCAGTACAGTAATATTTTTTTACGAAAATCTTCCGCTGTTCAACTCAAAAAGTGCTAAACTAATGAAAGTTAGATAATAACCTGGAGAACATGAACAAAAACTGGCTTCTTAAAATAACGTTCTGGATATTTTTAGGAATTTTTTTAGTATCAGTCCAGAATCTGTTTTTAGACAAAGACTTCCCCAAATATCATCTTCCTCATATTAGAGGCAACCATAAGAAGCGGAACAAGTATATACACATATCCGGCAATTGTAATATGCAATGAATGGGTGATGCCGGCATACCTCCCCCCAAGCTTAGGCTTTTGGCCCAAGTGGAGATCAATCCCATGGTGCCCATGAGGTGGCACCTGTGTAATAAGAAGAAGGATCCTGCCCTTGGTACGTACTGGAGGATGCACCAGGATATGTGACGGTGTACCTGTCGGAGCGCTCGGCGTCCTCGGAGTCGTGCTGCTGGTGGAAACCATGTATCCTCAGCTGCTCATCCACCTCCTCCTTGGAGCGCGGCCCCGGTCTCCTGCGAACATTGAACAAATCGACCTGCGGCAGGGGGATTTCCCTCTCATCCCCGTCAATAAACAACATTCTATAGACAATATTTTCTAAGTTAGAGTCAATTGTGAAAAATTGGTGACTCTTCATAGCAGCAATATCAAACTTAATAGGAGTTAGTTTCTCATCACTAGGATCAATAGAAAAACCTAGATACGCAACAATACGTGAGGTAATAATTTCACCATAAATAGGTCCCTTACTATCTAAGCGACGAGCAATAAGAGCACCAAGATGATAAGGCATACTTCCAGTAAGTGCAGCAACCAGGAAAGCAAGATGATAACTAGATATGTTGCTAGTGTTCTCCCTACCAAGAATGCTAGTAGCAAGATAATAAGTGAAATATCTAATGGCAGGGAGCTGAATGTTCCTTATCTTGCCGCGCTGAATGGTGCGACTATCATCATTGGTGACTTCTCGATAGAGTTGCGTCAAAGCTTTGGGGCGGTTCTCAATCTTCTTCGCTGTACCTATAGGAGCGATATCCAATGCAGCACAAAAATCCTTCAACTTCATAGTAACAGGCCTATCATAAATCCTAAATTTAACTGTTGGTGAGAAAGCCGAGTTGCTGAATTTAAAGCTTTCAACAAAGATTTTAGTTAGCCTGTAAAATTGATCACCCTCATCTTCCATGTAGGTAGATAAGCCCACACTATTGACGAGAAACAAGAAATCATCAAGTAGCCCTGCATTACGCAAAAAGTCAAAGCATGGAAAGGATGAAGCATTAGGAACCCCATTATCCTCTTCAGCCTCAAAGCTAGGTTCGATGATATCCTCATCATAGGATCGCCTAACTCGGCTGCCCTTGAAGGCCTTGCCTCTCTTGTCGTATCCCTCTCGAACACTTCTCCAAAGGTGTGGTTATGCATCTTACTTTTCTGAATTTTTTCAACAATCATTATAAAAGTTGATTTCGAGACATATAATTGAGGGGAACTACTATAGGAACTTGGTAAAGTACTAAACATGCATCAAAACTACTTTTTACAACTTAGAACAAGCATGCAAGCTCACTTAACATGTCACCTACAGCAGCAAAATATTCAATATATACTCAACCAAACAAAATTCTATTTGGATAATTGGAGGAGTCACATACCGGAGAGCAAATGTGCCAAATTTCAGACTGAAATATGGGCTGAGCAAAGAGATCGAAAAATCCTGAGCTCTTGGGCGAAAACGCGAGTGAGAATGAACTGGTACGAGTTTTTTCGGGAGAGAGAGTGGAATGAGTGGAAGGGATGACTAAGTGGGGCCAGGTGGGGCCCTCACCACATGGGGGCGCGCCCCCCTCCTTGGCCGCGCCGGCCCATGGGGGCCAGCCCTGGGGTGCCCCACTGGTCAGCCTCAGGCACTCCCAGGTTGCATTTCGAAAAATAAGGCCAACGGTATAATTTTTGTAAATTTTTTAAAACTTCGAAAAATGCACATTTCTGGGTGTTAAAATTACTATTTTAGGACAGAAAAAGATTTTCAAACTTCTAACAACTAAAGCATCTTGCAAACAAGTGGTACTACAGCAAGTAAAGCAAGTGGAGAAAGAAAGAAATGTTGTTTAGCTCTTCTATGCATATAAAATGTACTTGTTAACAAGGTTGATCAAGTCTTGCCACCAAATAAATTTTACATGTCATAAGAAGAAATAAGCCTCAAATCAATCATGTTACCTTATATTGTATTGATATGGATCCAATCATAATACTTTGATATCCTTGCTTAGGCTCATATATAGGACAATCAATAACTCCCACTTTGATGGTTCTCAAATTAGAAATTGTATTAACTCCACATACTTTATCAATCCTCTTGGGAAAATAAACAAGTATGCTCCTTGTCATCAACATTGAAAGTAACTTTTCCTTTATTGCAATCAATAACAGCCCCTGCAGTGTTAAGAAAAGGTCTCCCAAGAATAATAGACATATTATCATCTTCAGGCATTTCCAACACAACAAATCAGTTAATATTAAGCAATTATTAGTAACTTGAACAGGAACATCCTCACATATACCAACAGGAATAGCAGCAGATTTATCGACCATTTGCAAAGATATATCAGTTGGTATCAACTTATCTAAATAAAGTCTCTTGTAAAGAGAAAAAGGCATAACACTAACTCCTGCTCCCAAATCACATAGAGCAGTTCTAACATAATTATTCTTGATGGAACAAGGGATAGTCGGTATACCAGGGTCTCCCAGCTTCTTTGGAACCTTGCCATTGAAAGAGTAATTAGCAAGCATAGTGGAAATCTCCTCATTAGGAATTTTCCTTTTGTTAGAGACAATATCTTTCATATACTTTGAATAAGGAGGCAATTTAATAGCATCAGTCAAAGGGATTTGCAGGAACAAAGGTTTCATCCAATCACAAAATTTATTATAGTGTTCTCCCTCCTTTGATTTTAGTTTCTTAGCAGGGAAAGGCATTTGCTTTTGAACCCAAGGTTCTCTTTCATTACCATGTTTCTTAGCAATAAAATCTTCTTTAGTGTACTTTTTATTTTTAGCATGCTTTTCAGGTTCATCTTCAACCTCTTCTTTATCAGAAACATCATTCTTATCATTATCTTTATCATGTTCATTACCACTTTCAGTTTCAGCATCGAAATAGAAATACTATTAGGATCATTAACAGGCTCAGAGGATTCTACAACAGCTTTATGTTTCTTCTTCTTTTTCTTAGAAGGAGCACTAATTTCTTTAGTTCGTTGAGAATCTTGTTCAACTCTTTTGGGATGCCCCTCAGGATATAGAGGATCCTGAGTAGAAACACCGCCTCTAGTTGTTACTTCATAAGCAAGTATTTTTTAACAAGTCATTTTGCACTTTAGTGAGTTGATCAATTTGAGTTTGAACCATATGAAAATGTTTAACAAGCATCTTAACATCATTGGAGGTTCTCTCCACAATATCATGCAAATCACTAATAGCTCGATAATTTTCCATTAAATGATTCTCTACTCTCATATTAAAGTTATCTTGCTTAACAACATAATTATTAAACTCATCTAAACATTGATCAGGAGGTTTTGAGTAAGGACTATCTTCTTTATCAAAGCGTTGAAGAGAATGTACCTCAATTGTGGATGAAGGGGGAGTTATCTTACATAAATCTTCTATGGGGGGTAAATTCTTCACATCTTCGTATTTAATACCCTTCTCTTTAAGAGATTTCTTGGCTTCCCTCATATCTTCATCATTTAATTTCATCATACCCCTCTTCTTCAATATTGGTGTCGGGGTTGGTTCGGTGTAGTCCAATCATCATGATTTCGGCCTATTCTAGCCAATAATTCTTCGACTTCGTCCGGAGTTCTTTTCCTGAAAACACAACCAGCACAACTATCCAGATATGCCCTAGACTCAATGGTTAGTCCACTATAAAATATATCAAGTAACTCATGCTTTTCCAAATCATGTCCAGGCCGAGCTCTGATAAGAGAGCAAAACCTTGCCCAGGCTTCAGGCAATTTCTCTCCATCTTCTTGGTCAAAACTATAAATTTTCTGCAAAGCAATATGTTGAGCACTAGCAGGAAAATATTTTCGAAAGAAAACATCAAGCAAACCTTTTGGACTATCAATAGAATCAGGAGGCAAACTATTATACCAAGTTTTAGCATCATCCTTTAATGAGAAAGGAAAAAAATTTAGCAACAAAATAAGTACGCTTCTTGATATCATCGGAAACAAGCTACTCAAAGTAGAAAGCTCATTCATGTGCTCTACAAGCACTTTCTTTTTCAGTACCACAAAAAGGTGTTTTCTCAACAATAGATATATGAGATAAATCAAGAGAAAAATCATAATCCTGATCCTTAATGTTTATAGGAGATGTGGCAAATTTAGGATCAGGAGACAGTTTATATCTAACAGCATCTTGTGCAAGAAGTTTTTTAATGTTACTTGCACCAGTGGTAACATTACATTTATCAATAAAATCATCATCAAGTTCCACATAATCTTCATCAAGATCATCACTAGAGTGTTCAACAGACTAAGGTGAATTAACAGGTGTAACAGTATTTTCATTAGGAATTTCAGTATGTTTAGTTTGTCTAGACCTAGCAATTGTAGCATCTAGAAAAGGACCTAATGAACCATTATCATCAAGCACAGCAAAAGCATCATCAAAATTATAAGAGGAATTTTCAGATTCAGTAGAAGTACCAGCATGTGAAGCTTGTGGTGGTGAAACAAGTTGACTTATCACAGATGGTGAATCAAGAGCAGCAGAGGTACTCAGAGTTGTACCTTTTCTTGTAGTGGATGGTAATATGGCGACCTTAGTATCGCGAGGTTTACCCATGATGGAGGATTTGCAGCGAACAATATCAATTCAGGTGAACTTGCAAATAAAGCTATGCTCCCCGGCAACGGCGCCAGAAAATAGTCTTGATAACCCACGAGTATAGGGGATCGCAGCAGTCTTCGAGGGAAGTAAAACCCAATTTATTGATTCGACACAAGGGGAGCCAAAGAATATTTGTAAGCCTTAACAGCGGAGTTGTCAATTCAGCTGCACTGGAAACAGACTTGCTCGCAAGAGTTTATCAGTAGCAACAGCTTTATAGCAAGTAGCGAGTAGTGAAATATAAGCGACAGTGTAACAAAGACAGCAGTAGTGATTATAGTAAACAGCAGGATTAAAATATCGTAGGCACAGGGATGGATGAACGGGCGTCTGCATGGATAAGAGAACTCATGTAACAATCAAGGCAGGGCATTTGCAGATAGTAATAAAACGGTATCCAAGTACTAAACAACCATAGGCATGTGTTCCGTATATAGTCGTACGTGCTCGCAATGAGAAACTTGCACAACATCTTTTGTCCTACCAGCCGGTGGCAGCCGGGACTCTAGGGAAACTACTGGTAATTAAGGTACTCCTTTTAATAGAGCACCGGAGCAAAGCATTAACACTTCGTGAACACATGTGATCCTCACATCACATCCTTCCCCTCCGGTTGTCCCAATTTCTGTCACTTTGGGGCCTCGGGTTCCGGACAGCAACATGTGTATACAACTTGCAGGTAAGATCATAAAAAAATGAATATCATCATGAAACAATAACATGTTCAGATCTGAAATCATGGCACTCAGGCCCTAGTGACAAGCATTAAGCATAACAAGTTGCAACAATATCATAAAAGTACCAACAACGGATACTAGGCACTATGCCCTAACAATCTTATGACTATTACATGATCAATCTCATCCAATCCCTACCATCCCCTTCAGCCTACAGCGGGGAATTACTCACACATGGATGGGGGAAGCATGGATGGTCGATGGAGAGGCGTCGGTGGTGATGATGGCGATGATCTCCTCCAATTCCCCGTCCCGGCAGGGTGCCAGAATGGAGTTTCTGGTCCCGAGACGGAGTTTCGCGATGGCGGCGGAGTTCTGGATGTCTTCTGGCAGATTGGTCGAACTCCCGTGCGTTTTTAGGTCGAAAGCCTTAAGTAGTCCAGAGGGGAGTGATACGTCTCAAACGTATCTATAATTTCTTATGTTCCATGCTACTTTTATGATGATACTCACATGTTTTATACACATTATATGTCATTATTATGCATTTTCCGGCACTAACCTATTGACGAGATGCCGAAGAGCCGCTTGTCGTTTTCTGCTGTTTTTGGTTTCGTAAATCCTAGTAAGGAAATATTCTCGAATTGGACGAAATCAACGCCCAGGGGCCTATTTTTCCACGAAGCTTCCAGAAGACCGGGGGACTTACGAAGTGGGGCCACGAGGTGGCCAGACACTAGGGCGGCGCGGCCTGGGCCTTGGCCGCGCCGGCCTGCTGTGTGGGGCCCCCGTTGCACCTCTTGACCTGCCCTTCCGCCTACTTAAAGCCTCCGTCGCGAAACCCCCAGCACCGAGAGCCACGATACGGAAAACCTTCCGCGAGACGCCGCCGCCGCCAATCCCATCTCGGGGATTCGGAGATCGCCTCCGCACCCCTGCCGGAGAGGGGAATCATCTCCCGGAGGTCTCTTCATCGCCATGATCGCCTCCGGATCGATGTGTGAGTAGTTCACCCCTGGACTATGGGTCCATAGCAGTAGCTAGATGGTCGTCTTCTCCCCATTGTGCTATCATGTTAGATCTTGTGAGCTGGCTATTGATACGTCTCCGACGTATCGATAATTTCTTATGTTCCATGCCACATTATTGATGATATCTACATGTTTTATACATACTTTATGTCATATTTATGCGTTTTCCGGAACTAACCTATTGAAAAGATGCCGAAGGGCCGGTCCTCGTTTTCTCGCTGTTTTTGGTTCTAGAAATCCTAGTAAGGAAATATTCTCGGAATCGGACGAAATCAAGACCCAGCATCCTATTTTTCCACGAAGCTTCCAGAACACCCGAGAGTCGCCAGAGGGGGGCCACTGGGCCCCCAGATGACAGGGCGGCGCGGCCTAGGGGTGGCCCGCGCCCCCCTGTTGTGTCGCCGCCTCGTCGCCTCTCCGACTCCGCCTCTTCGCCTATAAAAAGGTCCCTGACCTAAAACACGAGACGGAAAAAGCCACGGTACGAGAAACCTTCCAGAGCTGCCGCCATCGCGAAGCCAAGATCTGGGGGACAGGAGTCTCTGTTCCGGTACGCCGCCGGGACGGGGAAGTGCCCCCGGAAGGCTCCTCCATCGACACCACCGCCATCTCCATCAACGCTGCTGTCTCCCATGAGGAGGGAGTAGTTCTCAATCGAGGCTCGGGGCTGTACTGGTAGCTATGTGGTTAATCTCTCTCCTATGTGCTTCAATACAATAATCTCATGAGCTGCCTTACATGATTGAGATTCATATGATGATGCTTGTAATCTAGATGTCCTTATGCTAGTCAAGTGGGTTTTACTTATGTGTTCTCCGGAGACTCCTTGTCCCACGTGTGTAAAGGTGACAAGTGTGTGCACCGTGTGGGTCTCTTAGGCTATATTTCACGGAATACTTATTCACTCGTTATGAATGGCATAGTGAAGTGCTTATTTATATCTCTTTATGATTGCAATGTGTTTTGTATCACAATTTATCCATGTGCTACTCTAGTGATGTTATTAAAGTAGTTTATTCCTCCCGCACGGTGTAATGGTGACAGTGTGTGCATCCGTGTTAGTACTTGGCGTAGGCTATGATTATGATCTCTTGTAGATTATGAAGTTAACTATTGCTATGATAGTATTGATGTGATCTATTCCTCCTACATAGTGTGAAGGTGACAGTGTGCATGCTATGTTAGTACTTGGTTTAGTTGTGTTGATCTGTCATGCACTCTAAGGTTTTTTAAATATGAACATTGAATATTGTGGAGCTTGTTAACTCCGGCATTGAGGGTTCGTGTAATCCTACGCAATTAGTGGTGTTCATCATCCAACAAGAGAGTGTACAGTATGCATTTATCTATTCTGTTATGTGATCAAAGTTGAGAGTGTCCACTAGTAAAAGTCTAATCCCTAGGCCTTGTTCCTAAATACTGCTATCGCTGCTTGTTTACTGTTTTACTGCATCTCTACTGTCCGCAATATTACCACCATCAACCACACGCCAGCAAGCACTTTTCTGGCACCGTTACTACTGCTTATATTTATTCATACCACCTGTATTTCACTATCTCTTCGCCGAACTAGTGCACCTATTAGGTGTGTTGGGCACACAAGAGACTTCTTGCTTTGTGGTTGCAGGGTTGCATGAGAGGGATATCTTTGACCTCTTCCTCCCTGAGTTCGATAAACCTTGGGTGATCCACTTAAGGGAAACTTGCTGCTGTTCTACAAACCTCTGCTCTTGGAGGCCCAACACTGTCTACAAGAATAGAAGCACCCGTAGACAGCACCTATCATGATCAAGATCATCTATTTGTAATCCTTCATGTTGTGTTTGTTGGGATCCGATGAATATTGAATACTATGTCAAGTTGATTATCAATCTATCATATATGTTATTTATGTTCTTGCATGCTCTCCGTTGCTAGTAGAGGCTCCGGCCAAGTTGATACTTGTGACTCCAAGAGGGGGTATTTATGCTCGATAGTGGGTTCATGCCTCCATTAAATCTGGGACAGATGATGTAAAGTTCTAAGGTTGTGGATGTGCTGTTGCCACTAGGGATAAAACATCGATGCTTTGTCTAAGGATATTTGTGTTGATTACATTACGCACCATACTTAATGCAATTGTCTCGTTGTTTACAACTTAATACTCGGAGGGGTTCGGATGATAACCTCGAAGGTGGACTTTTTAGGCATAGATGCATGCTGGATAACGGTCTATGTACTTTGTTGTAATGCCCCGATTAAATCTCATAGTACTCATCATGATATATGTATGTGCATTGTTATGCCTTCTTTATTTGTCAATTGCCCAACTGTAATTTGTTCACCCAACATCTGCTATCTTATGGGAGAGACACCGCTAGTGAACTGTGGACCCCGGTCCTATTCTTTACATCCGAAATACAAACTGCTGCAATTGTTCTTTACTGTTCTTCGCAAACAACCATCATCATCCACACTATACATCTAATCCTTTGTTTACAGCAAGCCGGTGAGATTGACAACCTCGCTGTTACGTTGGGGAAAAGTTCCGTGATTGTGTTGTGCAGGTTCCACGTTGGCGCCGGAATCCCTGGTGTTGCGCCGCACTACACTCCGCCACCAACAACCTTCAACGTGCTTCTTGACTCCTACTGGTTCGATAAACCTTGGTTTCTTACTGAGGGAAACTTGCTGCTCTACGCATCACACCTTTCACTTGGGGTTCCCAACGGGCGTGTCCTTTACGCGTCATCAAGCTAAATTTCTGGCACCGTTGCCGGGGAGATCAAGACACGCTGCAAGGGGAGTCTCCACTTCCAATCTCTTTACTTTGTTTTTGTCTTGCTTTACTTTATTTACTACTTTGTTTGCTGCACTTAAACAAAACACAAAAAAATTAGTTGCTAGCTTTACTTTATTTACTGTCTTGTTCTCCATATTAAAAACACAAAAAAAATTAGTTACTTGCATTTACTTTATTTAGTTTACTTTATTTACTACTGCTAAAATGGGTACTGTTGAGAATACTAAGTTGTGTGACTTCACTAGCACAAATAATAATGATTTCCTATGCACACCTATTGCTCCACCTGCTACTACAGCTAGAATTCTTTGAAATTAAACCTCGCTTTACTTAATCTTGTTATGCGAGAACAATTTTCCGGTGTTAGTTCCGATGATGCTGCTGCCCATCTCAATAATTTTGTTGAACTATGTGAAATGCAAAAGTATAAAGATGTAGATGGTGACATTATAAAATTAAAATTGTTTCCTTTCTCATTAAGAGGAAGAGCTAAAGATTTGTTGCCATCTCTGCCTACAAATAGTATTGATTCTTGGACTAAATGTAAGGATGCTTTTATTGGTAGATATTATCCTCCCGCTAAAATTATATCTTTGAGAAGTAGCATAATGAATTTCAAGCAATTAGATAATGAACATGTTGCTCAAGCATGGGAGAGAATGAAATCTTTGGTAAAGAATTGCCCAACCCACTGGATCGACTACTTGGATGATCATCCAAACCTTTTATGCAGGATTGAATTTTTCTTCGCGGAACCTATTGGATTCAGCTGCTGGAGGTACCTTTATGTCCATCACTTTGGGGGCGGCAACAAAGCTTCTTGATGATATGATGACAAATTACTCTGAATGGCACACGAAAAGAGCTCCACAAGGTAAGAAGGTAAATTCTGTTGAAGAAACCTCCTCCTTGAGTGATAAGATTGATGCTATTATGTCTATGCTTGTGAATGGTAGATCTAATGTTGATCCTAATAATGTTCCTTTAGCTTCATTGGTTGCCCAAGAAGAACATGTTGATGTGAACTTCATTAAAAATAATAATTTCAACAACAATGCTTATAGGAATAATTCTGGTAACAACTATAGGCCATATCCTCGTCGCTAATGGTAATAGTTATGGTAATTCTTATGGGAATTCTTACAATAATAATAGGAGTGTACCCCCTGGTCTTGAAGCCATGCTTAAAGAATTTATTAGTACACAAACCGCTTTTAACAAATCTGTTGAGGAAAAGCTCGATAAAATTGATATTCTCGCTTCTAAGGTTGATAGTCTTGCCTCTGATGTTGATCTTTTAAAATTGAAAGTCATGCCTAATAGGGATATTGATAATAAGATTGTTACTACAGAAAATGCCATCGAAGTTCGAATTAATGAGAATATTAGATTGATGGCTGAATTGCATGCTAGGTGGGAAAGAGAAGAAAATGAAAAACTTGCTAAAGAGAATAATGTAGCTAAAGTTTGGACTATTACCACCACTAGTAATGTTAATGATTCACATGTTGCTACACCTCCTACTATCAATGGTAAAATAATTGGTGTTGGCAATGTTACTACTCCTAGTGCAAAGCGTGCAAAATTGCCTGAAACTGCTAAAACTGCTGAAATTCATAAAATTGCTGAAATTTTTCAAAATATTGGGGATAATGATCCCATTGCTGTAGATCATAATGGTTTAGACTTTGATGATAAAAGCTTGCTAAAAGTCCCAATGCTAGTGCTATAAATTTGGCCTTTACAAAACATATTACAAATGCTCTCATAAAAGCTAGAGAAGAGAAACTAAAACTTGAAACTTCTATTCCTAGAAAGTTAGAAGATGGTTGGGAGCCTATCATTAAGATGAGGGTCAATGATTTTTATTGTAATGCTTTATGTGATCTTGGTGCAAGTATTTCTGTTATGCCTAAGAAAATTTATGATATGCTTGACTTGCCACCATTGAAGAATTGTTATTTGGATGTTAATCTTGTTGATAATGCTATAAAGAAACCTTTGGGGAGGATTGATAATGTTCGTATTATGGTTAACAATAACCTTGTCCCCGTTGATTTTGTTGTCTTGGATATTGAATGCAATGCATCTTGTCCCATTATATTGGGAAGACCTTTTCTTCGAATTGTTGGTGCCACCATTGATATGAAGGAAGGTAATATTAAATATCAATTTCCTCTCAAGAAAGGTATGGAACACTTCCCTAGAAATAGAATGAAGTTACCTTATGATTATATTATTAGAAAAACTTATGATATTGATGCTTCATCTCTTGATAACACTTGATACACACTTTCTGCGCCTAGCTGAAAGGCGTTAAAGAAAAGCGCTTATGGGAGACAACCCATTATTTTACTTCTGCACTTTATTTTATATTTGAGTCTTGGAAGTTGTTTACTACTGTAGAAACCTCTCCTTATCTTTATTTTATTGCATTGTTGTGCCAAGTAAAGTCTTTGATAGTAAAGCCAATACTAGATTTGGATTACTGCGCAGGAACAGATTTCTTGCTGTCACGAATTTGGGCAGTAGTCCCTGTACAAAAATCAAAAAAATCTGCCAATTTACGTGCGTGATCCTCAGATATGTACGCAACTTTCATTCAATTTGGGCATTTTCATCTGAGCAAGTATGGTGCCACTTTAAAATTCGTCTTTACGAACTGTTCTGTTTTGACAGATTCTGCCTTTTATTTCGCATTGCCTGTTTTGCTATGTTAGATGGATTTCTTTGTTCCATTAACTTTCAGTAGCTTTGTGCAATGTCCAGAAGTGTTAAGAATGATTATGTCACATCTGAATATATGAATTATGCACTGACCCTCTAATGAGTTTGTTTCGAGTTTGGTGTGGAGGAAGTTTTCAAGGGTCAAGAGAGGGGGATGACACAATATGATCAAGAAGAGTGAAAAGTCAAAGCTTGGGGATGCCCCCGTGGTTCATCCCTGCATATTTTAAGAAGACTCAAGCGTCTAAGCTTGGGGATGCCCAAGGCATCCCTTCTTCATCGACAACTTATCAGGTTCCTCTTGTGAAACTATATTTTTATTCCGTCACATCTTATGTGCTTTACTTGGAGCGTCTGTTTGTTTTTATTTTTGTTTTTGTTTGAATAAATCGGATCCTAGCCTTCTTTGTTTGGGAGAGAGGCACTCTCCGCTGTTTCGTATGAACACATATGTTCTTAGCTTCATCTTTAATGTTCATTGCGAAATTTGAACTACTTCATTCATTGTTATATGGTTGGAAACGGAAAATGCCGCATGTGGTAAATGGTTTAATGTCTTGAATAGTGTGATACTTGGCAATTGTTGTGCTCATATAGATCATGTTTAAGCTCTTGCATCATGTACCTTGTACTCATTAATGAATAACTACATAGAGCTTGTTAAAATTTGGTTTGCATGATTGATCTCTAGAGTCTAGATATTTTCTGGTTGAGGTGTTTGAACAACAAGGAGACAATGTAAAGTCTTATAATAGCTACAATATGTTCATATGTGAGCTTTTCTGCACCTTTTATACTTGAGTTTGCTTCAAACAACCTTGCTAGCCTAGCCTTGTATTGAGAGGAATTCTTCTCGTGCATCCAAATCCTTGAGCCAATAACCATGCCATTTGTGTCCACCATACCTACCTACTACATGGTATTTCTCCGCCATTCCAAAGTACATTACTTGAGTGCTACCTTTAAAATTTCTATTCTTTACCTTTGAAATATATAGCTCATGGGATAAAATAGCTTAAAAACTATCGTGGTGAAGAATATGTACTTATGTGTCTTATTTCTTAGTAAATTGCTTGTTGAGCGGTAACCATGTTTTCTAGGGACGCCATCAACTCTTTTACCTTTGTTGAATATCATGTGAGTTGCTATGCATGTTCGTCTTGTCTGAAGTAAGGGCGGTTCTCACAATCAAATGGTTTGAGTATGCATACTGTTAGAGAAGAACATTGGGCCGCTAACTAAAGCCATGATTCATGGTGGAAGTTTCGGTGTGGACAGCTAATCCTCAATCTCTTATGAGAATAATAACTGTTGTTGAATGCTTATGCATTAAAGAGGAGTCCATTATCTGTTGTCTATGTTGTCCCGGTATGGATGTCTAAGTTGAGGATAATCAAAAGCGAGAAATCCAATGCGAGCTTTCTCCTTAGACCTTTGTACAGGCGGCATAGAGGTACCCCTTTGTGACACTTGGTTGAAACATATGCTATGCAATGATAATCAGTGTTAATCCAAGCTAATTAGGACAAGGTGCGAGCACTATTAGTATACTATGCATGAGGCTTGCAACTTATAAGATGTCTTATACATAACACATATGCTTTATTACTACCGTTGACAAAATTGTTTCTTATTTTCAAAATGAAAAGCTCTAGCACAAATATAGTAATCAATGCTTCCCTCTACGAAGGGCCTATCTTCTACTTTATTGTTGAGTCAGTTTGCCTATTCCTTCTATCTTAGAAGCAAACACTTGTATCAACTGTGTGCATTGATTCTTACATGTTTACTTATTTCACTTGTTATATTGTTTTGTGTTGACAATTATCCATGAGATATACATGTTGAAGTTGAAAGCAATTGCTGAAACTTTATCTTCCTTTGTGTTGCTTCAATGCTTTTACTTTGAATTTATTGCTTTATGAGTAACTCTTATGCAAGTCTTATTGATGCTAGTCTTGAAAGTATTATTCATGAAAAGTCTTTGCTATATGATTTATTAGTTTACTCATTATCTTCATCATTGATTCGAATCGCTGCATTCATCTCATATGCTTTACAATAGTATGATCAAGATTATGATAGCATGTCACTTCAGAAATTATCTTTGTTATCGTTTACCTACTCGAGGGCGAGTAGGAACTAAGCTTGGGGATGCTTGATACGTCTCAAACGTATCTATAATTTCTTATGTTCCATGCTACTTTTATGATGATACTCACATGTTTTATACACATTATATGTCATTATTATGCATTTTCCGGCACTAACCTATTCACGAGATGCCGAAGAGCCGATTGTCGTTTTCTGCTGTTTTTGGTTTCAGAAATCCTAGTAAGAAAATATTCTCGGAATTGGACGAAATCAACGCCCAGGGGCCTATTTTTCCACGAAGCTTCCAGAAGACCGGAGGACTTACGAAGTGGCGCCACGAGGTGGCCAGACACTAGGGCGGCGCGGCCTGGGCCTTGGCCGCGCCGGCCTGCTGTGTGGGGCCCCCGTGGCACCTCTTGACCTGCCCTTCCGCCTACTTAAAGCCTCCGTCGCGAAACCCCCAGTACCGAGAGCCACGATACGGAAAACCTTCCAGAGACGCCGCCGCCGCCAATCCCATCTCGGGGGATTCAGGAGATCGCCTCCGGCACCCCGCCGGAGAGGGGAATCATCTCCCGGAGGTCTCTTCATCGCCATGATTGCCTCCGGATCGATGTGTGAGTAGTTCACCCCTAGACTATGGGTCCATAGCAGTAGCTAGATGGTCGTCTTCTCCCCATTGTGCTATCATGTTAGATCTTGTGAGCTGCCTATCATGATCAAGATCATCTATTTGTAATCCTTCATGTTGTGTTTGTTGGGATCCGATGAATATTGAATACTGTGTCAAGTTGATTATCAATCTATCATATATGTTATTTATGTTCTTGCATGCTCTCCGTTGCTAGTGGAGGCTCTGGCCAAGTTGATACTTGTGACTCCAAGAGGGGGTATTTATGCTCGATAGTGGGTTCATGCCTCCATTAAATCTGGGACAGTGACAGAAAGTTCTAAGGTTGTGGATGTGCTCGTTGCCACTAGGGATAAAACATCGATGCTTTGTCTAAGGATATTTGTGTTGATTACATTACGCACCATACTTAATGCAATTGTCTCGTTGTTTACAACTTAATACTTGGAGGGGTTCGGATGATAACCCGAAGGTGGACTTTTTAGGCATAGATGCATGCTCGGATAGCGGTCTATGTACTTTGTCGTAATGCCCCGATTAAATCTCATAGTACTCATC
Source organism: Lolium rigidum (assembly GCF_022539505.1). NCBI lineage: Eukaryota > Viridiplantae > Streptophyta > Magnoliopsida > Poales > Poaceae > Lolium > Lolium rigidum. Next base: position 61,041,462 of record NC_061510.1, on the reverse strand, counting down.
ATGATATATGTATGTGCATTGTTATGTCTTCTTTATTTGTCAATTGCCCAACCGTAATTTGTTCACCCAACATCCGCTATCTTATGGGAGAGACACCGCTAGTGAACCGTGGACCCCGGTCCTATTCTTTACATCCGAAATACAAACCTGCTGCAATTGTTCTTTATTGTTCTTCGCAAACAACCATCATCATCCACACTATACATCTAATCCTTTGTTTACAAAGAAGTCGGTGAGATTGACAACCTCACCGTTACGTTGGGGCAAAGTTCTCGTGATTGTGTTGTGCAGGTTCCACGTTGGCGCCGGAATCCCTGGTGTTGCACCGCACTACACTCCGCCACCAACAACCTTCAACGTGCTTCTTGACTCCTACTGGTTCGATAAACCTTGGTTTCTTACTGAGGGAAACTTGTTGTTGTACGCATCACACCTTCCACTTGGGGTTCCCAACGGGCGTGTGCTTTACGCGTCATCAGGGAGCGTCGAGGGGTGGCCGAGGCGTCGCCACCATAGGGCGGCCCGGCCCAGGGGCCCACCGCTCCACCTTGTGGGGTGGGCGCCTCGTGGCCCCCCTCCATCTCGTCTTCTGGCTCCATCAATCTTCTGTGAAAATAGGCCCATTGCAATTATTTCCGGGGATTTTCCTGAAAGTTGAGTTTCTGCACAAAAATAAGACACCAGGGCAATTCTGCTGAAAACAGCGTTAGTCCGTGTTAGTTGTATCCAAAATACACAAATTATAGGCAAAACAATAGCAAAAGTGTTCAGGAAAGTGGATACGTTTTGGACGTATCAAGGCCACCAACCTCCTCTGTCGGTGCCGGCTCGACGGAGATCTGGGCGACACACGCGTTGCCAGCTGGCCTCCTCTTAGACATGGGTGGTGTCCCTAAGCTGGTGTCGCATCTCGTATGATGCAAGGATGACCGCCTGCAATGAGTCCACCGGATTTGGCCCATCGTTCCAGTCTTCCTCCTCCTCTTGCTCCAATCCTCCTCGCTCAGTCCTCCTCGTGTTGCTCTGAAGTCAGCTCCACCGCTTCATGCTCAGCGTCCGACTGCATGTTGAGCTCTGCAAACTCCGCCATGTCATCCTCGTCGATCTCGAGCTCGGGCTGCGGCAACGCAGGTACGGACGGAGGTGGGGTGGATGTGAAGGCGGCGATAGTGCCACGCGCGACCTTTCGGCCCACCATGGAGTACGTGGCGGCGTGGCAGTGCGACATTGATTTTTTTTTCTATGCATGGCTTTGACATGGAGGTAGAGGTGGTGTGCGACGCTGGCGAGCGTGGTGGTGAGAGCGGCGGAGGATGGCCTTTTATAGGCGGAGGAAACATCCGAAAATAGTGGCCGGTGATACGTTGCAAACGTATCTATAATTTTTGATGCTCCATGCTTGTTTTACACCAATTTCTATATGTTTTGTTTACACTTCATGGTATTTTTATGCATTTTCTGGAACTAACCTATTGACAAGATGCCACAGTACCAGTTCCTGTTTTCTGCCATTTTTGTATTTCGGAAAAGTTGTCCAGGAAATATTCTCGAAATTGGACGAAACGAAAGCCGAAGTTCCTATTTTACTGTCACGAAGACGGAGTCCAGAGGAGAGACGGAGAAGAGCCAGGAGGTGGCCACACCACCCCTAGGCGCGGCCCACCGACCTCGCCCTTCCGCTTATATATTCATCTGTTCGGGAAAAACCTAAATACCCGTGTCTCCATCCACGAAAAGTTCCGTCGCCACCGCCATCGTCGACCCTAGCTCGGGAGGGCTCTGAATCTCTTCCCGACACCCTGCCGGAGAGGGAGATCATCACCGGAGGCATCCATCGCCATGCTCGCCTCCGAAGTGAGGCGTGAGCAGTTCATATCTGGACTACGGGTCCATAGCAGTAGCTAGATGGTTGTCTTCTCCACTTTATGCTTCATGTTTAGATCTTGTGAGTTGTTTATCATGACCAAGATCATCTTTTTGTAATGGTACATATTGTGTTAGCTGGGATCTGATGAATATTAAATACTATGGTTGAGATTGATTATAGATTGTCTCATATGTTATTTGTGATCTTGCATGCTCTCCGTTGATAGTAGATACTCTGGCCAAGTATGTGCTTGTGACTCCAAGAGGGAGTATTTATGCTCGATAGTGGGTTCATGCCTCTAGTAACCTGGGAGAGTGAAAATAAATTCTAAGGTTGTAGATGTGCTGTTGCTACTAGGGAGAAAACAACAATGCTTTATCCAAGGATAATTATATTGTTTACTTTACATTACTTAATGCAATAATCTGTTGCTTGCAACTTAATACTGAAAGAGGTGTGGATGCTAACCGGAAGGTGGATTATTAGTCATAGATGCAGTTGGATTACGGTATATGAATTTTGTTGTAATGCCCAAATGAATCTCATAGTAATTATATTGTCATGTATGGTCTTTATTCTGTCAATTGCCTAGCTGTAATTTGTTTACCCAACATGTTATTTATCTTTATGGAGAGATGATGTCTACGCACGCTTCTATTCCTGTAGACAGTGTTGGGCCTCCAAGAGCAGAGGTTTGTAGAACAGCAGCAAGTTTCCCTTAAGTGAATCACCCAAGGTTTATCGAACTCGGGGAGGTAGAGGTCAAAGATATCCCTCTCAAGCAACCCTCGCAATTACGATACAAGAAGTCTCTTGTGTCCCCAACACACCTAATACACTTGTCAGATGTATAGGTGCACTAGTTCGGCGAAGAGATAGTAAGATGCAAGTGATATGGATGAATATGAGTGTAATAACAATCTGAAATAAATATGGCAGCAAGTAAACATGCAGTAGAACAGTAAATAAACGGTGATTCGATATTTGGAAACAAGGCCTAGGGATCATACTTTCACTAGTGGACGCTCTCAACAATGATCACATAAATAAGTAACTTCTCTTCACTTGTGCTACTTTCTCACACTCTCTTGTTGGATAACAAACACCATTCATTGTGTAGGGCTACAAGAGCACCCTCAAGCCGGAGTAAACAAGCTCCACAACTTCATAAAGGAATCACACACGATGCGCACACTGTCACCGTCACACCGTGGAGAGTAATTCCGGAGTTCATATTAAAGTAACCTCTAGATTGCATAGTAATAGTTAACTTCATAATCTACAAGAGATTACAATCATAACCTACGCCAAGTACTACATGATGCACACACTGTCAACATTACATCATGGAGGAGGAATAGACTACTTTAATAACATCACTAGAGTAGAACATAGATTAATAGTGATACAAAGCTCATGATCACATAAAGATCACACCATGGGAGAGAGAGATGAACCACATAGCTACCGGTGAGAGCCCTCATCCTCGGGGGAGAACTACTCCCTCCTCATCATCGGAGACAGCGATGGCGATGAAGATGGCGGTGGTGTCGATGGAGATGACTCCGGGGGCAATTCCCCATCCCGGCGGCGTGCCGGAACGAGACTTCTGTCCCCCGAAACGGAGTTTCGCGATGGCGGCGGCGTCCCTGGAGTCTTTCTGGAGTTTCGTCAATCGGTGTCGGGTTTTTAGGTCACGAGAGATTATATAGGCGAAGAGGCGGAGTCGGAAGAGTCCCGAGGGGCCCACCCCATAGGGTGGGGCGGCCACCCCTCTGGCCGCGCCGGCCTATGGTGTGGAGGCCCCGGGCCTCCCCACGGCTTACCCTTCGGCTCCGTGAGTCTTCCGACGAAATAGAATTTCTGTGATTTTTCCGGATTTTTCCGAGCACTTTGGTTTTTGGGCCTTTTCTCGCAATAAACGAGACATAATAAACGAGAACCGGCACCGTGGCATCTTGTTAATAGGTTAGTCCAATGAATGCCATAATATGATATAAAGTGCATATAAAACATGTGAGTATTGTCATAAAACTAGCATGGAACATCAGAAATTATAGATACGTTGGAGACGTATCAAGCATCCCCAAGCTTAGTTCCTACTCGCCCTCGAGTAGGTAAACGATAACAAGGATAATTTCTGAAGTGACATGCTACTAACATAATCTTGATCATACTATTGTAAAGCATATGAGATGAATGAAGTGATTCAAAGCAATGGTAAAGATAATGACTAAACAACTGATCATATAGCAAAGACTTTTCATGAATAGTACCTTCAAGACAAGCATCAATAAGACTTGCATAGGAGTTAACTCATAAAGCAATAAATTCTTAGTAGAAAGTTTTGAAGCAACACAAAGGAAGATATAAGTTTCAGCAGTTGCTTTCAACTTCAACATGTATATCTCATGGATGTATATCTCATGGATGATTGTCAACACAAAGTAATATGATGAATGCAAATAAGCAAATATGTAGGAATCAATGCACACAGTTGACACAAGTGTTTGCTTCTAAGATAGAAAGAAGTAGGTGAACTGACTCAACATAAAGTAAAAGAAAGGGCCCTTCGCAGAGGGAAGCATGGATTACTATTTTTGTGCTAGAGCTTTTCATTTTGAAAACATAGAAACAATTTTGTCAACGGTAGTAATAATTCATATGTGTTATGCATAAGACATCCTATAAGTTGCAAGCCTCATGAATAGAATACCAATAGTGCTCGCACCTTGTCCTAATTAGCTTGGATTTACATGGATTATCATTGCATAACATATGTTTCAACCAAGTGTCACAAAGGGGTACCTCTATGCCGCCTGTACAAAGGTCCATGGAGATAGATCGCATTTGATTTCTCGTTTTTGATAGATCTCAACTAAGGACATCCATACCGGGACAACATAGACAAAAGATAATGGAATCCTCTTTAATGCTTAAGCATTCAACAACATATAATATTCTCATAAGAGATTTGAGGATTAATGTCTAAACTGAAACTTCCACCATGATTCATGGCTTTAGTTAGCGGCCCAATGTTCTTCTCTAACAATATGCATACTCAAACCATTTGATCATGATCAATCACCCTTACTTCAGACAAGACGAACATGCATAGCAACTCACATGATATTCAACAAAGGTATAATAGTTGATGGCGTCCCCAGAAACATGGTTACCGCTCAACAAGCAACTTATAAGAAATAAGATACATAAGTAACATATTCTTTACCACAATAGTTTTTAAGGCTATTTTCCCATGAGCTATATATTGCAAAGACAAGGAATGAAATTTTAAAGGTAGCACTTCAAGTAATTTACTTTGGATTGGCAGAGAAATACCACGTAGTAGGTAGGTATGGTGGACACAAATGGCATAGTTTTTGGCTCAAGGATTTGAATGCACGAGAAGTATTCCCTCTCAGTACAAGGCTTGGGCTAGCAAGGTTGTTTGAAGCAAACACAAGTATGAACCGGTACAACAAAACTTACATAAGAACATATTGCAAGCATTATAAGACTCTACACTGTCTCCTTGTTGTTCAAACACTTAACCAGAAAATATCTAGACTTTAGAGAGACCAATCATGCAAACCAAATTTCAACAAACTCTATGGTAGTTCTTCATTAATAGGTGCAAAGTACATGATGCAAGAGCTTAAACATGATCTATTTGAGCACAACAATTGCCAAGTATCAAATTATTCAAGACATTATACCAATTACCACATGAAGCATTTTTGTTTCCAACCAAATAACAATGAACGAAGCAGTTTCAACCTTCGCCATGAACATTAAAAGTAAAGCTAAGAACACCAGTGTTCATATGAACGAGCGGAGCGTGTCTCTCTCCCACACAAATAATGCTAGGATTCGATTTTATTCAAACAAAAACAAAAACAAAAACATACAGACGCTCCAAGTAAAGCACATAAGATGTGACGGAATAAAAATATAGTTTCACTAGAGGTGACCTGATAAGTTGTCGATGAAGAAGGGGATGCCTTGGGCATCCCCAAGCTTAGATGCTTGAGTCTTCTTGAAATATGCAGGGATGAACCACGGGGGCATCCCGAAGCTTAGACTTTTCACTCTTCTTGATCATATTGTATCATCCTCCTCTCTTGATCCTTGAAAACTTCCTCCACACCAAACTCAAAACAAACTCATTAGAGGGTTAGTGCATAATTAAAAATTCACATATTCAGAGGTGACATAATCATTCTTAACACTTCTGGACATATCTGAGGCAATGGAACAAAGAAATCCATCCAACATAGCAAAAGAGGCAATGCGAAATAAAAAGGCAGAATCTGTCAAAACAGAACAGTCCGTAAAGACGAATTTTTCAGGGGCACTTAACTTGCTCAGATGAAAAAGCTCAAATTGAATGAAAGTTGCGTACATATCTGAGGATTACACACGAAAATTGGCAGATTTTTCTGAGTTACCTACAGAGAGGTCTACTCAAATTCGTGACAGCAAGAAATCTGTTTCTACGCAGTAATCCAAATCTAGTATTAACCTTACTATCAAAGACTTTACTTGGCACAACAATGCAATAAAATAAAGATAAGGAGAGGTTGCTACAGTAGTAACAACTTCCAAGACACAACAAAACAGTAGCAAAATAAAAACATGGGTTATCTCCCAAGAAGTGCTTTCTTTATAGCCATTAAGATGGGCTCAGCAATTTTAGTGATGCTCACATAAGGATGAGAGTTGGAGCAAAGAGGGCATCAAAAAGCAAATAAAAACACTTTTAAGTCTAACCCACTTCCTATGAAAAGGAATCTTGTACACAAATAAATTCATGAAGAACAAAGTGACAAGCATAGGAAGATAAAGCACGAGTAACTTCAAGATTCTCAACATAAAGAGGGGAAACTTAATATTATTAAGATGCATATAACCATGTTTCCCTCTCTCATAATAACTTTCAGTAGCATCATGAACAAACTCAACAATATAAATATCACATGAAACATTCTTATCATGAGCTACATGCATAAAATTATTACTCTCCACATAAGCATAGTCATTACTATTAATTGTAGTGGGAGCAAATTCAATAAAATAGCTATCATTATTATTCTCATCACCATAATCATCATATATAGGAGGCATATTGTAATCATAATTAATTTTCTCCTCAATAATAGGTGGACTGAAAATATGATATTCATCATTGTAATCATCATATATAGGAGGTAAAATATCATCAAAGTAAATTTTTTCCTCCATGCTTGGGGGACTAAAAATATCATGTTTATCAAAACAAGCTTCCCCAAGCTTAGAGCTTTCTATATCGTCATGGGAAGAAACATGGATAGTATTAATACTATGGCAATTATTATCATCATCATTTTCAGAATTAGTTTCCCAGGAGATTTTCAATATCAAAAGTAGTGTGCTCTTCTAAATCATAATCACTAATGTAGGTAAAGGGCATAGGAAGATCATTGTACTCAGATTCATTATCATAATAATCATTAGGAGCAACATACTTACGGTTACCTATCGTTATCTCATACACGCGGGGATATGCCATTACCTCTTTCTTTTTATTCCCCCTCTTCTTCTTCTTCTTCTTCGTTCCCTTCTTCTTCTTCTTCTTTTCCTTCTCCTCGTTCCCCTTCTTTAGGAGGAAGAGGCTTGAGGGGAGGCTTCTCCACATAACCTGTTTTATTTCCAGAAACAATGGAAGAAACTTGGGAGGATTCCTCCTTTTCATTAATAAGTTCAAAACACACAGCGGTCCTATCATATTTTTGGCAAAGTGTCATCTTCTAAAATATTTTGTATGTAAGTATTTGTGTAGCAATTATCAATGCAATAAGAAAGACACCCATGCAGGACACTATTAATATCAAGAGCACTCATCTCCACCAAAGAAGTTTTTCTCAATAACTCTTCACACACCAAAAATAATGTAAGTTCATCATGCTGATTAGGAGTGATTTCATCATCACAATACAAATTTGCAGCACTCATGGGGTTCGAATTATCATTGGAGGAGCATTGAAAATTAAAATGACCCACTCTATGGCAAAGTTCACAAATAAAAGGATAGAGGGCACAAACTTTTTCACCGAGATCATCTAGAGCCCTAGACCACTTTCTAGTTTTTTCATTCCTGTGATGGATACAATATTCTTCTTCAGTTTTATTCTTTTCACAAGGTCTATGAACTCCGCAAAAATTAACATGCTTATAGGAAATAGCATTTTCAGAAGTTTGAACATGTTCATTGCAATCATTAATAACAGTTTCATCCTTCATGCAAGTGTCTTTAAAAGGTTCATGATACTTATCAAAATTCTTCCTAGGCAATTCAAAATGATAGGCAAAAGCTTTATAATGATTTGCAAGAACTTGAGAGTCAAGACCATAAGTAGCACTCATATTTCGAAATTTATTAGTATCCATAAAAGTTTCAATGCATTCATAATCATAATTTATACCTGACTCTCTACCTTTGTCGTTCTCCCATCCTTCAGTATTCTCCTGAATTCGATCAAGAAGGTCCCATTTAAACTCTTCTTTGTTGCGTGTGAATGATCCAGAACAAGCGAGTATCCAGCAAGGTTTTATCTTGAAAAGAAAGTCTTGCATACAAATTATCAATGATGATATTACCAGGAAGCTCATGAATGGGGAATTTGAGCATTAAAGACTTCAATCTCTCCCATGCTTGGGCAATACTCTCTCCATCATGAGGCCAGAAATTATATATGCGGTTTCGGTCTTTTTGAATTTCACTTGGAGGATAGAATTTAGAATAAAATAGAGGCACAATATCCTTCCAATCAAGAGAATGCCCATCCTTCAGCAGTTTATACCAATGCGTCGCTTTACCAGACAACGACTTAGAGAATAATTTCTTCCTAACTTCATCCATAGAAATACCTGCACACTTGAATAACCCGCATAATTCATGTAGAAACAGTAAATGATCTCCAGGATGAACAGTTCCATCCCCTTCATAGCGGTTATCCACAACAAGTTCAATAATTTTCATGGGTATCTTGAAAGGAAAACTTTCAGTAGGTGGATTTAAAATATCACAAGCATTATTAGAGTTATCGCATATGGGAGATAAAGTATTATCAGAGCAAATTTTCTCCCCTAAAGATGGGAAGCTAAAAAGATCACAAAAACTAGCTTCCCCAAGCTTAGACTTCTCCATAGCATTAGCAGTAATTGCGTTCATACTAATAACATTGCTACTATCATGGAAATAAGGTTCCATAGGTTTTTTAATTTTCGCATCAAACAATTCATGTATTAACTCAGGAAATAGATTAAAAAGCTCACTGTTGTTTTCCATTATGCCTAACTAGTGAAAAATAAAAACAAGAAACAAAAAGATGCAATTGCGGGATCTAAAGGAAATAGCTTCGAGCACTCACACACGGCAACAGTGCTAAGAAATAGCTTAGTAGTCGGAGGATGTGAATACCTTTTACCTTACCTCCTCGGCAACGGCGCCAGAAAATAGCTTGATGTCTACGCACGCTTCTATTCCTCGTAGACGGTGTTAGGCCTCCAAGAGCAGAGGTTTGTAGAACAGCGAGCAAGTTTCCCTTAAGTGAATCAACCAAGGTTTATCGAACTCGGGAGGTAGAGGTCAAAGATATCCCTCTCAAGCAACCACGCAATTACGATACAAGAAGTCTCTTGTGTCCCCAACACACCTAATACACTTGTCAGATGTATAGGTGCACTAGTTCGGCGAAGAGATAGTAAGATGCAAGTGATATGGATGAATATGAGTGGTAATAACAATCTGAAATAAATATGGCAGCAAGTAAACATGCAGTAGAACAGTAAATAAGCCGTGATTCGATATTTGGAAACAAGGCCTAGGGATCATACTTTCACTAGTGGACACTCTCAACAATAATCACATAAATAAGTAACTTCTCTTCACTTGTGCTACTTTCTCACACTCTCTTGTTGGATAACAAACACCATTCATTGTGTAGGGCTACAAGAGCACCCTCAAGCCGGAGTAAACAAGCTCCACAACTTCATAAAGGAATCACACACGATGCGCACACTGTCACCGTCACACCGTGGAAAGTAATTCCGGAGTTCATATTAAAGTAACCTCTAGAGTGCATAGTAATAGTTAACTTCATAATCTACAAGAGATTACAATCATAACCTACGGCAAGTACTACATGATGCACACACTGTCAACATTACATCATGGAGGAGGAATAGACTACTTTAATAACATCACTAGAGTAGCACATAGATTAATAGTGATACAAAGCTCATGATCACATAAAGATCACACCATGGGAGAGAGAGATGAACCACATAGCTACCGGTAGAGCCCTCAGCCTCGGGGAGAACTACTCCCTCCTCATCATGGGAGACGGCGATGGCGATGAAGATGGCGGTGGTGTCGATGGAGATGACTCCGGGGCAATTCCCGTCCGGCGGCGTGCCGGAACAGAGACTTTTGTCCCCCGAAACGGAGTTTCGCGATGGCGGCGGCGTCCCTGGAGTCTTTCTGGAGTTTCGTCAATCGGTGTCGGGTTTTTAGGTCACGGGAGATTATATAGGCGAAGAGGCGGAGTCAGAAGAGTCCCGAGGGGCCCACCCCATAGGGTGGGGCGGCCACCCTCCGGCCGCGCCGGCCTATGGTGTGGAGGCCCCGGGCCTCCCCCGGCTTGCCCTTACGGATCCGTGAGTCTTCGGCGAAATAGAATTTCTGTGATTTTTCCGGATTTTCCGAGCACTTTGGTTTTTGGGCCTTTTCACGCAATAAACGGACATAATAAACGAAACTGCACTTGTGGCATCTTGTTAATAGGTTAGTCCAATAAATGCCATAATATGATATAAAGTGCATATAAAACATGTGAGTATTGTCATAAAACTAGCATGGAACATCAGAAATTATAGATACGTTGGAGACGTATCAAGACACACCTCTACTGAAATGTGGACCCCAATCCTTTTATTTTACACTAATAAAACCATCTACTTCAAGCACTATTCTCTTTATTTCACTACAAACAAACATCTCTTTCCACGCTATACGTTTAATCCTTTGTTTCCAGCAAAACCAGTGATATTGTCAACCTCACTGTAAGTTGGGGCAAAGTATTTCTGTTGTGTTCTGTGCAGGTTCCACGTTGTTGCTGACACCGGTAGTGCGCCCTGCCAAATTTAGCCAGCAACACCTTCAGAAGTGATTTATTTATCCTACTAGTCGATTAAATCGTGGTTTCTTACTGAGGGAAAACTTGCTGTTGTGCTCATCATACATTCCTCTTAGGGTTTTCCAACTGCGTGTTCTGCACAATATCAAGCTCTTTTTCTGGCGCTGTTTCCAGTGAACTGGATAAGTACAGGCAGGTGGCTACTATTTTGCCTGGTAAAGGAGATACTTTCTTGTTCTGGTTGGACAGTTGGAAATTTGAGAACTCCAATACTCCTCTAAGTGAAAGATATCCAAGAATTTTCTCTTATGTTCTGGATGACAAGCTTACGGCTGAGGAGGTATATGCAATTGATGATATTACACAGCTGTTCCATCTACCTTTATCTTCACAGGCTTATGAGGAATTGCAGGAGTTAAGTTTTCAAATGAGACGCAATCCTTTGTCAGTGGGAAATGACTCTTGGGTTTATGTATGGGGAAGCACATATACTGCATCAAAGTATTACAAACACATACATGAGCATATCCAGGTCATTGGCCTTTATAGATGGATTTGGAAGTCCTCTTGCATAATGAAGCATAAGTTTTTTGCATGGCTTTTGATAAGTGACAGGCTGAACACTAGAGACATGTTAAAGAGGAGGCATTGGAAGGTTACAGATGATACTCATTGTGAGTTGTGTTTTGCTAGAGCATACGAGGACAGAATGCATTTGTTCTTTGAGTGTAATTTCAGTCAGAGGATTTGGACATATTTACAAATTGATTGGTTACAGGGGCAAGATATTCAAACAGCTGCTACAAGAGCAAGATCTGATTTCGGTAAACCTTTCTTCATGGAGGTGGTGATTTTAGCCTGCTGGAACATATGGAAGCAACGAAATGAGAAAATCTTTCAGTATCACAGGCCATCTTTTCAAGGGTGGAAGAAGGGTTTTGTACATGATGTATCCATGCTTGTGCATAGGATAAAAAGGAAGCATCTGGATGAATTAGTTGCCTGGATAGGCAGTCTGATTTAGGTTTTGTTTTCTGTTAGTCTTTGTACAGTTAGGTCTAACCTTTTCTTTTTTCTCCTTTTTTCTTTTGCTTTGTACATACTTTTTTGGTTTTAATAAATAACTGTGGGGTTTTTTCCCCACAGTCACAAGGTTCAAAAAAAAAAGATTGCCAACTTCCACGACAACAACTCTTTTTTTAGCGCCGTTGCCGGGGTGAAAGAGGATTTCTGCAAGGAGAGTCTCTCATCTCCAATCTCTTTACTTTGTTATTGTTTATTCCATGCTCACCTTCTATGTTGATGTTTCTTGTTTTTCACTAGTTTGGCTTAATGGAAAACAACAACAAAATTAGAGAGCTTTATAGTATTTATCTTGAGCTACGACATGAAGTGTTTGAAAAGAAAATTTAAAAACCTATAGAACTTTATTTGCATGATAATAGTAATGTTATTAGTATGAATTCTTCGAACACCATTATTGCTAATGCTATGGAAAAGTCTAAGCTTGAGGAAGCTAGTTTTTATGAAAATGATCTTTTTAGTTCCCCAACTTTAGAGGAGAAATTTGCTATGATGGTTACAGTGATGAATATGATATTTTCAGTCCACCTACTATTGAGGACAAAATTAATTATGATTACAATCTGTCTCCTATATCTGATGATTATGGTGATGAGAATAATAATGATAGCTATTTTGTTGAATTTGCTCTCACTACAATTAATAAGAATGACTATGCTTATGTGGAGAGTAATAATTATTTTATTCATGTGGCTAATGATAAAAATATTTTATGTGACATTTTTATTGTTGAGTTTGTTCATGATGATACTGAAAATTATTATGAGAGAGGAAAATATGGTTTTTGGAATTTTCATGTTACTAAAACACACCTCTCTTTATATTAAAAGTTTCCAAGTTGCTCTTGTTTTACCTACCCATGCTTGTTATTATGTGCTTCTTTGATTTATTTTCTTACAAGATTCCTATGCGTAGGAAGTGGGTTAGACTTAAATGTGTTTTATATTTTCTCCTTGATGCTCTCTTTTGCTTCAATGCATATTTCTTATGTGAGCATCTTCTCAAATTACTGAGCCTAGTTGAAAGGCGTTAAAGAAAAGTACTCTTGGAAGATAACCCATGTTTTATTTCTGTATTTTTTTCTTCTTTTGTGTAGTCTTGGAAGTTATTACCTCTGTAATAACCTCTCCTTATACTTTTTATTTCATTTTAGTGCCAAGGATAGCCTCTAATATGAAGAAGGTAAGATTTTGGAAATTGCCATCCTGAAACAGATTCTTTGTTATCACCAAAAAAAATCTGTATTCTCATACAGGACGTCGTATTGATCTGATAATTTTTGATCATATGCCCCGGGTTATTATCTAACTTTCGTTAGTTTTTCAGTTTTCGATTTGAGCGATAGAGGATTTTCGAAAAAATCAATTTTTACCTGCTATTCTGTTTTAGCAGATTTATGCCACTATTTGCATTTGCCTCTTAATCTTTTTGTTTTTGAGTTTATTGAGAGAAAGAGCTTTTAAAAGAAGTTCCTAAAGTAGCTAATGTTCTGATGTTTTAGTTATGCTATAACTGAATCAAAGTGAATTTGTTATTTTGATTGCGCTGCTAATGAAAATTGTGTAAAGTTTTGTACGAAGGAAGTTTTCAAGTGTAGGGAGAGAAGAATGATGTGATGAGATGAAGGATGGACAAAAGGTCAAGCTTGGGGATGCCCATGTCACCCCAAGAAATATCCAAGAGGTACAAGCGCCAAATCTTGGGGATGAAGGCATTCCCTTCTTCATCAACAAAGATATCAAGTCATCTTTCAAAACACTATATTTTTATTGCTTCATATGCTATGTGTTGTTCTTGGAGCATCTTTATTTTTGTTTTTTTGTTTGCTGTAGAATATGGTTGGATTCCAACATATTTGTTTTGGAGAATGACACACTCCATTTTCATTGCATAGAACACTCTAGTTTTCACTCTTATTGTTCTGCGAGTGTTCTCTTTTTCTAGTACTGCGTTTAGCTCTTATTTTCCACTCGTATTTTGTTCAGAGCTTGTTAGTTTTATTCAATTAGGTATTGGTCTTTATTGAATATTATCTATGAGAGTTATTTAAAATAAATCAATTGATGTTGGAGACGAGTAAAATGTTTAATGCTTATAGTGGTGCAAAAGGAAGCTTGTTTAGACTGTGGCTTAGACTTTAGCATGTTATGTTAGATGTTATTTTAATTATATGCTTAGTATTTATTGTTGTAGCATGACTCGTCTCAAATAGCTGAGAGTGCTTAATGTGTCATTGAAAGAATCATGTGTTGTTTCCATCATACAAAAGCATAATGTTGTGGTATTCTCCTTTAATGCTTTAATTGGGTTGACTTGGTAGATGCTTAAATCATGTTATGACGGCAAACCAATCACCTCAAGTCTCTATGATCATTTAGTTTTTGACTTGTAATATCACTTTATGCTTTGATTAATAATGTTTTGTCGCTATGCATGATTATGGCCATTATTGTTCTCTTAGTTGGTCGCTCCCAGTCTTTTGCTAGCCTTCACCTGTACTGAGTATGAGCTCTACTTGTGCATCCAACTCCCAAAAACCAAAGTTTGCCAATTGTGTCCACCATACCTACCTATATGTGGTATTTCACCGCCACTCCAAAGTAAATTGCTTGTGTGCTACCTTTAAACCTTTAAAATTATTACATGTTTTGTGTTCCTGTTTTAGCTCATGGGGAAGTGTTGGATGCTTTATTGTCCCTTTCATGTTTATTTTGGCTTCACACCTTGACTAGCATGCATAATGTGCTAGTCCCTAATATTCCAAAAAGCGCAGGCAAGCGGGTGCACAACCCACTAAAATATTAAATAAACAAATAATCAATAAATCTCCTAACACTATGGACTTGAGAAATCATGAACTTAGCTTGTTCAAACAAAGGAGAAGAGGAACTTTATCGTTCTCTCTATGGGAGCCGCACTTGAAGCCATTAAACATGAAAGAATGATAGATCATTTGATGTCATTCGTTGATATAGACATTCATACCTATCAAAATACATTTTCAACACCTCTATTTTATTCAAAATAAAAAGCTCTAGCACATGAGTAATCTTGCGTCCCTCCGCGCAGGACTTTTCTTTTACTTTTATGTTGAGTCTTCATTTTCTAACTTTATGCACCAATTAAGATAGCATAGTTGTTATTCTGAGTATAATGTGCATAGTTCCAAAATTTATTATTGATTGATTCATGATTATGTTATTGCTTGTTCTCAAATTATTTGTATCTAGCCACCATTTGAACTTTAAAGGTGTCCTATGCATTTATGTTTTGCTATTCCATGAAGGACAAGATGACTACCACTTTGTTATGTTTTCTCTATGCTAAAAAATAAACAGTTGCTTTCAATGCACTATTATTCATGATCTTTTGTTTGAGTTACTTCTCATGTTGTAACATAGTTGCTAAGTTATATTGTTAGAATTATATCTATCACGCCTATGTTTAGAGTACTTTGATCCCAGCTCACAAAGCTTTTACAATAAATTGATCAAGATTGTGTTGGCTGAATGTCACCTCACAAATTATTTTTGTTATCACTTACCTACTCGAGGACAAGCAGGAGTTAAGCTTGGGGATGATGATACGTTGCAAACGTATCTATAATTTTTGATGCTCCATGCTTATTTTACACCAATTTTTATATGTTTTATTTACACTTCGTGGCATTTTTATGAATTTTTTGGAACTAACCTAGTGACAAGATGCAACAGTGTCAGTTCATGTTTTATGCTGTTTTGGTATTTCAGAAAAGTTGTACACGAAATATTCTCGGAATTAGACGATACGAAAGCCAAAGTTCCTAATTTACTGTCACGAAGACGGAGTCTAGATGAGAGACGGAGAAGAGCCAGGAGGTGGCCACACCACCCCTAGGCGCGGCCCACCCCCTGGTCGCGCCTACGTATGTTGTGGGCCCCTCGGGCGCCCACCGACCTCGCCCTTCCGCCTATATATTCATATGTTCGGGAAAACCTAAATACCCGAACCTCCATCCACGAAAAGTTCCGTCGCCGCCGCCATCGTCGACCCTAGCTCAGGAGGGTTCTGAAACTCTTCCCGGCACCATGCCGGAGAGGGAGATCATCACCGGAGGCCCCTACATCGCCATACCCGCCTCCGAAGTGATGCGTGAGTAGTTCATCTTTGGACTACGGGTCCATAGGAGAAGCTAGATGGTTGTCTTCTCCACTTTATGCTTCATGTTTAGATCTTGTGAGCTGCTTATCATGATCAAGATCATCTTTATGTAATGCTACATGTTGTGTTTGCTGGGATCCGATAGATATTGAATACTATGGTTGAGATTGATTATAGATTGTCTTATATGTTATTTGTGATCTTGCATGCTCTCTGTTGCTAGTAGATACTCTGGCCAAGTATGTGCTTGTGACTTCAAGAGGAAGTATTTATGCTCGATAGTGGATTCATGCCTCTAGTAATCTAGGAGAGTGACAATAACTTCTAACGTTGTAGATGTGTTATTGCTACTAGGGAGAAAACAACAATGCTTTATCCAAGGATAATTCTATTGTTTACTTTACACATTTTACTTAATGCAATAATCTGTCGCTTGCAACTTAATACTGAAAGGGGTGCGGATGCTAACCGGAAGGTGGATTATTAATCATAGATGCAGTTGGATTAAAGTCTATGAATTTTGTTGTAATATCCAAATGAATCTCATAGTAATGATCTTGTCATGTATGGTCTTTATTCGGTCAATTTCCCAGCTGTAATTTGTTTACCCAGCATGTTATTTATCTTTATAGAGAGACACCTCTAGTGAACTATGGACACCGGTCCTTTTATTGTACACTGATAAAACCATCTACTGCAAGCACTGTTCTCTTTATTTCACTGCAAACAAACATCTATTTCAACACTATACGTCTAATCCTTTGTTTTCAGCAAAACCGGTGAGATTGACAACCTCACTGTAAGTTGGGGCAAAGTATTTTCGTTGTGTTGTGTGCAGGTTCCACGTTGTTTCTGACACTAGTAGTGGGCCCTGCCAAAGTCAGTCAGCAACACCTTCAGAAGTGATTTCTTTCTACTACTGGTCGATTAAACCTTGGTTTCTTACCGAGGGAAAACTTGTTGATGTGCTCACCATACCTTTCTCTTGGGGGTTTTCAACTGCGTGCTCTGCACAACATCAGCGGGAAGTGGTGGAGAATGTGCGGAAAGGACAATGTCGCATTAATATTGCCGCATGTGGAAGTTGCATAGCGGGCGATGCTTGGAAAATATGCAATGCGGACGAGACGTTCCGCATGCCTCCGCCTAGAGAACAATCATCGCCATTATAAGAAGCTAACCAACCACTCGCCACACTTCCTAAGCATTGCGTCCGGCGTGCCCACAAGGAGCCATGTGGATAACCTTGAGACGCCAAACACGTTAGGGCATCTCTAGCGGAGCAATCCAAAACGGCGACCCAAATTGTCCGTTTTGGTCTATTTTGGTCGGCTCCTGGACAAATTTGGGTGGCGGTCCGGCCTACCAGGCCATTGCACCCAGCGGCGCGACCCATTGTGTCCGCGCTAGCCAGGCTTGGCTAGTTGGCTGCCATTCAAATTTGGTAAAATTTTACGATATAGTGATAAATACTTTTCATAAATATAAATAGTTCACAATCACACAACCATATAGTTTTACAAACAAGAAATTTTAAATAAAATATCAAATGAGACTAGCTAGGTTGGTTTCCCACGTGACCCCACATATGCTCTATCAAATCGGCTTGAAAGCGGCCATGGGTGGTTCGATCCTGCAACGAATTACATATGCAAAACATATTCCAGATGCTTCCCTAGGTTGTGGCTCAAGCAACTCACCCTAAACATCCCACGATGCTGCCCTAGGTTGAGTGCAGTTTTCTAGGGCATGTTTGGTTACTCGCATGGTTTTTCCCGTTTTTGTGATTTGGCCCACCAGCTGCTGGATGAGTGATACATCTCAAACGCATCTATAATTTTTTATGCTCCATGCTTGTTTTACATCAATTCATATATGTTTTGCGTACACTTCGTTGCACTTTTACGTGATTTCTGGCAATAACCTATTAACAAGATGCCACAGTGCCAGTTCCTGCTTTTTGCTGTTTTTGTATTTCAGAAAAGTTGTACATGAAATATTCTCGGAATTGGACGAAACAAAGGCCGAAGTCAATATTTTACCAAAATGAAGACGAAGTCCAGAGGGGGGTCGAAGAGGCGCCACAGGGCGGCCAAACCACCCCATGGCGCGGCCTAGGCCTGGCCTACGCCAAGGGGTTCTAGGCCCACCAGGCACCCCACCGACCTAAATCCTCCGCCTATCCGGGATAATCCTGGATACCCGAGCCCCCATCCTGGATACCCGAGCCCCCATCCACGAAAAGTTCCATCGCGGCCGCCATCGCAGAACCCATCTCGGGGGTTCTGAAGCTCTTCCCGGCACCTGCTGGAGGGGGAAATCATCACCGGAAGCATCTACATCGCCATGCCCGCCTCGTGAGTAGTTCATCCTTGGACTATGGGTCCATAGCAGTAGCTAGATGGTTGTCTTCTCCACTTTGTGCTTCATGTATAGATCTTGTGAGTTGCCCTACATGATCAAGATCATCTTTATGTAATCTTATATGATGCGTTTGCTGGGATCCGATGAATATTGTATAATATATTGAGATCGATTATATATTTATCTCATATGTTATTTATGATCTTGCATGCTCTCTATTGCTAGCAGAAACTCTGGCCAAGTGGACACTTATGACTCCAAGAGAGGGTATATATGCTCGATAGTAGATTCATGCCTCTAGTTTTCTCGGAGAGTGACATTAACTTCTAAGATTGTAGATGTGATGTTGCTACTAGGGAGAAAACAATAATGTTTTATCCGAGGGTAATTCTATTGTTTAGTTTACACACATTACTTAATGTGATAGTCTATTTCTTGCAACTTAATACTGAAAGGGGTTCGGACGATAACCTGAAGGTTGATTATTAGTTATAGACGCAGTTGGATTACGGTCTATGTATTATGTTGTAATGCCCATATCAAATCTCATAGTAATCATCTTGTCATGTATTGGTCGATATTTTATCAATTGCCCAACTGTAATTTGTTCACCCAACATGCTATTTATCTTTATGGAGAGACACCTCTAGTGAACTGTGGACCCCGTTCTTATTTCCTTTACTGATAAATTCTACTGCAATCATGTTCTGTTTACTTTCTGCAAACACATCTTTCCACTCGACACGTCTAATTATTTGTGTTCAGCAAACCGGTGAGATTGACAACCTCACTGCAAGTTGGGGCAAAGTACTTTGGTTGTGTTTTGTGTAGGTTCCACATTGTTGCTGACACCGGTAGTGCACCCTGCCACTAGTCAGCCAACAACACCTTCAGAAGTCACGCCTTTTTCCTACTGGTCAATTAAACCTTGATTTCGTACTGAGGGAAAACTTGTTGCTGTGCTCATCACGCCTTCCTCTCGGGGTTTCCCAACCGCTTCCACAACAACTGCCAACAAGATTGTCTGGCGCCATCACCGGAGCATCATCAATGAGTAGAAGCCGACTTTGGGCCTGTTTGTGGACTTAGTTTGGTTCCCATCGTTGTTTTTCGGTGCACTTTCAGCCTAGTGTTTGATAGCCCGCAGCGGACAATAATACGATAGCTAGAGGTGAAACAGGCGTTTGGTTATGTGCTAAAACTGGCTTACGGCTACCACTTCAAACGTGGTGATGTTACCACCCTAACGACTAGGAACACACTGAAAACACTGAATTTTGCACATAACGTCAGATTACTAAGAATGTTTTATATACACTTGCCTTCACAATTAGGGGTTCAGACGAACACCCCTGATCAAAAGCTTCCAGAGGCTTCCAAAGCCTCTGGAGCAACTAGAGTTTAACCCCAGATCAAAAGCCACAACATAACTAGCTAGGCATGTTTATCATTGTCTCACTCAAACTAAGACTACATACTTACATAGATAGAAAAACATATTAACACTGGCATGCCGACGACTAGCCGTGGTCAGGGCAGACATAGGTCTCAACGCTTGAGCTGTTGCGCTTGTAGATGTTCATCTTCAGGCCAAAAGGCTTGATCTTTAACTCCACCACGTTGTCACGCTCCAGGTCGTACTTGAAGATGACCTCCAGCCACTCCCTCGCCAGCACCACCTGCCCACCGCGATAAGCGACCTACACCCACTCGTCGCACCACCGACGGGTGGAGATGGCGACGCAACGGGGCAGAGGGATCTTGATCCAATCCCTCAAGATGGCTTGGAATGCCGGTGGAACGACGAGCATGTGCAAGTCGTCCTCGTCTATTGATACGTCTCAAACGTATCTATAATTTCTTATGTTCCATGCTACTTTTATGACAATACTCACATGTTTTATACACACTTTACATCATTATTATGCATTTTCCGGCACTAACCTATTGACAAGATGCCGAAGCGCCAGTTCCTGTTTTCTGCTGTTTTTGGTTTCAGAAATCCTACAAAGGAAATGTTCTCGGAATTGGACGAAATCAACGCCCAGGGTCTTATTTTTCCACGGAGCTTACAGAAGACCGAAGAGCATACGAAGTGGGGCCACGAGGTGGCCAGACCACAGGGTGGCGCGGCCAAGGAGGGGCCCGCACCGGCCTGTGGTGTGGGCCCCTCGTGCCTCCTCCGACTCTTCCCATCCGCCTACTTAAACTCTCCATCGCGAAAACCCTATCACCGAGAGCCACGATACGGAAAAAGTTCCAGAGACGCCGCCACCGCCAATCCCATCTCGGGGGATTCAGGAGATCGCCTCCGGCACCCTGCCGGAGAGGGGAATCATCACCCGGAGGACTCTACATCACCATGATCGCCTCCGGACTGATGTGTGAGTAGTTCATCCTTGGACTATGGGTCCATAGCAGTAGCTAGATGGTTGTCTTCTCCTCATTGTGCTATCATGTTAGATCTTGTGAGCCGCCTATCATGATCAAGATCATCTATTTGTAATGCTACATGTTGTGTTTGTTGGGATCCGATGAATATGGAATACTATGTCAAGTTGATTATGAATCTATAATATATATGTTGTTTATGTTCTTGCATGCTCTCCGTTGCTAGTAGAGGCTCTAGCCAAGTTGATACTTGTGACTCCAAGAGGGAGTATTTATGCTCGATAGTGGGTTCATGCCTCCATTGAATCTGGAACAATGACAGAAAGTTCTAAGGTTGTGGATGTGCTGTTGCCACTAGGGATAAAACATCAATGCTTTGTCTAAGGATATCTGTGTTGATTACATTACGCACCATACTTAATGCAATTGTCTGTTGTTTGCAACTTAATGCTTGGAAGGGGTGCGGATGCTAACCCAAAGGTGGACTTTTTAGGCATAGATGCATGCTTGGATAGCGGTCTATGTACTTTGTCGTAATGCCCTGATTAAATCTCATAGTAGTCATCATGATATGTATTTGCATTGTTATGCCCTCTCTATTTGTCAATTGCCCAACTGTAATTTGTTCACCCAACATGCTATTTATCTTATTGGAGAGACACCACTAGTGAACTGTGGACCCCGGTCCATTCTTTTACATCTGAATACAATCTACTGCAATCATTGTTCTCTACTGTTCTTCGCAAACAAACATCATTTTCCACACCATGCATTTAATCCTTTGTTTACAGCAAGCCGGTGAGATTGACAACCTCACTGTTATGTTGGAGCAAAGTATTTTGATTGTGTTGTGCAGGTTCCACGTTGGTGCCGGAATCCCTGGTGTTGCGCCGCACTACACTCCGTCACCAACAACCTTCACGTGGCCCTTGACTCCTACTGGTTCGATAAACCTTGGTTTCTTACTGAGGGAAACTTGCTGCTGTACGCATCGCACCTTCCACTTGGGGTTCCCAACGGGCGTGTGCTTTACGCGTCATCAAGCTAAATTCCTGGCGCCGTTGCCGGGTGATGGCGTGTATTTCACACGTTCGTTGGGCAACCCCAAGAGGAAGGTATGATGCGCACAGCAGCAAGTTTTCCCTCAGAAAGAAACCAAGGTTTATCGAACCAGGAGGAGCCAAGAAGCACGTTGAAGGTTGATGGCGGCGGGATGTAGTGCGGCGCAACACCGGAGATTCCGCGCCAACGTGGAACCCGCACAACACAACCAAACTACTTTGCCCCAACGAAACGAGTGAGGTTGTCAATCTCACCGGCTTGCTGTAACAAAGGATTAACCGTATTGTGTGGAAGATGATTGTTTGCGAGAGAAAACAGTAAAACAAGTATTGCGAGTAGATTGTATTTCGATAAAGGGAATTGGACCGGGGTCCACGATTCACTAGAGGTGTCTCTCCCATAAGACGAACAGCATGTTGGGTGAACAAATTACAGTTGGGCAATTGACAAATAAAGAGAGCATGACAATGCACATACATATCATGATGAGTATAGTGAGATTTAATTGGGCATTACGACAAAGTACATAGACCGCCATCCAACTGCATCTATGCCTAAAAAGTCCACCTTCAAGTTATCATCCGAACCCCTCCGATATTAAGTTGCAAAACAACGGACAATTGCATTAAGTATGGTGCGTAATGTAATCAACAACTACATCCTTAGACATAGCATCAATGTTTTATCCCTAGTGGCAACGACACAACACAACCTTAGAACTTTACATCACTTGTCCCGAGTGTCAATGCGAGCATGAACCCACTATCGAGCATAAGTACTCCCTCTTGGAGTTAAAAGCATCTACTTGGCCGAGCATCTACTAATAACGGAGAGCATGCAAGATCATAAACAACACATAAGCATAACTTTGATAATCAACATAACAAGTATTCTCTATTCATCGGATCCCAACAAACGCAACATATAGAATTACATATAGATGATCTTGATCATGATAGGCAGCTCACAAGATCCGACAATGATAGCACAATGGGGAGAAGACAACCATCTAGCTACTGCTATGGACCCATAGTCCAGGGGTAGACTACTCACTCATCACTCCGGAGGCGACCATGGCGGTGTAGAGTCCTCCGGGAGATGAATCCCCTCTCCGGCGAGGTGCGGAGGCGATCTCCGAGATCCCCGAGATGGGATCGGCGGCGACGGCGTCTCGGTAATGTTTTCCGTATCGTGGCTCTCGGTGCTGGGGGTTTCGTCACGGAGGCTATTTGTAGGCGGAAGGGCAGGTCAAGAGGCGGCACGGGGGCCCAAACCACGGGCCGGCGCGGCCGGGGGTGGGGCCGCGCCGCCCTAGGGTTTGGCGCCCCGTGGCCCCTCTTCGTCTCTCCTTCGGACTTACGGAAGCTTCGTGAGAAAATAGGCCTCCGGGCTTTTATTTCGTCCAATTCCGAGAATATTTCTTTACTAGGATTTCTGAAACCAAAAACAGCGAGAAAACAGCAAGCGGCACTTCGGCATCTTGTTAATAGGTTAGTTCAAGAAAATGCACGAATATGACATAAAGTGTGCATAAAACATGTAGATAACATCAATAATGTGGCATGGAACACAAGAAATTATCGATACGTTGGAGACGTATCAGCATCCCCAAGCTTAGTTCTGCTCGTCCCGAGCAGGTAAAACGATAACAAAGATAATTTACGGAGTGACATGCCATCATAAACTTGATCATACTATTTGTAAAGCATATGTAGTGAATGCAGCGATCAAAACAATGTGTATGACATGAGTAAACAAGTGAATCATAAAGCAAAGACTTTTCATGAATAGCACTTCAAGACAAGCATCAATAAGTCTTGCATAAGAGTTAACTCATAAAGCAATAATTCAAAGTAAAGGTATTGAAGCAACACAAAAGAAGATTAAGTTTCAGCGGTTGCTTTCAACTTGTAAAATGTATATCTCATGGATATTGTCAACATAGAGTAATATAATAAGTGCAATAAGCAAGTATGTAAGAATCAATGCACAGTTCACACAAGTGTTTGCTTCTTGAGGTGGAGAGAAATAGGTGAAGCTGACTCAACATAAAAGTAAAGAGAATGGTCCTCATAGAGGAAAAGCATCGATTGCTATATTTGTGCTAGAGCTTTGATTTTGAAAACATGAAACAATTTTGTCAACGGTAGTAATAAAGCATATGCATCATGTAAATTATATCTTATAAGTTGCAAGCCTCATGCATAGTGTACTAATAGTGCTCGCACCTTGTCCTAATTAGCTTGGACTACCTGGATTATCACCGCAATACATATGCTTTAACCAAGTATCACAAAGGGGTACCTCTATGCCGCTTTGTACAAAGGTCTAAGGAGAAAGCTCGCATTTGGATTTCTCGCTTTTGATTATTCTCAACTTAGACATCCATACCGGGACAACATAGACAACGAGATAATGGACTCCTCTTTTAATGCTTTAAGCATTCAACAACAATTAATTCTTTTCTCATTAGAGATTTGAGGATGTTTGTCCAAAACTGAAACTTCCACCATGGAACATGGCTTTAGTTAGCGGCCCAATGTTCTTCTCTCACAATATGCATGCTCAAACCATTCAACTCAGTGTAGATCGCCCTTACTTCGGACAAGACGAACATGCATAGCAACTCACATGAAATTCAACAATGAGTTGATGGCGTTCCCCGATAAACATGGTTATCGCACAACAAGCAACTTAATAAGAGATAAAGTGCATAATTACATATTCAATACCACAATAGTTTTTAAGCTATTTGTCCCATGAGCTATATATTGCAAAAGTGAATGATGGAATTTTAAAGGTAGCACTCAAGCAATTTACTTTGGAATGGCTAGAAAATACCATGTAGTAGGTAGGTATGGTGGACACAAATGGCATAGTGGTTGGCTCAAGTATTTTGGATGCATGAGAAGTATTCCCTCTCGATACAAGGTTTAGGCTAGCAAGGTTATTTGAGGCAAACACAAGGATGAACTAGTACAGCAAAACTCACATAAAAGACATATTGAAAGCATTATAATACTCTATACCGTCTTCCTTGTTGTTCAAACTCAAAACTAGAAATTATCTAGACCTTAGAGAAACCAAATATGCAAACCAAATTTTAGCATGCTCTATGTATTTCTTCATTAATGGGTGCAAAGCATATGATGCAAGAGCTTAAACATGAGCACAACAATTGCCAAGTATCACATTACCCAAAACATTTATAGCAATTACTACATGTATCATTTTCCAATTCCAACCATATAACAATTTAACGAAGGAGAAACTTCGCCATGAATACTATGAGTAGAAACCAAGGACATATTTGTCCATAAACTACAGCGGAGTGTGTATCTCTCCCATAAAGTGAATGCTAGGATCCATTTTATTCAAACAAAACAAAAACAAAAACAAAACGACGCTCCAAGAAAAAGCACATAAGATGTGGCCGAATAAAAATGTAGTTTCAGGGGAGGAACCTGATAATTTGTTGATGAAGAAGGGGATGCCTTGGGCATCCCCAAGCTTAGACGCTTGAGTCTTCTTGATATATGCAGGGGTGAACCACCGGGTGCATCCCCAAGCTTAGAGCTTTCACTCTCCTTGATCATGTTGCATCATACTCCTCTCTTGATCCTTGAAAACTTCCTCCACACCAAACTCGAAACAACTCATTAGAGGGTTAGTGCACAATATAAATTGACATATTCAGAGGTGACACACTCATTCTTAACACTTCTGGACATTGCATAATGCTACTGGACATTAGTGGATCAAAGAAATTCATCCAACATAGCGAAAGAGGCAATGCGAAATAAAAGGCAGAATCTGTCAAAACAGAACAGTTCGTATTGACGAATTTTAAAATGGCACCAGACTTGCTCAAATGAAAATGCTCAAATTGAATGAAAGTTGCGTACATATCTGAGGATCATGCACGTAAATTGGCATAATTTTCTGAGCTTCCTGCAGGGCAGTGGGCTCAGATTCGTGACAGCAAAGAAATCTGGAACTGCGCAGTAATCCAAATCTAGTACTTACTTTTCTATCAACGGCTTAACTTGGCACAACAAAACTCAAAACTAAGATAAGGAGAGGTTGCTACAGTAGTAAACAACTTCCAAGACACAAAATAAAAACAAAGTACTGTAGGTAAAAACATGGGTTGTCTCCCATAAGCGCTTTTCTTTAACGCCTTTCAGCTAGGCGCGAAAGTGTGTATCAAGTAACATCGAGAGATGAAGCATCAACATCATAATTTGTTCTAATGATAGAATCATAAGGTACCTTCATTCTCTTTCTAGGGAAGTGTTCCATACCTTTCTTGAGAGGAAATTGATATTTTATATTTCCTTCCCTCATATCAATAATAGCACCAACAGTTCGAAGAAAAGGTCTTCCCAATATAATTGGACAAGATGCATTGCATTCAATATCCAAGACAACAAAATCAACGGGAACAAGATTATTGTTAACGGTAATGCGAACATTATCAACTTTACCCAAAGGTTTCTTTGTAGAATGATCAGCAAGATTAACATCCAAATAACAATTTTTCAGCGGTGGCAAGTCAAGTATATTATAAATTTTCTTCGGCATAACGAAATACTTGCACCAAGATCACATAAAGCATTACAATCAAAATCTTTAACCTTCATCTTAATGATGGGCTCCCAACCATCTTCTAGCTTTTTAGGAATAGAGGCTTCGCGCTCTAGTTTCTCTTCTCTAGCTTTTATGAGAGCATTTGTAATATGATGCGTGAAAGCCAAATTTATAGCACTAGCATTAGGACTTTTAGCAAGTTTTTGCAAGAACTTTATAACTTCAGAGATGTGGCAATCATCAAAATTCAAACCATTATAATCTAAAGCAATGGGATCATCATCCCCAATGTTGGAAAAAATTTCAGCGACTTTATCGCGAGCGGTTTCAGCGGTTTTAGCAGTTTCGAGGCAGTTTTCGCGCTTTGCATTAGAAGTGGAAACATTGCTAACACCAATTCTTTTATTAGTATGAGTAGGAGGTGCAGCAACATGTGTAGCATTATCATTACTAATGGTGGTAATAGTCCAAACTTTAGCTATATTTTTCTCTTTAGCTAGTTTTTCATTTTCTTCTCTATCCCACCTAGCACGCGAGTTCAGCCATTAATCTTATATTCTCATTAATTCTAACTTGGATGGCATTTGCTGTAGTAACAATTTTATTTTCAATGTCATCGAGGTTTAGCAGCCATTTTATTAATTAAAGAGGATTGTGAGGCGAGACATGTATGAGATTCGGGTTTCGAGCATTTGAAATTTTAGTTTGCGGACCAGAAATTTCCCTATTCAAATTTTCAAGTTGATTTCCTATATTTTTCAACAAGGTAGATTGTTCATTCAAAGTTTTAGTAAACAATTGATTTTGCTCATATTGCGATTGCATAAAATTTTTAGTGGATCTTTCAATATCTAGCATCCTTCCCTCATATCTACCATAAGTATTACCATTAGCAGGGTATGGCCTAGAATTTTGAGCAACTAATGAAGCTAACGGAACATTATTAGGATCAACATTAGATCTACCATTCACAAGCATAGATATAATAGCATCAACCTTATCATTCAAGGAAGAGGATTCTTCAACAGAATTTACCTTCTTACCTTGTGGGGCTCTTTCCGTGTGCCATTCGGAGTAATTTATCATCATATCATCAAGAAGTTTTGTAGCCGCCCCCAATGTGATGGACATAAAGGTACCTCCAGCAGCTGAATCCAATAAATTCCGCGAAGAAAAATTTAGTCCTGCATAGAAGGTTTGGATGATCATCCAAGTAGTCGGTCCATGGGTTGGGCAATTTTTAACCAGAGATTTCATTCTTTCCCAAGCTTGAGCAACATGTTCAGTATCTAATTGTTTAAAATTCATTATGCTACTCCTCAAAGATATAATTTTAGCAGGGGGATAATATCTACCAATAAAAGCATCCTTGCATTTAGTCCATGAATCAATACTATTCTTAGGCAGAGATAGCAACCAATCTTTAGCTCTTCCTCTTAATGAGAAAGGGAACAATTTTAGTTTAATAATATCACCATCTACATCTTTATATTTTTGCATTTCACATAGTTCAACAAAATTATTGAGATGGGCAGCAAGCATCATCAGAACTAATTCCGAGAAAATTGATTGTTCATGACAAGATTCGATAAAGCAGGGTTTAATTTCAAAGAATTCTGCTGTAGTAGCAGGTGGAGCAATAGGTGTGCATAAGAAATCATTATTATTTGTGGTTGTGAAATCACACAACTTAGTATTTTCAGCGTTGGCCATTTTAGCAATAGTAAATAAAGCAAACTAGATAAAGTAAATGCAAGTAAACTAATTTTTTTGTGTTTTCGATATAGCAAACAAGATAGCAAATAAAGTAAAACTAGCAACTAATTTTTTTGTATTTTGATTTAGTGCAGCAAACAAAGTAGTAAATAAAATAAAGCAAGACAAAAACAAAGTAAAGAGATTGAGAAGTGGAGACTCCCCTTGCAGCGTGTCTTGATCTCCCCGGCAACGGCGCCAGAAAAAGAGCTTGATGGCGTGTATTTCGCACGTTCGTTGGGCAACCCCAAGAGGAAGGTATGATGCGCACAGCAGCAAGTTTTCCCTCAGAAAGAAACCAAGGTTTATCGAACCAGGAGGAGCCAAGAAGCACGTTGAAGGTTGATGGCGGCGGGATGTAGTGCGGCGCAACACCGGAGATTCCGGCGCCAACGTGGAACCTGCACAACACAACCAAACTACTTTGCCCCAACGAAACGAGTGAGGTTGTCAATCTCACCGGCTTGCTGTAACAAAGGATTAAGCGTATTGGGTGGAAGATGATTGTTTGCAGAGAGAAGAGTAAAACAAGTATTGCGATAGATTGTATTTCAGTAAAGGGAATTGGACCGGGGTCCACAGTTCACTAGAGGTGTCTCTCCCATAAGACGAACAGCATGTTGGGTGAACAAATTACAGTTGGGCAATTGACAAATAAAGAGAGCATGACAATGCACATACATATCATGATGAGTATAGTGAGATTTAATTGGGCATTACGACAAAGTACATAGACCGCCATCCAACTGCATCTATGCCTAAAAAGTCCACCTTCGAGGTTATCATCCGAACCCCCTCCGGTATTAAGTTGCAAAACAACGAGACAATTGCATTAAGTATGGTGCGTAATGTAATCAACAACTACATCCTTAGACATAGCATCAATGTTTTATCCCTAGTGGCAACGAGCACAACACAACCTTAGAACTTTACATCACTCGTCCCGGTGTCAATGCGGGCATGAACCCACTATCGAGCATAAGTACTCCCTCTTGGAGTTAAAAGCATCTACTTGGCCGGAGCATCTACTAATAACGGAGAGCATGCAAGATCATAAACAACACATAAGCATAACTTTGATAATCAACATAACAAGTATTCTCTATTCATCGGATCCCAACAAACGCAACATATAGAATTACATATAGATGATCTTGATCATGATAGGCAGCTCACAAGATCCGACAATGATAGCACAATGGGGAGAAGACAACCATCTAGCTACTGCTATGGACCCATAGTCCAGGGGTAGACTACTCACTCATCACTCCGGAGGCGACCATGGCGGTGTAGAGTCCTCCCGGGAGATGAATCCCCTCTCCGGCGAGGGTGCCGGAGGCGATCTCCGGGATCCCCGAGATGGGATCGGCGGCGACGAGCGTCTCGGTAATGTTTTCCGTATCGTGGCTCTCGGTGCTGGGGGTTTCGTCACGGAGGCTATTTGTAGGCGGAAGGGCAAGTCAAGAGGCGGCACGGGGGGCCCAAACCACAGGCCGGCGCGGCCGAGGGTGGGGCCGCGCCGCCCTAGGGTTTGGCGCCCCTGTGGCCCCTCTTCGTCTCTCCTTCGGACTTCTGGAAGCTTCGTGAGAAAATAGGCCTCTCGGGCTTTTATTTCGTCCAATTCCGAGAATATTTCTTTACTAGGATTTACGAAACCAAAAACAGCAGAAAACGACAAGCGGCACTTCGGCATCTTGTTAATAGGTTAGTTCCAGAAAATGCACGAATATGACATAAAGTGTGCATAAAACATGTAGATAACATCAATAATGTGGCATGGAACACAAGAAATTATCGATACGTTGGAGACGTATCACCGGGGAGATCAAGACACGCTGCAAGGGAGTCTCTCACATCTAATCTCTTTACTTTGTTTTTTTCTTGCTTTACTTTATTTTATTTACTGCTTTGTTTGCTTTCTTTATATCAAAAACACAAAAAAATTAGTTACTAGCTTTACTTTATTTACTGTCTTGTTCTCTATATTAAAATCACAAAAAATTAGTTACTTGCATTTACTTTATTTAGTTTGCTTTATTTACTACTGCTAAAATGGGTACTCTTGAGAATACTAAGTTGTGTGACTTCACTAGCACAAATAATAATGATTTCTTATGCACACCCATTGCC
>NC_061510.1:60977224-61010801 GCF_022539505.1 Lolium rigidum | reverse complement strand
GACACGCTCCGCTCGTTCATATGAACACTGGTGTTCTTAGCTTTACTTTTAATGTTCATGGCGAAGGTTGAAACTGCTTCGTTCATCGTTATATGGTTGGAAACAGAAAATGCTTCATGTGGTAATTGGTATATTGTCTTGAATAATTTGATACTTGGCAATTGTTGTGCTCAAATAGATCATGTTTAAGCTCTTGCATCATGTACTTTGTACCCATTAATGAAGAACTACCATAGAGCTTGTTGAAATTTGGTTTGCATGATTGGTCTCTCTAAAGTCTAGATATTTTCTCGGTGAAGTGTTTGAACAACAAGGAAGACAGTGTAGAGTCTTATAATGCTTGCAATATGTTCTTATGTAAGTTTTGTTGTACCGGTTCATACTTGTGTTTGCTTCAAACAACCTTGCTAGCCAAAGCCTTGTAGTGAGAGGGAATACTTCTCGTGCATCCAAAACCTTGAGCCAAAAACTATGCCATTTGTGTCCACCATACCTACCTACTATGTGGTATTTCTCTGCCATTCCAAAGTAAATTACTTGAGTGCTACCTTTAAAATTTCATTCTTTGTCTTTGCAATACATAGCTCATGGGAAAATAGCTTAAAAACTATTGTGGTATTGAATATGTTACTTATGTATCTTATTTCTTATAAGTTGCTTGTTGAGCGGTAACCATGTTTCTGGGGACGCCATCAACTATTTCACCTTTGTTGAATATCATGTGAGTTGCTATGCATGTTCGTCTTGTCTCGAAGTAAGGGTGATTTATCATGATCAAATGGTTTGAGTATGCATATTGTTAGAGAAGAACATTGGGCCGCTAACTAAAGCCATGAATCATGGTGGAAGTTTCAGTTTGGACATTAATCCTCAATCTCTTATGAGAATATCATCTGTTGTTGAATGCTTATGCATTAAAGAGGAGTCCATTATCTGTTTTCTATGTTGTCCCGGTATGGATGTCCTTAGTTGAGATCTATCAAAAACGAGAAACCAAATGCGATCTATCTCCTTGGACCTTTGTAGAGGCGGCATAGAGGTACCCCTTTGTGACACTTGGTTGAAACATATGTTATGCAATGATAATCCATGTAAATCCAAGCTAATTAGGACAAGGTGCGAGCACTATTGGTATTCTATGCATGAGGCTTGCAACTTATAGGATGTCTTATGCATAACACATATGAATTATTACTACCGTTGACAAAAAAATTTCTATGTTTTCAAAATAAAAGCTCTAGCACAAAAATAGTAATCCATGCTTCCCTCTGCGAAGGACCCTTTCTTTTACTTTATGTTGAGTCAGTTTACCTATTTCCTTCTATCTTAGAAGCAAACACTTGTGTCAACTGTGTGCATTGATTCCTACATACTTGCTCATTTGCATTCATCATATTACTTTTAGTTAACAATTATCCATGAGATATATCCATGGGATAAACATGTTGAAGTTGAAAGCAACTGCTGAAACTTATATCTTCCTTTGTGTTGCTGCAAAGCTTTCTACTAAGAATTTATTGCTTTATGAGTTAACTCCTGTGCAAGTCTTATTGATGCTTGTCTTGAAAGTACTATTCATGAAGTCTTTGCTATATGATTCAGTTGTTTAATCATTGTCTTTACCATTGCTTCGAATCACTTCATTCATCTCATATGCTTTACAATCGTATTGATCAAGATTATGACAACATGCCACTTCAGAAATTATCCTTGTTATCGTTTACCTACTCGAGGGCGAGTAGGAACTAAGCTTGGGGATGCTTGATACGTCTCAAACGTATCTATAATTTCTTATGTTACATGCTACTTTTATGACAATACTCACATGTTTTATACACACTTTACATCATTTATATGCATTTTCCGGCACTAACCTATTGACAAGATGCCGAAGAGCCAGTTGCTGTTTTCTGCTGTTTTTGGTTTCAGAAATTCTACAAAGGAAATATTCTCGGAATTGGACGAAATCAACGCCCAGGGTCTTATTTTTCCATGGAGCTTCCAGAAGACCGAAGAGCATACGAAGTGGGGCCACGAGGTGGCCAGACCACAGGGCAGCGCAACCAAGGAGGGGCCCGCGCCGGCTGTGGTGTGGGCCCCTCGTGCCTCCTCCGACTCTGCCCTTCCGCCCACTTAAACTCTCCATCGCGAAAACCCTATCACCGAGAGCCACGATACAGAAAAAGTTCCAGAGACGCCGCCGCCGCCAATCCCATCTCGGGGGATTCAGGAGATCGCCTCCGGCACCCTGCCGGAGAGGGGAATCATCACCCGGAGGACTCTACATCACCATGATCGCCTCCGGACTGATGTGTGAGTAGTTCATCCTTGGACTATGGGTCCATAGCAGTAGCTAGATGGTTGTCTTCTCCTCATTGTGCTATCATGTTAGATCTTGTGAGCTGCCTATCATGATCAAGATCATCTATTTGTAATGCTACATGTTGTGTTTGTTGGGATCCGATGAATATGGAATACTATGTCAAGTTGATTATCAATCTATCATATATATGTTGTTTATGTTCTTGCATGCTCTCCGTTGCTAGTAGAGGCTCCGGCCAAGTTGATACTTGTGACTCCAAGAGGGAGTATTTATGCTCGATAGTGGGTTCATGCCTCCATTGAATCCGGGACGGTGACGAAAGTTCTAAGGTTGTGGATGTGTTGTTGCCACTAGGGATAAAACATCAATGCTTTGTCTAAGGATATTTGTGTTGATTACATTACGCACCATACTTAATGCAATTGTCTGTTGTTTGCAACTTAATATTGGAAGGGATGCGGATGCTAACCCGAAGGTGGACTTTTTAGGCATAGATGCATGCTGGATAGCGGTCTATGTACTTTGTCATAATGCCCTGATTAAATCTCATAGTAGTCATCATGATATGTATGTGCATTGTTATGCCCTCTCTATTTGTCAATTTCCCAACTGTAATTTGTTCACCCAACATGCTATTTATCTTATTGGAGAGACACCACTAGTGAACTGTGGACCCCGGTCCATTCTTTTACATCTGAATACAATCTATTGCAATCATTGTTCTCTATTGTTCTTCGCAAACAAACATCATTTTCCACACCATACATTTAATCCTTTGTTTACAGCAAGCCAGTGAGATTGACAACCTCACTGTTACGTTGGAGCAAAGTATTTTGATTTTGTTGTGCAGGTTCCACGTTGGCGCCGGAATCTCTGGTGTTGCGCCGCACTACACTCCGTCACCAACAACCTTCACGTGGCCCTTGACTCCTACTGGTTCGATAAACCTTGGTTTCTTACTGAGGGAAACTTGCTGCTGTACGCATCACACCTTCCACTTGGGGTTCCCAACGGGCGTGTGCTTTACGCGTCATCATCTATTTCGACGTAGCAAGAGCTGGGGATGAGAGCCCTATGCAGGTGGATGAGGTTTGGCCTTTTCCCCACGGCTAGCGGTGGCAGTGTAGTAGCCTCAATCCTTCCTGGAACCACCTTCTTCAGCGCCTTAGTACACCGATTGAGCGGCATCTTGTCACCGTACTCGGTGGAGGATGCCAACCCTTACCCACAATGTTGCACTCCAACTTGACGACGTTGTCAACAAATGGATAGAGAAGTGAGTTCATCTCCACGACATTGCAGACAACTCAACTAGATCATGTCCATGGCATTGTAGAGACAGATCGTAGCAATGTTGTGCAAGATGCCGCCATTGCCATGGACATGATCTAGCTGAAGGAACTAGACTTTTCTCAATTCGGCCAAGCGTTGATGTAACATGCGCAGAATGTGCGATCCCAAATTGGGAAAACATGAATTGAACTTCAATCAAACCAAAACGGTGCGAATCTATAATGGATCTAGTATGTATAGGTCGAAAGAAGCAATTTATTGGCCGTATGTACGGAGGTGAGGCAAAAAATTATCTGCATGTAGCCTCCCTAAAAAACCCTAACAACACACTGAATCTCGAAGATGGAGGACTTACAGTGGACAAATCAGGCGTCGTTGCCGCCAACAATGGCCGAGGTTGGTCCACAGAAGCTCCGGGAGTTGTCGACTGAATCAGCGGCGACACAAAAGGGGGTGCTGTCGGAAAAATCCCATCGAGGCTGGCAAGGGTTGGGCCGACGAAAACCGGTGCCTTCCCCGCAATCGCACTAGAGATCCCTACCTCCGATGAGACCACCTTCGGCGTAGCCCTTGGCACATGGGCCCTCCATCTCACCAGCAACGGAGCTCTGAGAGCCTCGACCAAATTGAAGTCGCTGGTCATCCCCAGCATTTGGATCTTGTTCGTTGCACAGTGTTCCTGCGCGGATTGAGCCCGCATGGTGAAGGGCTTCCGCGGTGGGGGTGGGGGTGGAGGAACGCTAGCCATGGTGGAGGTGTAGAGGAGGTGAGTGTCGTTGCCTATTCAACAATACCCTGGAGGAGGTATCCTCACGGGAGGGAGAAGAATATGGGGCCAAAGGACGGAGAGCCATCGGGATGGTGGTACGCGATTTACCCAACTTTGGATCACGCTGCACGAGGGTAGGGCCTACTGCTGCTTGTCTAGAATTATATGGGCACTTGCGCCTGTTACAATGAGTTGTGGTTGTGCCTCAAGGGCTCCCGGGATCCGGCTTATATAGGCGCCTGGATCCTAGGATTTCTACGGAGAGTCCTACCCGAATACAAGTTACCTAACTACGGAGAATTATATCGCCGTGCACGTCAAGTAGCCACCGATTCCTAACTTGTCATCATGGATCCGGCTTCCTTCATGAGTCTTCATGGATCCAACTTCTTGCGTAGGACGGGTTGGATTTGCCGCTCCTATCTTTTTGGCTCGCTCCACCGCTTTGGAGTCGAGGTGCAGCGTGGTGCTGGCCGGAGCTTCGTGCTCCTGCATATTTTCACATAAGATAAACTTGTTAGCATTTATTAAGTAATGGTGCCAGAGTAAATTCCGCCTAGATACTTGGAGGCTAGTAGGAAATATAAGTAGGTAAAACTCCCTAATAGTCTAGTTCAAAGTATCAAGCCGAAAATTTCGTTTTTTCAAACTTGATACTTGGGGGATACTTGGTTATGAGTTTACCTTCAGCGTACGACGGTGATGATCAAGGAAATCATCCGTTGCCTTCTTCATGGCATCGAATTTCTCTGAGGGCTTATCCCAAACCCTCCTCGTCAGAATCTCTACGCAATCATTAACAAAATCCCACTTGTCTCACTCTGGCAGTTGGGTGAAAGATTTCATCCCGAAGCTAGTCGGAGTGTCAGAGGTGGTACCTATTGCAGCTTGAGTGTCTCTCCGATAGGAGCTCGCCATCAAAGCAGTCGTGGCAGCGGTGAAATCAGTTTTCGCGTGCCCTAAGTCCACCTTAGCACCTCTGCCATCACCGCCATCTCCACCGTTTCCGCCCCTGTCGTCACGACCAGTGTTGTTGATGGTGAACGCCTTAGTGGGAGCAGGATCGGTCGGAGCCTCCATGTCAGGCTCCGCCGGAGACTTGCGTAGGCCGGAAGAGGCCAGAGCAGAGTTTGCCTTTGATGTAGTCGGAGTGTTGGGGGCTGCATCTGGTGAAGGCTTGGCTTGAAATTCTGCGAAGCTTCAAATCACGATGCACGAGGGCAGGGTCTAGTGTTGCGTGTCTAAAATTATCTGGGCACTTGCGCGTGTTATGATGAGTTGTGGTTGTACCTCAAGGGCTCCCGAGATCCGGCTCATATAGGCGCCCGGATCCTAGGGTTTCTACGGAGAGTCTTACCCGAATACAAGTTACCTAACTACGTAGCACTACATTGCCATGCACGTCAAGGATACACCTATTCCTCACTTGTCGTCATAGATTCGGCTTCCCTCATGGGCCTTCATGGGTCCGACTTCTTGCGTAGGCCGGGTTGGATCCAGCTCCTTGTTCTTAGGATGGACATCTTTCATCTTCAATCAACAACAACTGGGCCACCCGGTGGGCCATATGACACACCATCTGTGGGCTACCCGGGCTTGCCGGGTAATTAGCACTCTCGTAGGGTACCCGTTAATCATACCCACAACACTGAGAGAGGGGTGTTTGGACGGTGAGGGAGTGCAGTGGGAAGTTAACGCGACACATCCCATCTTCCGCGCTTCCTAGCGCATGCAGAGGAGAGGGCATGTTGCGCTTGTTATAAAAACGACAAGCAAGTAATGAAGAACGAAAAGTAAATTGCAGCGGAGACACACTTTTAATGTGGAAAACCCCTCCAACACAAAGGGGGAAAAACCACGGGAGCAGTCACCACAACTTCACTATATCGAGAAGTGTTAACAAACGTCGTGGGTTATCTTATAATCTGATAAACCTTAGCCGACGGCTTACCAGAGGTATATATGGGCGCTGTCATCAATCCATACTGCGGGGTCCTATCGCCCCCTCCCCCCCCCCCACTCCCCAGACGTCCGTTTCGGCCGAAGCCTCCGACGATGGGTCTCGCTCCGATCATCAGAAGTTAGCATCCCTTTAATATGAATTTGTATCACAACATAGCAGCGCTCGCCAACGTCTGCACACGCGACAACACCCGAATCAAACGTGCCTCGTGAGCCAACATTAATTTAGCATGCTTTAAAACTCATATGGTGCAGAAAAACGGTGCGAGTAGACAAGGAAACGGGTCGAATTCTTCTCCATGCCTGCGGGAAGCCTATTCACAAGCAACCAAACAGGCCCCTATCCAACGTGCCTCAAAGGTGTTCGAGAGATGGTTTGGAAACTCCACTGGAGGCGCTATTAATCGATAGGAAGAGAGGGATTAATTAGGGTGCTGAGCTAGCCTTGATGGCGAGCTTAACAGTGATGCGTAACTGCAGAGAAGCCCATGCAGCAGCGTTAAGACCCTGCATGTGATGGCCGAGAGCGATTGGTCGATCGATTGCTCCAAGTAGTACGGACGGAGCTAGGGGCGCATCATCACGGGCAGTAATGGCGGCCACCGATCCACCGGCTAGCCGGCCGGGAGAGGTGATGGCCGGAGCCTGCCGGCCGGCTCGGTACCTAGCTCTACCTCTACGTACGTACGCCGGGCCGCCGGCGGTTAATGGGGTGGCGAATAAATATACGTAGGCGCTCGTAAGGAAACGAATGCACTTATAAATATTGCAGTGTGGTGCAGCAGCTAGCTATGCTAGGGAGGGACTGACTGATGAGGAGTGAGGGGTTAGGAGTACTGCACTGCACTGGCCTGACCAGTAGTAAGTGCTGTGAACATCTGGTGGGCCCGCTGGCAGTGTGTCCCCTTTAAGATCCTGGCTACCACTTCTGTGCTCTTCAATTTCCGGCCCCTCCTGAACACGAACATCTCCTCTCCTATCCTCTCTCTCCCACGGCCGGCGGCTATATAAACCCCACACCGCCCGAATCCAGACCCAGCGCCGCGCACTTACTCCTGAGCCTCCAAGCGCAGCTAGATAGATAGAGCAAAGATCGATCCATCGGAACGCCCCACCCAACCGCCAAGTACGCGAGCTATCTATCCTCTCCTCGCAAGTGAGAGTGCAACAGCTACCAGAGCGCATGGTGTCCTTGCAGTCGGCGCTCCTGCCGGAGGCCAACAGGCGGCCGCCGTGCCTCTCCTTCGTCGACAACAGCAGCGTCGTGGCCTCCACCGCCACCAGCAAGAAGCGGAAGTGGGACGGCGACGACGACGAAACCGACGGGATCGAGCTCAATTTCGACGCCGCGCCGCTCCCCATCGAGTGGCAGCGCTGCCTCGACATCAAGGTGCGTACTGTTGGCTGATCGCCTGATCGTGCATGCATACTCCATGCTTGTGTGTGTCTCTGTTCGTGACGTTCGTGTTGCGTGTCTTGCAGTCGGGGCAGATCCACTACTACAACACGAGGACGCACAAGAGGACGTCCAAGGACCCGAGACGGGTCCCCGTCGCGACGCCCGTGGCGGTGGAGGACGACGACGCCGGGAATTTCGCGCCGGCGGGGCTAGACCTGGACCTGAACCTGGCATTCGAGCCGCGGCGCCGCTCGCCCGTCAGGGCGGAGGAGAAGAAGCCCCGGCCGGCCGCCGATCATGCGAAACCACAGGCGGCGGCCGATCGTGAGGACGCGGCGCTGGCCGGCGCGCAGTCGGGCGGCGTGGAGATGGTCGCGGCCGTGTGCATGCGGTGCCACATGCTGGTGATGATGTGCCGGGCGTGCCCGTCCTGCCCCAACTGCAAGTTTCTGCACCCGACGGCAGGCCGGGCTGTGGGATCCCCTCCCATGCGGGCGCCGGAGCCGGCGCCGCTCAAGCTCGGCCTCCAGCTGCTCTGCTGCAGGGACTAGCTACCCATCGATCAAGAACCGGAGCTACCATTCCAATATCCGATTGATCGATCGTCGTCTCGTACGTGGAGCACACCATTCAAAAAAAAATGATGCAGTGCACGAGTGTTACAGTGCACACATGTACGATGATCGTCTGATCGACCATGTAGATGCCTCCTTGTACGTACGTACTTACATGTGCAAGAAATAAACAATGATAATAAATATCGTTGTTCACATCCATGTACTAGACCAGGGAGCTTGGGAGTTGAGACTTTGGAGTGATCATGGAGGTGATGATCATGCACTACTCCTACTAGCATGAATGAATGTATGACGTAGATATAATTAAGTGGACATATAAATGTAGTCTGCAACTTCTGGTATGTGTCACTTGTCCGTGCTATGTATGCGATCGATCGAGTACCATGCAATGTAGAAAGTTAGTTGGCTGCTGGTCAGCACAAATTTATTGGCATACGCTAGCTTTATGTTGCTATAGTTTTTTTTTAAGACGAACGTACGTACTGTTGAGTCGATCGCATTGATGTCTGATGGACACCCCTGATCAAGATACATACAGTACGTAGACTCGTCGGCGCTGCATGCATACGTCTACGCGACGAGCCGATCGACGACCAAGCCCAGGCACAGCCGAGTCTTGCCGCCTGGACCTGCTGATTAGATTTCTGGTGGCCACTTCCGTCAGAAACCGAGTTTGATCGAAGCTGTCAAGTTAGCTGAAAGATGCATGCGGCGTCGGGACGTGCGTAGATAGTGTCGTGAGCTAATCTGGAAACCGATCGGGTCAGATTGGTTCCGAGGGGAGTCGTTTGAATGCGCCTCTCGATCGATCCTGCATTTACTCTGCCGATGGCGGATGCAACGAACCGTCCTCTCCTGTATTGAAGCGCAATATGTTGCTGCCGTCTTTCTCTTGTCACGGCAATGAATTCAATTGAATCAGCCAGACGATTAATTGCCGGGCCGCTGCCACGAGTTGAACTTGAACACGCTGGGAGAAGTAGACGATCGACCGAGCCACATTAACTACCTCCTACATGCCGATATGTTCTTCTCTTTTATGGAAAAAGAAATTAACCGTTTTCCAAAATAATACTCATTCGGTCCGAAAGAGAAGTTTTGGATTTGTCTAAATTCGAATTTATCTATACACAAGATAGTGTTTAAATATGGAGCACATATAAATTTGGACAAATGATAAGACCATCTCTCTAGATGTGTGGCTGTTACAGCTGCAGGCTGATGCCCCATGATGTATGCGATTGTAGCCTGCTTTAGCTTCTTCCCCTCCTTTTGTACCTCCTATACAATCCCTGTACTCAGCGGCTTTGCCGTTTTCATGCTGAAACAAAAGAGAAAAAGAACTTCAGGTGGGAGCTTTTGCCTCCACCGTTGTGTTGTAAAAAAAAAGATAAGACCATCTCTAGCACATAACAAAACACACACATACCTAAACCCTAAACCCTCGTACTGCGTCATTCTTACTCTCTTTTTATGGAAAAATAAATCTACCGTTTTCCAAAAATAATACTCCTTCTGTCCCAATTTTTTTTCTTAAATTTGTTTAAATTCAAATAAATTTAGATACGGTTTTGCTATGTCTCAGTCAACTGAGATTTTCTTAAGTC
The DNA here is from genome assembly GCF_022539505.1 of Lolium rigidum. NCBI lineage: Eukaryota > Viridiplantae > Streptophyta > Magnoliopsida > Poales > Poaceae > Lolium > Lolium rigidum. Next base: position 61,000,870 of record NC_061510.1, on the reverse strand, counting down.
TAAGTCACTTACAAAAATGTGTTTTGAGTTGCACTTTTCTGTTAAAAAAGTGCAATTGCACTTTTCTGATAGAAATGTGCAACTGAACCAAGTTGCACTTTTTTTTGAACTGTAGTTGCATTTTTCTGAGTTGACTGAGACTTAAGAAAATCTCAGTCAACTAAGACATAGGCACACCCATTTAGATAATGTCTAAAGTCTAAACGCATCTAAATTTAGATAAACTAGATACATCTTTTTCAGGACGAATGAAGTAAAGCTTACAGTTATAAGACTAGTCATAGTGGGGAGTAACATAGAGTAGTAACATGCACATGTTACTACTCTATGTTACTACATTCATAATGGAGAGTAACATTTGTGTGGTACTACGTATCATGTAAACTAATATTTATTATATTATAGACTCATGTTGTCTTGAAAAGTGTGATATTATGGTAACATAGCTAGTTATCACCTCACTCTCTTTCATCATTTATTATCATACCATGTCATCAAAATATCTTGAGATGTGTGAGGTTACTATCTATGTTACTCCCACTATGAGTAGTCTAAGACGATCTCTAGCACATACCAAAACAAGCACAACCGTACAATGACCGCCAATTTTGCAATTTTGGGCTATAAAATTATCCGGAGCATAAATCACAAAACGGCACCACACGAAAAAGAAATTGTGGTTAACCTCAACCGTGTCTCCAAAACCCGTGTTAGGTTTCCAGTTTCACGCATCCACGTATATTGCTTGGCGGGAGGACATTTAAACTTCTTTTTATATGGGAAAAGAAATGTACCGTTTTTCCAAAAAAAAAATGCAACTTACTTTTATAAGAGCATAGAAGATACATCATAGAAGATATTGTTGCCGCCAAAGACGAAGCGGAAGGCGTACCGCGACCCCAAATCTGGTGTCTTCCCCCTCCTCGGCATTCACGACCCCTCACCCTCCCCCCTCTGTCATCTGCGGCCCCCTATCTGACCATTGCAGCGCCAATGTTTGCCAATGTACCGGATAACTATGCCTAGTTGACCCCAAGTTTGCGATTTTATACTTGCGAAATCATGTTGAAATTCTTATATAGTTCTAATCTATTGCATGTAGTTTGCACGTCATTCCTACTTCATGTGTTGATATGTTGGAGGAGAACAAGGTCGACATTCGTCAAGCGTTGCTAGAAGAATTTGATGAAGGATGTGAGACCGAAGAGGTTGAAGAGCTGGTCGAGGAAGCGTTTGATGCCACTCAAGCAAATGGAAGATCCAAAAAGGTCCACGAATTATACGGATACCGAAAATATTGCTTTGATGAAGGCATGAGAGAGCGTATCTTTAGATGCGGTGAAAAGCATTGATCAACCGGGAAGAAGTATTGGTGAAGGCTTAAGGATATACTCATCCATTCATTCTAAAGATGTCGGAACCATCAAACCACACAATGTACATATATCCAAGGCCGATGTGATGTGATCAAGCAAGGTTGCTCTCGTTGGAGTGTATGTTTGGAGCAAGTAAGGAATGCACCTCCAAGTGGATGCACAATTTATGATTATGTAAGTTTCAAGAAGTTGTGATATTGTTCTCACTTTTGTGCTATTTCTCTTAGTACAATTGTTCTCATTTTTATCTTTCCTATTGTGTGAATATAGAACCACATAACACAAGAGAGATGCAAGCAAATGCCCTCAAGTAAAAACAACATGATTGGATGTTGCTAGAAACAAGTGAGAAGTGAAGTTGAGGGACCAAGACGCTCCTCCACCAAGAAAGGAACTCTCACTACTTTGGATGACGATGATGATAGTGATGATGCACCGAGAGGATAAAGAAACGCATGGAGGACAAACAGAAGGAAGAAAGAGAAGTTGGAGGCGAAGAGAAGGAACGGGCAAGAAAGCATGAGCGAGAAGATCGATGAGTTGATGAACTCCAAGAAAAAAAATGGCGCAAGAAAAATTGGTAGCCAAAATATAGTTAGCCGAGAAGAAGCAGCAAGATGAAATGACAAAGTCGAGGTTGGGAGGAACGATGCCCTCATTAGAGGGGCGGATACGTGTTAAGTAGGTTGGGAAAAGCCCTCAACTGGTGCCAATACATAGAGCATATATGTATACAGTTGAAGTACTACTACATACTATACAATACGTGTATTATATTTATATATCTCTAACAACCCTCCTTAATCTTAACCTCGAGACAAGTTAAGATTACGTCTGAACTCATCTAAAGCTTTTACACGTAAACTTTTTGTAAAACCATCGGCAACTTGATCTTTAGTGCAGATAAACTTGATGTCCAATAGTTTGCTGGAAACTCACTCACCAAAGAAGTGATAGTCAATCTCAATATTCTTGTACGGGCACGAAAAACATGATTTGTTGAGAAATGGGTAGCATCAAGGATATCACACCACAAACATGGTATGTCCTTAAGAGATACACCAAGTTCACGAACCAAACCTTTGAACCAAATGGTTCAGCGGTAGCGCATTATCCAATGCGTTATATTCAGTTTCAGTACTATAAAGTTACACGGTGGCTTGTTTCCGAGCACTCCTTGAGACAAGATTAAGACCAAATAAGATAGAAAATCCACTTTTAGAACTTTTTCATCAAGACAACCTGCCCATTCTGCATCTGAAAAAGCACTAAGAAGTGTAGAGTACCTTGTACATATCGCAAAATGCGTTTCAAAGGTGTCCAATTAATGAATAGTGGTAGAAGCATGTACATATTGACAAACTTTGTTCACCGAAAATGATATATCTGCTCATGTGAGAGTCAAATACTAAAAAATATCAACAATGCTTCTATAGTGAGTACTATCCTCAGGACCAAGAGGAGCAACTTTAGTCAATGATAGTTTACCTGAAGTAGATAGGGGTGTAGACACTGACGTGGGACCACGCATGTTAAATTTTGTGAGCAAGTTAGGTACATATTTAGCTTGAGTGAGAACAAGACCATCGGATTTTCGTGTCTCTTCAATGCCTAGAAAATAGTGGAGATCACCAAGATATTTAATACTCCCTCCATACCGGTTTACACGGTAATTACGTATTTCAAGGAAAAACTTTGACTACTAATTTAGTCAACAAAATATAAGATATATATCACAAAAAAATGATACTATTAGAAACTTCTTTTGAATATGAATTCAATGGAACAATTTTTTGACATATATCTTACATTTTGTTGATCAAATTTGCAGTCAAACTTTTTTCTCGAAATATTTAATTGCACTGTTAACTGGTATGGAGGGAGTAGCAAAATTCTTACCCCATGATAACATGATCTGAATAACTAGTCACACTGATATCATTATGAAGTTTGTGTTTATTGTAGGGAGAAAGGTTGGGCCAACACACACAACCAAAAATGCGAAGAGTGTCATAGTTTACCTTGACATTATGGTGTTTCTTTGTTAGAGTTGCAAGATTAAGCACCTTAGTGGAAATCAAATTTATGAGAAAAGTGGTTGTGAGAAAAGCTTCATGCAAAATTTGAGAGGCATTTATGCATTAGAAAGTAAGACAAGACCAACTTCTACAATGTGATGGTGTTTATATATAGTTAGCCGAACGGTTTTGTTGGTGAGCCTGATGACATGACACACGATGTTTCGTGCCTTTTTTCCAAAGAAAGCGTGGAGTTTTTCACATTCACCACCCCAATCAGTTTGCATAGTAATGATTTTATGACCAAATTTTTGTTCAACAAGTTGCTGGAAATTGAGAAAGACTTGATAAACATCACGACACTTTTTGAGAAAATATATCCAAGTAAATTTACAATACTCATCAATGAATTTTACATAATATGAATGTGGTCCAACAGAAACAGGAGCATGGCCCCATACATAAGAAAACACGTGTTCCAATTAAACAGTGGACACACTAGTAGGTATAGGATAGGGAAACCGGTGATTTTTTACTTGTTGACAAGGATCACAAATATAAGAGTTTATTTCAGGCACATTAGGGGGATTATTTTTCATAATCACTTGTTGAACATTAAATGAATACGGATGCCTGATGACCCACAAGTATAGGGGATCGCAACAGTCTTCGAGGGAAGTAAAACCCAAATTTATTTATTCGACACAAGGGGAGCCAAAGAATATTTATAAGCTTTAACAGATGAGTTGTCAATTCACCTACACCTGGAAATAGAATTGCTCACAACAGTTTATCACTAGTAACCGTTTTATAGCAGTGGTAGTAGTGAAGTGACACCAGTAATGAAATAAAAACAACAGTAGCGATGATTGCAGTAGGCAGCAGGATTAAAATACTGTAGACACAGGGATGGATGAACGGGCGTGATGCGTGCAGTCGACACGTCCGTTGGGAACCCCAAGAGGAAGGTGTGATGCGTACAGTAGCAAGTTTTCCCTCAGAAAGAAACCAAGGTTTATCGAACCAGTAGGAGCCAAGAAGCACGTTGAAGGTTGATGGCGGCGGAGTGTAGTGCGGCGCAACACCGGGGATTCCGGCGCCAACGTGGAACCTGCACAACACAATCAAAGTACTTTGCCCCAACGTAACGAGTGAGGTTGTCAATCTCACCGGCTTGCTCGTAAACAAAGGATTAGATGTATAGTGTGGATGATGATGTTTGTTTGCGAAGAACGGTAAAGAACAATTGCGGCAGGTTTGTATTTCGGATGTAAAGAATAGGACCGGGGTCCACAGTTCACTAGTGGTGTCTCTCCCATAAGATAGCGAGATGTTGGGTGAACAAATTACAGCTTGGGCAATGGACAAATAAAGAAGGCATAACAATGCACATACATATATCATGATGAGTACTATGAGATTTAATCGGGGCATTACGACAAAGTACATAGACCGCTATCCAAGCATGCATATATGCCTAAAAAGTCCACCTTCGAGGTTATCATCCGAACCCCTCCGAGTATTAAGTTGTAAACAACGGACAATTGCATTAAGTATGGTGCGTAATGTAATCAACACAAATATCCTTAGACAAAGCATCGATGTTTTATCCCTAGTGGCAACGGCACATCCACAACCTTAGAACTTTCCGTCACTCGTCCCGCATTTAATGGAGGCATGAACCCACTATCGAGCATAAATACTCCCTCTTGGAGTCACAAGTATCAATTTGGCCGAGCCTCTACTAGCAACGGAGAGCATGCAAGAACATAAATAACATATATGATAGATTGATAATCAACTTGACATAGTATTCAATATTCATCGGATCCCAACAAACACAACATGTAGGATTACAAATAGATGATCTTGATCATGATAGGCAGCTCACAAGATCTAACATGATATCACAATGAGGAGAAGACAACCATCTAGCTACTGCTATGGACCCATAGTCCAGGGGTGAACTACTCACACATCGATCCGGAGGCGATCATGGCGATGAAGAGACCTCCGGGAGAAGATTCCCCTCTCCGGCAGGGTGCCGGAGGCGATCTCCTGAATCCCCCGAGATGGGATTGGCGGCGGCGGCGTCCTGCGAAAGGTTTTCCGTATCGTGGCTCTCGGTACTGGGGGTTTCGCGACGGAGACTATATGTAGGCGGAAGGGCAGGTCAGGGGGCCACACGAGGGCCCCACACGACAGGCCGGCGCGGCCAAGGCCCAGGCCGCGCGGCCCTGGTGTCTGGCCACCTCGTGGCCCCACTTCGTCTCTCCCTCGGACTTCTGGAAGCTTCGTGCAAAAATAGGACCCTGGGCGTTGATTTCGTCCAATTCCGAGAATATTTCCTTACTAGGATTTCGAAACCAAAAACAACGAAAAACGGCAATCGGCTCTTCGGCATCTCGTCAATAGGTTAGTGCTGGAAAATGCATAATAATGACATATAATGTGTATAAAACATGTGAGTATCATCATAAAAGTAGCATGGAACATAAGAAATTATAGATACGTTTGGGACGTATCAGGGCGCTGCATGAATGAGATAGTTCATATAATAAGCAAGACGTGGTCATTGCAAGTAATAATGATAAAAACATCCTAGCACAAAATAACCATAGGCGTGTGTTCCAATTTAGTCGTGCATGCTCGCAATGAGAAACTTGCACGACATCTTATGTCCTACCAGCCCGTTTGCAGCGGGGCCTCAAGGGAATCTACTGGTAATTAAGGTACTCCTTTTAATAGAGTACGAGAGCAAAGCATTAACACTACGTGAACACACGTGATCATCACATCACAGCCATCCCCTCCGGTTATCCCAATTGTTGTCACTTTGGGGCCTCAGGTTCCGGACAACAATATGTGTACACAACTTGCAGGTAAGATCAAAAACAATAATTATCCTCATGAATCAATAACATGTTCAGATCTGAGATCATGGCACTCGGGCCCAAAGTGACAAGCATTAAGCATGAAAAGTTTCAACAATGTCAAAAATACTAACAATGGATACTAGACACTATGCCCATAACAATCTAGCTTATAGCTATTACATGAACAATCTCATCCAATCTCTACCATCCCCTACAGCCTACATCGGGGAATTACTCACACATGGATGGGGGAATCATGGATTGTTGATCGAGAGGCGTCATTGATGGCGATGGCGATGATCTCCTCCAATTCCCTATCCCGATAGGGTGCCAGAACGGAGTTTCTGGTTCCCGAATTGGGGTTTCTGGTGGCGGCGGAGCAGCGGAACTCTTTCTGGAAAAACGTCGAACCCCCTCTGTTTTTAGGGTTAGAGGCTTAATATAGTCGGGAGGAGAGGTCGAGGGGGTGGCCGAGGCGGCCAGACCACTCCTAGGCGCGGCCAAGCCTCGCCCGCGCCTAGGGCAGGTGTGGGCCCCCTGTGGCCCTTCTCCGTCTCGTCTTCTGGCTCCGTGAGTCTTCGGGTGAAATATGGACTTTGCGATATTTTTCGGGAATTTTCCCGAAAGTTGGATTTCTGCACAAAAACGAGACACCATAGAAATTCTGCTGAAAACAGCGTTAGTCCATGTTTGTTGTATTCAAAACACACATATTAGAGGGCAAGCAATAGCAAAAGTGTCCAGGAAATTAGATACGTTTTGGACGTATCAACGCCCTAGAATGTTGTGCCATGAGGATGATGATGGCTTGATGGTGATGAAGGATGCTTGTGAGACCCCGCGGAGATAGGCACTAGAGGATAAAGACCATCATGACATGAACCTATTAATAGTATTTGCTTCATCGCATGATCCTTGATCGAAACGAAAAATGGGTGAACTCAACAAAGCATTATTGTCTAGGGAAATATTATGCGTGGACAATAAATTTTTGGAAGCACTAAGAACATGCAAAATATTACGCAACTGAAGGGAACTATGAGGGGTGTCTAATATCAAATGACAAATGTGCTCAATTGTCATACCTGTTCCCCTCTAACCTCAGGTGAACTAACATGTGTAATAGTATTTTCAGCATTTTCAATTTGTTTAGCTCTAGAAATTGTAGTGTCTAGGAAAGTACCTAATGAACCACTATTATCAAGCACAGTAAAAGCATCATCAAAAATGTCCAGGAGCATTTTCAGATTCAGCAGAAGTAGCAGCATGTGGTGGAGTAAGAAGCTTACTCATAAAAAATGGCGAATCAAGAGCAACCGAGGTGTTCAGAGTTGTACCTCTTCTTGTAGTGGATGGAAATATAGGGAACTTTGCTTCACGAGCTTTCACCATAATAAATAAATTGCAGCGAACAGTATCACCTTCAAGTGGGCTTATAAATAAAGGTATGCTCCCCGGCAACGGCGGCAGAAAATAGTCTTGATGACCCACAAGTATAGGGGATCGCAACAGTCTTCGAGTGAAGTAAAACCCAAATTTATTGATTCGACACAAGGGGAGCCAAAAAAATATTTATAAGATTTAACAGATGAGTTGTCAATTCACCTGCACATGGAAATAGACTTGCTTGCAACAGTTTATAAGTAGTAACAGTTTTATAGCAGTGGTAGTAGTGAAGTAACAATAGTAATGAAATAAAAATAGCAGTAGCGATGATTGCAGTAGACAGCAGGATTAAAATACTGTAGGCACATAGATGGATGAACGGGCGCTGCATGAATGAGATAGTTCATATAATAAGCAAGATGTGGGCATTGCAAGTAATAATGATAAAAGCATCCTAGTATAAAATAATCATAGACGTGTGTTCCTATTTAGTCGTGCGTGCTCGCAATGAGAAACTTGCACGACATCTTCTGTCCTACCAGCTCGTTTGCAGCGGGGCCTCAAGGGAATCTTCTGGTAATTAAGGTACTCCTTTTAATAGAGTACCAGAGCAAAGCATTAACACTCCGTGAACATGCGTGATCCTCACATCACAGCCACCCCCTCCGGTTATCCCAATTGCTGTCACTTTGGGGCCTCGGGTTCCGGACAACGATATGTGTACACAACTTGTAGGTAAGATCAACAACAATAATTATCCTCATGAATCAATAACATGTTCAGATCTGAGATCATGGCACTCGGGCCCAAAGTGACAAGCATTAAGCATAACAAGTTGCAACAATGTCAAAAAATACTAACAACGGATACTAGGCACTATGCCCATAACAATCTTATAGCTATTACATAAACAATCTCATCCAATCCCTACCATCCCCTACAGCCTATTACATAAACGGAATTACTCACACATGGATGATGGAATCATGGATGGTTGATGGAGAGGCGTCGGTGCTGGCGATGGTCATGATATCCTCCAATTCCCTGTCCTGGCAGGGTGCCAGAACGGAGTTTCTGGTTCCCGAATTGGGGTTTCTGGTGGCGGCGGAGCAGCGGAACTCTTTCTGGAAAAACGTCGAACCCCCCTCTGTTTTTAGGGTTAGAGGCTTAATATAGTCGAGAGGAGAGGTCGAGGGGGTGGCCGAGGCGGCCAGACCACTCCTAGGGGCGGCCAAGCCTCGCCCGCGCCTAGGGCAGGTGTGGGCCCCTGTGGCCCTTCTCCGTCTCGTCTTCTGGCTCCGTGAGTCTTCGGGTGAAATATGGACTTTGCGATATTTTTCGGGAATTTTCCTGAAAGTTGGATTTCTGCACAAAAACGAGACACCATAGCAATTCTGCTGAAAACATCGTTAGTCCATGTTTGTTGTATTCAAAACACACATATTAGAGGGCAAACAATAGCAAAAGTGCTCAGGAAAGTAGATACGTTTTGGACGTATCAACGCCCTAGAATGTTGTGCCATGAGGATGATGATGGCTTGTGGTGACGAAGGATGCTTGTGAGACCCCGCGGGGATAGGCACTAGAGGATAAAGACCATCATGACATGAACCTATTAACAGTATTTGCTTCATCGCATGATCCTTGATCGAAACGAAAACTGGGTGAACTCAACAAAGCATTATTGTCTAGGGAAATATTATGCATGGACAATAAAATTTTGGAAGAACTAAGAACATGCAAAATATTACGCAACTGAAGGGAACTATGAGGGGTGTGCAATATCAAATGACCAATGTGCTCAATTGTCATACCTATTCCACTAGCATTGTGGACTTGATCACGGCCTATGTAATCATCACGAGTATGAAGCTTGTTTAATTCACCTTTGATTTTGTCAATAGCACTAGTGTGCATGTACTAGTTATGCTCCACACCATATGCACCTCTTTGCTCCTGGTGAGGATCATCATCATATCCATCTGTGTACCACCAACACTCATTAGTAGGATGTCCATACTTCTTACAAATTTGGAAAGTAACATTCTGGAAAGTGGAAGGGTTGTAGCCATGTCCATCACCCCCTTTGGGTGCACCACGCCCTTGGTTATGATCATGTTGGCGTGGATGGTATTGCTCATTGACACGGTTCTGTTGATGGCCACGGTACTAATCGGGAGCATGCTGCTGATCACAGCCACAATAATTGTCCTAGCCACGACAGTAAGGTGCTTGGCCACCATGGTACTGCTCCTAGCCACGGTATTGGTCATCGCAAGGAGGATCCGAATGCTGCTCCTAGGGGTAGTGATCACCGCGACCAGCACGATATGGCTCGTGGCGAGTATTGTTGGGACGGGTCGGGCGGTGACGTGTAGCAGCGTTGGCCGAAGATTGGAAGGAAATAGTGCCCTAACGGGTCTCGAACAACATGTTATATATGACGCTGATCATTTGGAGTAAGTTGGTAGCTCATATTGGCGAGATTGGTGCTCAAAACAGCCTTAATGGAAGCAATAAGGGGATTATATTCACCATCCAGTCCATTGAGAATATATTCTGTAAGCTCATCATCAGCTACCTTGAGTCCCACCGTCGCAAGCTCAGAGGAAAATCCTTTCATCTTGGCAATGAACTTGCTAGAGGACATGTCTAGCTTGTTTGTGTTGGAGAGGGTACCACGAATATCCGTGACGCGAGACTTGGACTTGATGCATGTAAAATGCATACAGGAACTTTACACCTTATTGCAACATATTATCACTTTTTGCGAACCGACTTGTTTTTCCCTAAAAACTACTATATATATGACTCCGGGGGTTTCATCGAGGCTACAGCGGCGGAGATCAAAAACACATAAACATAGAGATAACCGGCCACCACCGGCGGAGATCGGAGGGGGGAAACGCTGCCAGAATCGCCTCCGGTGGACTCCACCCCCTCCGGTGAAGGCATCAACACAATCTTCATCAACATCTACAACAACTATTCATCATCCCCCTCTGTAATCTCTTGGCAAACATGTTGTATGATGCAATATATTGTTTTCCCTTGATCTATTGTATCTCTATGTTGATCTTTAAGTAGTGAATTGTTCATGGCAATTGTTATATAGTTTGTTTTTGGTTGCATACAAGTATTTGTTATCTTATATGATGGTCTTATGTATTGAGATATGAGTGCACACATGTGTCAAGGGTATGCATAAGGTTATCACTGTTGCATGTTGACATGATGAGGGATAGTGGGAGCGACAGAAACCCGGTCCCGATTCTTAGATGCATGTTAACGGGGGGACCAATTATGGGGATCTTTAAACTTACATTGGTGGTTGGACTTCATGTATTAATATTAAGTCTTGATAATTCCTTTGCTTTCACATTTCGATGGCCTTAGGATCAATCACTAGGGGTGTACTTGCACATGTATATGGCTCCTCCCTAGAAGAAGCACTAAAAAAAACAATAACGAGCTTCACTAATTGTGACAACCACACAAATGAAATAGCAATTTGTCACTTGCTCTCTTGAGTTACTCCACTTCACTTCACTTCATCTTATTGCATTTTACTTTATTTCACTTCACTTATTCTTGCAATAGTTTTACTTCTTGCTTTTTATTTTTAGCACTTGTAGTTTCATAGTAATAACCTCTACACACACACACACCTTATCTCCTAGCTTTGCATAGAAGGCCATATACGTGGGTTGTAGGGCTTTAGAGAATAGTTAGTTTACCTTCAGCTCCTCGTGGGTTTGACACTCAAATACTTATCGAATTGTACTGCGGTGACCCCCTACACATGGGGGTTATCAAGATACTTTTCTGGCGCCATTGCCGGGGAGCGTATCACTAGGCTTCTATTCTTGTTTGCATTTCTAGTTTCACTTTTAGTACCTTTATTTTAGGAAATGGAAAATACCAAAAATACTCCAGTTATGAGCACAAGTATGAATATCAATGAAACTTTGTTTATGAACTTGAATGCTGCTGAGATTGCTAAGAAATATAGAGAATAATGTGAAGGGAAACGACTAAATTTTTTCTTAAGACTGCTAAATAAAGCCGCTACTGAGTTGCTTGCACATTATGAAAGGTCTTGTAACTTTTGTTGTGGTGAACACTTTGATTTCCAATGTAAATCCCATGAACTACATACAATTGCCTCCTATAATACTTATAGTTATGTTCAAAAGATGGAGGAAGTATAACAATTTGTGAGCTTTATGGAATCCTATGAATTAAAAAATTTCCTTGATGAGGTATATGAAATTAGTGGCGAGAGTCATGATTATGATTTTAATGTCTCTATTATCCTAAATCATTGCATAGAAAGATTTTTCTGATAATATCTATGTTGTTGACTATAATAAGAGGGTCAACGTTGCCCGAGCGAGCACTAATATTTTGCGGGAAAAATATGATGAAAGCATAAGCTTGGGGATGTCCATGCAGCCCCAAGAGCAAGACAAAGAGTAACAAAAGGAGGAGGATGATAAAACCATAAGCTTGGGGATGCCCATGCAACCCCAAGAAGAGCATGAAGAAGAACGAGAGGAGGAAGAATGGAGTAGCTACCCATCTCTAACTCCCAACAATGGTATTCCTATGAGCACCCCTTCTTATAATATTGATGATGATCCGCTATGTGATTTAAGTTTTTCTAATTTATGGGAGGATCATGATGATGTAAAAGAAATAGATGATACCATAAGCTCATTAGATGATTTGTCTTTATGTGGTGATTCTATTCACAACTATGTTATTGAGTTTACTCTTGATGCTTGCAAATTTTATGAAAGAGGAAGAGATAAGAGACCTCTTTATATTTCTTTGTTATCTAAAATGCAAGCTACTGGTCATTATATGCATTGGCTACCATTTAGTTGCTTTTATTTATTCATATATAAAGTATCAATGCATAGGAAGAGAGTGAGACTTAATTAAAAGTTAATGGTATCAAATCTTGTGGTGTGCTCCATATGCTTTCAAGTAACTTTTAATTTGAGCACCTTTATATCCTTGTTAAATAGCTTTAAGTATGGAAGAGTAAATGAGAAGGATGAGCAATGAAGAAATTGGGGTCGACCTTGAGCATGTGTTGTTCATGCCAATGGAACCATTGCAAAGTCTATATCATTAAAACTCTTCCTACAGTAAAACAAAATAAAAAAAGTGTTTTATTTTCTTTATATATGTTATATTATTTAATAAAATGGGTTGCCAATGATTCCTATAGTTTCCATCTTGGTAAAAATTATCATATCATTTGTTTGGAGAACTAACAATTTTGTAGGCATCGGAGTTTCATGGAGATGACAATATTTCTTTGATTAATATGAGTAACATGATATGATGAGGAAGAAGTATAGGACCAGAGGTAGAAAGATCATAAGCTTGGGGATGCCTATGCATCCCCCTCTTATTTCAAGTATCTCAAGTAAATCGTTTCAAACTCATGTTTTAGTTTTATCTTCATGATCCCTTTGAATGTTTGCGGGAACCATATTTTTATTTATCTTTGTTTGTTTTTAGTTTTTCCTATGCATGCATGCTGTAGCATGTTAATTTTTTTTACTCTCTGGTTTCAAAATAAAGTACCAAGTTTTTACCCATTTGGATGTTAAAAGTTGCAAAACAAAAGTGGGAGTTGCCACTTTTTAGTGCATAATTTTTATATTTTGTAACACCTAAAATCTTTATAAATTCACAGTATCTGTAATTTTTCATCCTCTATGTGCATGTAAATTTTCTAAATTTTCCGAGGTGTCTAAATCGTGCCAAAAATTCAGTTTTGCTGCAGAAAAAAATTCTGGACAGCTGCCTTACTATGTTAGATCCATTCTTTTGAGTATCAAAATGATTTTTACTTGAAAATTTTGATATGCTAGAATGAGTAGAACATTATGTGCTCTCTGGTTCACGAAGATATAATTTTATTCTTCAGTAAAATAGCAGAAAGCATGATTTCTTTGTACCTCTAATGTCACGCTATAGAAAAGAATGGGAACAAAGTTTTGTGTTGAAGTTTTTTCACAGGGAATAGAAGAACACCACACCAAGAGAAATCCAATAATGGTGAAGACCATAATATTGGGGATGCCCAAGGCACCCCACTGGACTCATATTAAAATTCTCGGTTTGCACACTTCTAAACTTTGTTTTTTGAGCAACATAGAATTCTCGCAAAAACTTGAAGCGTCCTAGTTTTGTGTCTAGTTTTGCTTCGAAATAAATATTTATATCATGACAAATGCCTTGCATTATTATTAAATATCTACTGAAATAAATTATCATATTCTTGAAAAGCTCCATGAAAGTGAGTTGCATATTATAAAAAGATGAAGAGGGATGCATTAAAAAGCTGAAATTTATATTGTGCATAGTACTATTAGTTTCACATGCTCTATTGAGTGAGGATTTGTTATGTGCCTTATTCAGTATTACTTCTTGCTAGTATACATAGATGTTTAACTTTAAGTATCATTGTTTGACTATGAATAAATAGTCTATGGATACTATTGCATGCTTTTAGACCTCTTGCTATCCAAAAGATTTGAATTCTCACACAAGCATAGACTTGTTTCCAAGCTCTACTCAAATCCAATGTCTATCGTACCTACTGATACGTCCAATTTGCATCACTATTTTATATCATAATTTGCTGTTATTCATTGATATATTTCATATTGGGACACAATACTTATGTTATTTCATCTATTTTGCATGTTTCATGATTATTTGGAGATCGCCCACCGGAGCCGGGATTCTGCCGGAAAAAGCACCGTCAGGATGCAATATTTCGGAAGATCAACTCGTGGAAGGAAATTACACCAAAAATCCTATTTTTCCGGATGACGGAGAAGGCCGGAAGGGGAGCTGAGAAGACCCAAGGTGGGGCCGGACCACGAGCCGGCGCGGCCCATGGCTCGGCCGCGCCACCTTGTGGTGTGGGGGCCCCACAGCCCCTTTCGCCTCCTTTTCTTCGCGAAACCCTTCGTCCCGAAAACCTAAGCTCCAGAGGGTACGTCGCGAAGAGTCACAACCGCCTCTGCGGGGCGGAGAACACCAGAGAGAAAAGAGCTCTCCGGCGGGCAGGAATCCGCCGGGGAAATTCCCTCCCGGAGGGGGGAAATCGACGCCATCGTCACCGCCATCGAGCTGGACATCATCTCCATCGCCATCACCATCATCTTCATCATCATCACCGCCATCTCCACCGCAGCACCTCGTCACCGCTGTAAAAATTTGGGTTTGATCTTGATTGTTTGATAGGGGAAACTCTCCCGGTATTGATTTCTACTTGTTATTGATGCTATTGAGTGAAACCATTGAACCAAGGTTTATGTTCAGATTGTTATTCATCATCATATCACCTCTGATCATGTTCCATATGATGTCTCGTGAGTAGTTCATTTAGTTCTTGAGGACATGGGTGAAGTCTAAATGCTAGTAGTGAATTATGGTTGAGTAATATTCAATGTTATGATATTTAAGTTGTGGTGTCATTCTTCTAGTGGTGTCGTGTGAACGTCGACTACACGATACTTCACCATTTATGGGCCTAGGGGAATGCATCTTGTACTCGTTTGCCAATTGCGGGGTTGCCGGAGTGACGAAAACCTAAGCCCCCGTTGGTATGTCGATGCGAGGAGGGATCGCGGGATCTCGCAGTTTAAGGTTGTGGTTAGATTTATCTTAATTACTTTCTTGTAGTTGCGGATGCTTGCAAGGGGTATAATCACAAGTATGTATTAGTCCTATGAAGGGCGGTACATTAGCATAGGTTCACCCACACAACACTTATCAAAACAATGAAGATTAATCACTCGTATGTAGCGAAAGCACTAGACTAAATTCCCGTGTGTCCTCAAGAACGTTTGGTCATTATAAGTAAACAAACCGGCTTGTCCTTTGTGCTAAAAAGGATTGGGCCACTCGCTGCAATTATTTCTCTCGCATTTTACTTACTTGTACTTCATTCATCTGTTACATCAAAACCCCCTGAATACTTGTCTGTGAGCATTTACAGTGAATCCTTCATCGAAACTGCGTGTCAACACCTTCTGCTCCTCGTTGGGATCGACATTCTTACTTATCGAAGATACTACGATACACCCCCTATACTTGTGGGTCATCAAGACTATTTTCTGGCGCCGTTGCCGGGGAGTGAAGCGCTATTGGTAAGTGGAATTGGTAAGGAAAACCTTTATCGTTTGTGCTGATTTTATTTCGCTCGCTGCTATAAGTCATTATGGAGAGATCTTCTCTTCAATTTCTATTTGGGAAATCTACTACTACTGCAACGGTAGTGGATGAGGCGCCAGGTGAGGAAGTAATACCATATAAAATACCTATGAAAATTATTGAACGTGTTATGGATAACCGCTATGAAGTGGATGGAACTGTCCATCCCGGTGATCATTTACTGTTTTTGCATGAATTATGCGGGTTATTCAAATGTGCAGGTATTGCTATGAATGAAGTTAGAAAGAAACTATTCTCTATATCGCTGTCTGGTAAAGCGGCGCATTGGTATAAATTGCTGAAGAATGGTGATTCTCAACGTTTCCAAGGCGGCACAGAACCAAAAGAAAAATGAAGTAGCCAGAAATCAGGGGGTGAAAAAATCCAAGAAGAAAGATTTCAATTGGGCTGCATCTGGACATCTGGGCTTTCGAACTATCCTGCTTGGCCTTTTGACTCGTACAATTTCAGCCCACTCCAAAACAGGAAAGTTTCGAATTTTCTAAAAAAACAGGAAAGTCCTATGCTTCGCAAAGACAAAAAAACAAGGAGATTCAACATATAATGCAGCAAACAAAGTAGTAAATAAAATAAAGCAAGACAAAAACAAAGTAAAGAGATTGAGAAGTGGAGACTCCCCTTGCAGCGTGTCTTGATCTCCCCGGCAACGGCGCCAGAAATTTGCTTGATGCATGTAGTTGACACGTCCGTTGGGAACCCCAAGAGGAAGGTGTGATGCGCACAGCGGCAAGTTTCCTCGGTTAGAAACCAAGGTTTAATCGAACCGAGTAGGAGTCAAGAAGCACGTTGAAGGTTGATGGCGGCGGGATGTAGTGCGGCGCAACACCGGAGATTCCGGCGCCAACGTGGAACCTCGCACAACACAACCAAAGTACTTTGCCCCAACGAAACAGTGAGGTTGTCAATCTCACCGGCTTGCTGTAACAAAGGATTAACCGTATTGTGTGGAAGATGATTGTTTGCGGAGAAAATAGTAAAAACAAGTATTGCGAGCAGATTTGTATTTCAAGTATTAAAGAATGGACCGAGGTCCACAGCTCACTAGAGGTGTCTCTCCCATAAGATAAACGCATGTTGGGTGAACAAATTACGATCGGGCAATTGACAAATAGAGAGGGCATAACAATGCACATACATGGCATGATAAGTATAGTGAGATTTAATTGGGCATTACGACAAAGTACATAGACCGCCATCCAACTCGCATCTATGCCTAAAAAGTCCACCTTCGAGGTTATCGTCCGAACCCCTTCCAGTATTAAGTTGCAAAGCAACGAGACAATTGCATTAAGTATGGTGCGTAATGTAATCAACAACTACATCCTCTGGACATAGCGCCAATGTTTTATCCCTAGTGGCAACAAGACAAAGCACAACCTTAGAACTTTCTCGTCACTCGTCCCAGTGTGTCAATGCGTGCATGAACCCACTATCGAGCATAAATACTCCCTCTTGGAGTTAAAAGTAAAAACTTGGCCGCAGCCTCTACTAGAAACGGAGAGCATGCAAGATCATAAACAACACATATGTAATAACTTGATAATTAACATGACATGGTATTCTCTATCCATCGGATCCCGACAAACACAACATATAGAATTACAGATAGATGATCTTGATCATGTTAGGCAGCTCACAAGATCCAACAATGAAGCACAATGAGGAGAAGACAACCATCTAGATACTCGCTATGGACCCATAGTCCAGGGGTGAACTACTCACTCATCACTCCGGAGGCGACCATGGCGGTGTAGAGTCCTCCGGGAGATGAATCCCCTCTCCGGCAGGGTGCCGGAGGAGATCTCCGGAATCCCCCGAGATGGGATCGGCGGCGGCGGCGTCTCGCAAGGTTTTCCGTATCGTGGTTTTTCGCCTCGGGGTTTCGCGACGGAGGCTTTAAGTAGGCGGAAGGGCAGCAGTCGGGGGCCGGACGAGGGGGCCACACCATAGGGCGGCGCGGGCCCCCCTTGGCCGCGCCGCCACGTGGTGTCGCCACCTCGTGGCCCCACTTCGTATGTTCTTCGGTCTTCCGGAAGCTCCGTGGAAAAATAGGCCCCCGGGTCTTCGTTTCGTCCAATTCCGAGAATATTTCGTTACTAGGATTTCTGAAACCAAAAACAGCAGAAAACAGAACTCGGCACTTCGGCATCTTGTTAATAGGTTAGTTCCGTAAAATGCACGAATATGACATAAAGTGTGCATAAAACATGTAGGTATCATCAATAATATGGCATAGAACATAAGAAATTATCGATACGTCGGAGACGTATCAAGCATCCCCAAGCTTAGTTCCGCTCGTCCCGAGCAGGTAAAACGATAACAAAGATAATTTCTGAAGTGATATGCCATCATAACCTTGATCATACTATTTGTAAACATATGTAGTGGATGCAAGTGATCAAAACAATGGTAATGACATGAGTAAACAAGTGAATCATAAAGCAAAGACTTTTCATGAATAGTACTTCAAGACAAGTATTAATAAGTCTTGCATAAGAGTTAACTCATAAAGCAATAAATCAAAGTAAAGGTATTGAAGCAACACAAAGGAAGATTAAGTTTCAGCGGCTGCTTTCAACTTGTAACATGTATATCTCATGGATAATAGTCAACATAGAGTAATATAACAAGTACAATATGCAAGTATGTAGGAATCAATGCACAGTTCACACAAGTGTTTGCTTCTTGAGGTGGAGAGATATAGGTGAACCGACTCAACATAAAAGTAAAGAGAATGGTCCTTCAAAGAGGAAAGCATCGATTGCTATATTTGTGCTAGAGCTTTTATTTTGAAAACATGAAACAATTTTGTCAACGGTAGTAATAAAGCATATGAGTTATGTACATTATATCTTACAAGTTGCAAGTCTCATGCATAGTATACTAATAGTGCCCGCACCTTGTCCTAATTAACTTGGACTACCGGATCTTTGCAATGCACATGTTTTGAACTTTTTTAAACCTAGGATTTGACCAAGATTTAAATAGGCATAAAAAATTCGAAAGAAATCAAAAAATGAAAAACCAAAGCACATATATAGCCTTCTTATATCATATAGTAAAAAATTCAAGTTGATAAACAAGGTCTAGACATATTCAAACAAGAAAAATCATGTATCTACACCTAACCATAAACTCTGTCTTAAGTGGTTTTGGGTTTCAAACATGAAAATTTCACAAACCTCCCAAAAGCTTCATTTTACAGTGACTAAGGAGGATCCATGCTTACCTTTTGGCTTAAACGTTTGAAACCAAAAACCACTTCTCTTCATGCATGCTTGACTTCATAAGACAGTAGTTTAGCTAGGGTTAGGGGGTAGATACATGATTTTCCTGGTTTGAATATGTCTAGACCTTGTTTATCAACTTAATTGATTGCTTACTATATGACATAAGAAGACTATGTGCCTTGGTTTTCATTTTTTTTTGTTTTTTTTGAATTTTATGCTCATATATTTGAATCTTGGTCAAATCTTAGGTTTGACCAAGATTTAAACAAGTTTAAAACATGAAAATGAAAAGGAAGCATGTATCCTTCTTAGTCACTCTAAAATGAAGCTTTTGGGATGTTCTTGAAATTTCCATGTTTGAAACCCAAAACGACTTCTCTTCATGCTAGACTTCATAAGATCAACAGGGGTAGATACATGATTTGTCCGGTTTGGATATACCTAGACCTCGTTTAACTTGAATGCATACGATATGACATAAGAAGACTACGTGCTTTTGTTTTTCATTATTCTGATTTTTTTGAATTTTGTGCCCACCCATTTGTATCTTGGTCAAATCCTAGGCTTGATAATGATTTAAACAAGATTAAAATATGAAAATGCAAAGGTAAGCATTGATCCTTCTTAATTAGTCACTCTAAAATGAAGCTTTTGGGAGCAAAACCACTTCTCTTCATATGCGCTTGACTTCATAAGACGGAGTTTAGGGGTTAGGGGGTATAGATACATGATTTGTCTAGTTTGAATATGTCTAGACCTTGTTTATCAACTTAATTGGCTTACTATATGACATAAGAAAACTATTTGCTTTGGTTTTTCTTTTTCCTGATTTTTTTCAATTTTGATGCCCATTTGAATCTTGTCAAATCCTAGGTTTGACCGAGATAATTTAAACAAGCTTAAAACATGAATATGAAAAGGGAAGCATGTATCCTTCTTTGTCACTCTAAAATTAAGTTTTTGGGAGGTTTTTCAAATTTCCATGTTTGAAACCCAAAACCACTTCTCTTCATATGCTTGACTTCATAAGATAGAGTTCAGGGGTTAGGGGGTATAGATACATGATTTGTCTAGTTTGAATATGTCTAGACCTTGTTTATATATCAACTTTAATGCTTACTATATGACATAAGAAAACTATTTGCTTTGGTTTTCTTTTTTCTGACTTTTTTTCAATTTTGATGCCCATTTGAATCTTGTCAAATCCTAGGTTTGACCAAGATAATTTAAACAAGCTTAAAACATGAATATGAAAAGGGGAGCATGTATCCTTCTTAGTCACTCTAAAATGTAATTTTTGGGAGGTTTTTGAAATTTCCATGTTTGAAACCCAAAACCACTTCTCTTCACATGCTTGACTTCATAAGACAGAGTTTAGGGGTTAGGGGTATAGATACATGATTTGTCCGGTTTAATATGTCTAGACCTTGTTTATCAACTTTAATGCTTACTATATGACATAAGAAGACTATGTGATTTGGTTTTTCATTTTTCTCGTTTTTTATTTTTCTCGCCCATTTGAATCTTGGTCAAATCCTAGGTTTGACCAAGATTTAGACAAGTTTAACACGTAAATGAGTTAACTTGGATTTCCTACCCTTGAATCCATAGGAAACTTTGTTCTAATGCACTATTATAATCAACCGAGTTTTTACACCAACAGGTCCGTCACTTACGTGTGGTGCCCACGCTTGAGGTCCCACACTTCAGTGAGCACAAGTCACGTGCTATAGGTACGCAAACTCCCAGCCATCTTCTTTGTCAAGAGAAGATGCGTATTGGAAGTCTGTGGGTCCTTCTGGATCCTTCCGTTGTCCCTCTCACAAAAAAAACAAATCTCTCTCATTCTCGGCCTCGCTCGACTCGCTCGCTCGCTCGCTCGCACCTCCCGCCCACTGACAAACCCCGCACAAAAGTCAACATCATCACCCGAAAAGGGGAGACACCATAATGCTCTCCCTTCTTCTCTCCTTCCGACCGATCCCTCTTCCTCCGAGTTTCACTCGACGGGCAAACACCCATGTGCTGCATAGTAATAGTAATAATAAAAAGGTAGTACTCGTTGAAAAATCGATATACGAATCTGTAATTAAATAGGTTAAACTAGGGTTTTGCCCAGCTCTACAGCATCAAGGGTTCAAAAAATCCAACTACGGGTTCGAACAACACGATTCTAATCCAAGATTTTTTTCGACCTAGGTCACCCAAATGGCCTCAAACTATAGGGTTAGCATCTAGTGAAGTATGTGTGAAAATGTATGCACTATGTGTGCTATAACTTGTATGTCTTTCATATTTGAACCAAATTTGAACAAGTTTGAAATATTTGAAAAGGGGCTTTTGGCTTAAACGTTTGAAACCAAAAACCACTTCTCTTCATGCATGCTTGACTTCATAAGACAGAGTTTAGCTAGGGTTAGGGGTAGATGCATGATTTTCCTGGTTTGAATATGTCTAGACCTTGTTTATCAACTTAATTGAATGCTTACTATATGACATAAGAATACTATGTGCCTTGTTTTTTATTTTTTGATTTTTTTAAAATTTTATGCCCATTTGAATCTTGGTCAAATCCTAGGTTTGAACATGGTTTAAACAAGTTTAAATCATGAATATGAAAAATTAAGCATCTATATATCCTTCTTAGTCACTCCAAAATGTAGCTCTTGGGAGGTTTTTTCGAAATTTCCATGTTTGAAACCAAAACCACTTCTTTTCATGCATGCTTGACTTCATAAGACAGAGTTTAGGGTTAGGGGTAGATATATACATTATTTTCTCGGTTTGAATATGTCTAGGCCTTGTTTATCAACTTGAATGCTTACTATATATATATGACATAAGAATGTTATGTCCTTTGTTTTTTCATTCTTTTGATTTTTTATGAATTTCCATGCCCATTTGAATCTTTTGGTCAAATCCTAGAGGTTTGACCAAGATTGAAACAAGTTTAAAACATGAAAATGAAAAGGGAAGCTTGTATATCCTTCTTAGTCACTCTAAAATGAAGTTTTTGGGAGGTTTTTGAAATTTCCATGTTTGAAACCCAAAACCACTTCTCTTCATGCTAGACTTCATAAGACAATTTAATTAGGGGTTAGGGGTAGATACATGATTTGTCTGGTTTGAATATGTCCAAACCTTGCTTGTTTATCAACTTGAATGCTTGCTATATGACATAAGAATGCTTACCATATGTTTGAATTTTAAAAGCATATAGTCTTCTTATGTCATATAGTAAGCATTCAAAAGTTTTTCTTTGAGAGAGTAGCATGCATTCAAAAGTTGATAAATAAGATTTGTACATATTCAAACCAGACAAATCATGTATCTACACCCGGCCCCTAACCCTAAACTCTGTCTTATGAAGTCAAGCATGAAGAGAAGTGCTTTTGGGTTTCAAACATGGAAATTTCACAAACCTCCCAAAAGCTTCATTTTACAGAGACTAAGAAGGATCCAGGCTTACCTTTTCATTTTCATTTTTTAAATTGCTTGTTTAAATCTTGATCAAACCTAGGATTTGACCAAGATTCAAATGGGCATAAAAAATCAGGAAAAAATGAAAAAATGAAAAAACAAAGCACATATATAGCCTTCTTATGTCATATATATAGTAAGCATTCAATTAAGTTGCTAATTTTAAACAAGGTATATACATATTCAAACCAGAAAAAGCATGTATCTACCCATGCATATATATATATAACCCTATACTTTTGTCTTATGAAGACGTCAAGGATGAAGAGAAGTGGATTTGGGTTTCAAACATGGAAATTTCAAAAACCTCCCAAAACATGTATATATCTACCCCTAAACCCTAATCTTTGTCTTATGAAGCCAAGCATATGAAGAGAAGTGATTTTGGGTTTCAAACATGGAAACTTCAAAAACCTCCCAAAAGCTTAATTTTAGAGAGACTAAGAATGATCCATGCTTACCTTTTCATTGCCATGTTTTAAACTTGTTTTAACCTTGGTCAAACCTAGGATTTGACCAAGATTCAAATGGGAGTAAAAATTCAGGAAAAATTCAAAAAAAATGAAAAACCAAAGCACATATATAGCCTTCTTATGTCATATAGTAAGCATTCAAGTTGATAAACAAGGTCTAGACATATTCAAAGCAGAAATATCATGTATCATATCTACCCCTAACCCTAAACTCTGTCTTATGAAGTCAAACATATGAAGAGAATTGGGGTTTTGGGTTTCAAACATAAAATTTTCAAGTACCTTCATTTTAGAGTGAGTAAGGAAGGATTCATGCTTACCGTTTCATTTTCATGTTTTAAACTTGTTTAAACCTAGGATTTGACCAAGATTTAAATAGGCATAAAAAATTCGAAAGAAATCAAAAAATGAAAAACCAAAGCACATATATAGCCTTCTTATATCATATAGTAAAAAATTCAAGTTGATAAACAAGGTCTAGACATATTCAAACAAGAAAAATCATGTATCTACACCTAACCATAAACTCTGTCTTAAGT
>NC_061510.1:60930994-60977124 GCF_022539505.1 Lolium rigidum | reverse complement strand
TGGTGCGAGCATCGGACGGATATGCATCTTCACCATCGGTGTCATAGTCATCATCTTACGGAGCATTAGGATCAACATCATCTCCGAGTCTCATATTCATTGTCCTCATTGATAATCATGACTTTGCGGTTAGGACAATCTCTCTTGAAGTGACCCTTGCCACCACATGTATGACAAACCATATCACGGTTACGCGCGGTAGACACATTAGAGCCACTCGTACTTGCGGCGATTCGGACTTCTTTGTGTTAGACACATTGGAGACCGGCTTACTAGGCGGAGGAGAGAAAGGTGCGGAGCGCGTCGAAGCGCCGGCGCCGAAGATGGTGCGCGCGGGGTGTGAAACGCTCGGCTCTCGTGGTTCGACCTTTGATCTTTGCTTGGTCGACCAGCTGCGATTCAGCTTCTCTTGCATGATGTAACAATTGATTCATATTGGTGTAAGCTGTAGTGATGAACAATGCCTTTGATATCATACTTCAAACCGTTGAGAAAACGCTGCATTGTCATCTCGAGAGACTCACGGACACGGCCACGTTTGCATAAGCATCTCCATCTCCATGTAGTATTCATCCACGGTCTTCACACCTTGTCTCAATAGAGTCGACTTATCATATATATTCCGCAAGTAATTTGTAGGCACAAAGCGAGAAGTCATCGCCTCCTTCATGGCACGCCATGTGCGTATAGGTTGCTCACCATCCTCGTCTCGGTTTCGAACAAAAGCATCCCACCAACACAAAGCGTAGCCATCAAATTCGGAAGAAGCAAGTTTAATCTTCCGATCTTCAGTATAATGTGGATGTAAGCTCCACAACTTCTCAATTTTGAGCTCCCAAGTGAGGTATTCTTCAACATCAGCTCCTCCTTCAAACTTGGGTATAGAAAACTTGGGCTTACCCAACCCATCTTCCTCATCTTGTCCACGACCATTGAGGCCAAGTGGAGCCCAACCGCGAGGAAGATTACCACGTACGTGGCGCACCACGAGCATTGTGTGCGTCATCTTGAAGCTCGAGGATCTTCGTCATCTTCTTGTTGTTGTTGCGCGGTCAAATTCTCAACAGCCAAACGCAAATCAGCAAGGCTGCGTTGGACATCCGTCATTTGATCTTGCATTGTAGTGACGGTCACATGAGTAGCATCCGGCTTTTGGGAGATCTCTTCAACCTTCCCATTAAGCACATCGTCCTGAGCGCGGAATTCACGTCGCATCTCATTACGAAGAGCCTCATACTCCCTCCATGTGATGATATCGGCAGCACTCTTGTTTTCCTGGTTAACAAGTTTATGATCACTAGCGAGACATCGTTAGTAGATTAGTGCACTAAATCAAAAATATATGGTGGTACTCTCACAACTCACTCAAAGCTGATAAGAAAAGGAAATCTTACCGTTCCAAAGTAAATTAGTGTTGCTTACCACTTGTAGTAACAACTAGTGCACGGATGTAGCGAGCGAATATCAAGGGTATAAGAACAAATCACACGACAAAGCAGGGTATATGTGGGGCTATAGGTAGGCTACCTATTTGCACCAATAACAAGCTCTAGCGCTGACCGTAGACAACCAATGATACTCACACAAGGCGATATAATGGGGCAATGCAACTATATGTGGGAAAGGTTGCAATGCACAAGAGAGACGCTAGCAAAGCTCAACGAGACAGGCACAAGATTGCTCAACTACGGGTGCAGTAAAGTAAACTTAGGCCTTCACTTGGTTCAACTAACACTTCACTTTTCTTTTTGGATTTTTCTTTTGTATAACACACGCAGCTATGTAGCTCTTTTTGCTTCTTTTCAATTGTCTCTTTTTTTTTATATATATGACACAACTCATTTATAATACGGCCAACAGAAATATGCAAAGCACCGATAACCTAACGAGCAGCCTGTCGAGCGGTAAAACTAGTCTCTTCTGGGGAAGTTCCTAGTCACTTTATATCGAAAGGCTGTGTCTATGGTTGGGAACAAGCACACTTGTACGCTATGTGGACTCGGAGTAACTAAGCGACACTAGACGACAAAGTAACACAAGATGAAAAAGTAAACTCAAACCCTAAAATACTAGATAGAAAGAAAAGATACGCAAAAATAACTACGAAAAGCAACTAAAACTCGAAATTAGTGCAATATAAGGCTATGGCAAACCCTAACCCTAACTTTTTATGGATTTTCTGGATAGAAAACACTCACAACTCAACTTATGGGGTGGATTGTGGATGGCTTACCGAGGAAAGCTGGAAATCGATACCAAGATGATAAGGGGCGGCCCGATCTTCTCGAGTAAGCAACAACGGTGATGGTGATCACGGGGTAATGGCAGCGGAGAAACACGACGATGAAGTGGATGATAACTTGTATGACGCAACGAGATCTCTCGATTGGTCCACTGTTGCCAATGCAACAGACTCTCAACCCTGCAAGATATTCGCAACTCCACACACTTGCGCACGTAGCCGCCGACCACGAAGCGGTAAGTTGCAACCGTCTAATTCCCAATGAAATATCAAGCAATATGGTGTAGGGATTCAATAGTTTTGCTAGAGCAAACAACTAAGAACTAGGGTTTATCTTAAACGTGGTCTAAAGCGGCTAGGGGCGTCTCGGGCACTTATATAGGCGTCGGGACGACTACGGTCGAAAAGATACAAGAATAACCGACCCGAGAATATATCTGGTCGAGACAGGACTCGGACGAATCCGGTCGGAATCCGGTCAACCGGGCCGGGGACCGGATCGGCCGGTCGGCGTCCGGTCAACCGGGTGGCAGCCGGAAACTCGCAACTTTCCGGTTTTGCCGGTACGATGCATCCCATCCGGTTGGCGCCGGTTAACCGGGCCGGGGGACCGGGTTGGCCGGTCACGGAGGCCGGTCTAACCGGGTGCTTGGACCGGCCTGAACGTCGTCTTCTCCTCTCGCGCATGCCTCCGCTCCTCCCTCGCGCGACCATGAGATATCTTCATGTCCGGCTTCACGTCCATCTTGGCGTCCGTCTTCATGTCCAGCTGCTCATCTCCTCGTGCGATGCTCGTCTCCTCTTGATACCGATGATACATAAGTAATAGGACTTAGGCGAGTATAAAGTTCTCATCAATCAAAGTATCATTTAGAAACAAGTTCACTTGTTGTTTAAGTAGCTTCGCACGAGCCCTTGTAATTGGTCCAATCCGAACTTCATTGGACTTGAGCTTCACGACGGGTTCATCTTCATTTATCAATGACGGAGGTAGTGGTGTAGTAGGGATGTCCTCATCATGAGATGTGTAAATTTTTAATACAAAATACCTTATACTTACGAGGCTTCACAAAGAGGACAAGTCCTAAAAATTTGTGGGTCCGAAAATGATGTACTATTGTTATTCCCCCTTTTCCAGAACCACAATTCTGTTTTTTTTGTACAAGCTAGAGAATAAAGTATTTCATAATTTAAATCTTACACAGTTGCAGACTACATATATATGCACACATTGATTTTTTTCATAATACTTAAAAATTCCAAATAGTGTTTGTGAATTTTTAAAGTAGGTTGTCGGGGGATGACCCCCGGTAGGTCAAGATTATGGCAAGTATGCCAAGATAAGATACTTGTAAACCGAATTAAAAGATAATCCGGATTATGAAAGTTCGGGTTAAGAGATTACTAGTTGATACGGTCGATATACCAGAAGGGGTATGCCGGAGTAAGGGAACCGGCGATACTCCCAGAAAACCAAAGTCTGGAAGGATAAAAAGATAAGGGTCCGGTTTACTCCGGCCAAATCCACTTGGATCCGGCATAGCCTCAACGGCAACATGTCGGCACTCTAGTCAAAGATTCCCTCTGGAGCCAAAGGACACGGAGGAGCTAAGCGATTCAGCTTTAAACAAAGCTTTGAAACCAAAGCAACTTGATCACGAGCAAAGCTACCATAGGCCGACCAAGGGGCATCACCGGACAAGGGCCGCGAGAGGGGAACGTCACGCCTGAGCCAAAGAAGCTTTATAAAGTAGGCTTAGCTAGGCATAGATTTCTCTAGGGTTCCTTCCCTTGTAAGCCACCTCTCTCCTATATAAGGAGAGGGGCATTCCCCTAACGGGAGGGAGAGCCCTATTGGCTAGTTTATGCCGTACAAGTCTTCTTCTTCCTCGTGTTCTTCGAGTTGAGAATCAAATACATAGAGTATGCTGGACTAGATCGTCTTGTTCATGTGCTCCTCTCCTTAATCCTCCCCTCCTCCGATCCACTCGGTACACATCGGTCCCATCTTAAGCCTACCCATGATATCATGTTGTATCACCACGATCACACACAAGTCTTCTTCTTCCTTGTGTTCTTCAAAATCTGGCCATAGGCTAAGTTAAAACCTGTTAACTCCCTTTTGAGAATCAAATACATAGAGTTCGTTGTACTAGATCGTCTTGTTCGTGTGCTCCTCTCCTTAATCCTCCCCTCCTCCGGTCCCCTCGGTACACATCGGCCCCATCTTAAGCCTACCACCACGACTACACAGGCTTCATCCATGCTCCAAAACGCCTCACTTCAAGTATACTATTTCTGACACTCAGACTGGAAATGGAAAAGCTTTACCAAGAGAAATCTGATTTCACTACATTAAAATTCCTCCTGAATATAGTCAGAAATTACAAGGCAAGTCAGATGGCGCAGCTGAATAATTAGATGGCGCAGCTGAATAATTAGGTTCCATTCTCAAGAAGTACAATACCACATAAGATCAAACTTTACAGTACATATGTCCTGAACCAGGGCAATGGTTCCAATAAATCAATTGAATAAATCTATGATTTGTTACACCCACTAAATTCTGCTTGTGGGATTTGGGAAGAGCCTCCTGTACAAGGCTCATTGTAAGGTAGAAGACCCACCTAATGTGCCTATCTACTTTTGCACTAAGATTACAACACCACTGGAACACCTAGAGAATTTCTTCTATCGACCAGCGAGCTACTTGAACATTACTTGATACATATCAGTCCATCATCCAATGGAGAATATCCCTTTCTTGATTCCATCGATGGATGCTGAATGTTTCTTGTTTTCGTCGTCGTCCGACGGAAGCGGCACACCGAATACCCAGTCAAGGACATTCAGGTACTTGGACCGGAAGACCTCTCTTTCCTGGGCATAGCAGTGCATAATAATCGAGGTAGCCATGCTGAATACCACTACATCGGCTCGCTTGATCTGCAGTATCGGAGGGCAGAGTCCAGCATCGGTCATGCATGTGAAGAAACTCTCGATGGCTCTGGCAAGGCAGTACAGAGATATCTCAGTTCTCCTGCTTTTTTCTCGATAAACAATGCCAGGCCTGCCGGGAACTGTCATATGAAAGTAGTTAGTATGGCAGAGATGGTTGACTGAACACTGAATCCATGCGGCAAACTGTGTCTTCGCTTACCGTGCCAAGTACAACGAGTGGAGTATTGCACTTCTCGAAGGTTCTAAAAAGGAAGCATGTCCAAGCCCTGAAAACAGAAAGAAACACCATAAAATGCTGTCCCAACAAGGGAAATTGGTGATATATTTACAATCTTAATACAACAAGTTCATGGTTGAAATAAGATGTTGCGAGCTCACCATGCAGATGCGCAGTACATTGAGAGGAATAAGCTAGATCTCGCTGTTCCTAGAAGACTCTTCCCCATTATTGTGTAAGGCCTGCATGTTCATGCACAGCTCCCACAGAATAAGATAGATAATAGACGATGAATGATTCTCGTTTTTTTCAATCCACATAGGACATACGTTTTTACCCTTGGATCCTTATATGAAAACAATTACCCTGAGGGGTCAGGATCAACTAGTGCAGGGTGTACATGGTTTTTTGGCAGGAAAATATATTGGTAACCTAACATGTCGCATGTGAGTTTACTCGAGAAATTGTATACCTTTTCATGAGATCCTGCCGATGAACTACAAGTGCGGGAACTAGGTAGACTGGAATATAGACAGGAACTGCTCTTCCATATGCTTGTAACAAGAATGAAATAAAATGACCTGTACATGACTGATTACCATGCACAATCTGGATTAAACAGAGAACAGAAGAGATCAGATGGTAGAAAAAGTTCAGGTTAACAGAAATAATGGAGACTAGGACAATTATTTCACGGCGAAATTTTATACTGTCAAATTGACCTTGTGGTGCTTCATAGGGTAAACTAGATCAATGTGATACAAACCATGCAATCAATATGGGACATCTTATTGACTGATGTGTCATACTTACTGAGCAAGGAACTTCCATGTTTGGATCTAGTTTTATGTCAACACCAACAGATTTGTAGTACTTCTCAATACCCGCTAGGTTAGAGAAAGCAGTGTGCTGGACTACTTCCTTCAAGCCTTGCAGAATAGAATGATCCTTTCCGCCATGCTTGTTTAGAAATGATTTATATGATGACGGCAAACTGTCCTGCGCTAGAAGGTATGCAGATCTGCAGAACCAATCATTTAAGTAAAAAACCACTATTCCTGCACGCTACTGAATATATACAAGAAAACAATATAACAACTATCACCTCTGTCCCAAAATATAAGACGTTTTGGTAGGCAAACGACTGAAGTTATTTTGGGACGGAGGTAGTACTCACCCATGCATATCTTTTTCAATGATGTAGCAAACGACTGAAGTTATTTCATAGCAAGATAGCAATGGAAATGCCCTTGAAACTACAAACATATTACATTCTTACATTTATTTTACGGTCACAATGGTGCCCGGGCATTAAAATATTAGTGTCTCGCATGCGTACGGTGATTGTACATGATTTGTTTGGTCATGGTGATACGCTCGGGTCGCCGGTGGCTATGGGACACAAGTTTTACTACTTTCAGGATACTGGCATCAAAAACATAAACCTGATATTACTAGATTTACCATAGAATATAGCTATATAATTAATTTTATGTGAGGCACCATATTTCCACAGAATTTGATGGTTGGAGTTCCATCTTGATGACCATGTCAATATCCTAAAAGACTTGCATTTTGGTTCAGAGGAGATACTTCAGCAGTGCCATGTGCTAATATAACATTTCCTCAACTGAACATAAATGGTTTTTGCCCGAACATAAAAGAAGAAAGAGTAAAGAAACTCTAACCAACAGACACTTAGCACCAGTGGCATTCTTATATATAGAAGAAAGAACCAAGCACCAACTGAGGCTGCTAGCCAACTAAGCGAAGCTCGGTCCCCTTATTTTTATTGGGCCCACATAAATTTGAATAATTAGTATGTAATTAGTTGTTAATTGATCCCCTTATTTTTACTGGGCCCACATAAATTTGAATAATTAGCATGTAATTAGTATGTAAAAATAAGGGGATCAATTAAAAATAAGGGGATCAATTAACTACTTTGACCATAAAAATTAAGCAACAAAGTCTTGATTATATTATATGTAATTAGTACCATTGGATTCGTATTGAAAAGCACTTTTTAATGATACTAATTTCATACAAACAATCTTTATCTATTTGAAGTAATTCTTGGTCAAACAAAAAACACGTAAAACGAGGACGCCTTATTCCTTGAAATGGAGGTAGTATATAACTAGTGCGAAACAAAAAGGCATATAGTTCTGAAACGAAACTTACAAAATTTGTGCAGATGAAAGGCACATAAGGAAGACATCACCATGTGACCAGGTCAAAGGTTTGCAAATCTTTCCAAATCTTCTGCTCTTTATTCCACAGCGGGCTGCGAGTACAGCAGCACGCATGAGGATGTATATTGCCAAACTAGTATGCTGTGTGCCTGGCCCCGTGAGGAGCATCGAAGGACCAGCAATTAACCCAGATAGTAATGACCTCCACCTTGCTGTTCTGAAAGAACAAGAATATTTAGTTATATATGATCCAGAAACAATCTCCATTGTTACAAAAGGTAGTATGAAAGATACAATGAAACAGGAAAGGCCATGCATTCTGTGATAGAATATAGTTAAGAAGCAAATACACAACTAAATAGCCGGGGATGCCATCCAATGGTTTTATGGCATGTGTGTATAAGTCTGATCAAAGATCATTGGAGAATTGGAAATGTGAAATATTTTAATCACCTTTTCTAATTATTTAAGAACATGAAGCGGTGAAGCCACATTTCGCATTTGTGAGTTTAATTTCAAGTATTCCGAAAGTGAACTTTGTAAGTTCTAGTTTGCAGCACCCCAAGTGAAGTTTCTAGAGTTAAAACCATCCAGGCAACATTTTATGTTAAAAAGAGAAGGAAGAAAGAGAAGACTGATGTTTTCCTATTGAAAGCATAAACCTAGGTGTGATTCATCATAATCAATAACATGATGGTTTGGAACCTGCTCTGTGCAATGCTGATATTTTAGGTTCAAACAGGTTAAAAACTAGGACTGTAGGAGGCTAGAAGCTGTTATTTTCCCTGAAATACCAGTAATGACAAACAAAAATGTTCTTTTTTTTTCCAGAAGGTGATAATCAATTCAATTCAGAAGGCAAACAAAAACAAAACTTTCAATTCCCAGTAAACTTAGCTGAAGGTGACTATAGGGACCTTACTTTGGGTTAGAAACAACCTGTATTTGCTAATCATGCGGAAACTGCAGCACTTGTATTTCCCTACTATCAATGGAGGTCCAACATTAGGAGTCAACTATTATCCATCAGTTTTGACATCTTACTACTAGGGACCTTATTTTGGGTCAGCAAACAACCAGTATTTCCTAATCATGTGCAGCACTTATAGCAATGGAAGTCCAACATTAGGAGTCAACTATTACCGATAGGTTTTGACATCTTACTGTGGAATTACAAATTATTGGTTATTTATCTGTTTGGAGATGGGTTAACAGTTCTTTTACTTCTGAATACAAGTACCTGATTCCTACTGTATTGGAGAAAATTTCTATCCATGACACATCAATCTAACTACTGAAATACTCGCCAGAACAGACTGATTCACAGAAAGTAGCAAGAAACTCTTCATTTTCCCCTCCTAAATATCTGCCCACAAACTTCTCTAATCTAAATCAAAACTAGAAACCCATAACGCAGGTAGCAATTAAACTATCATTTCGACACCGATAACTGTTTGCAAGTTGTAACCACAAAAACGTTGAGTCCAGGATCCTGACCAAAACCAGCAACCTTTGGCTGCAATTCATAGCGCCAAGTGACACAGAACCACTCCCATCACAGTACAATCAATCGACATTATGGCATCAAAGCATCTCCTCCAAAACACTATCAGTAATCAGCAGCAGATGCTAAACTGTTCTCTTGTATCCTTTGGTTTTTGATCACCTACTGTGTGTCCGTGTTTACACGCAACTAAGAGAGCCAATGCCATATACTTGCTCAAATTCGTCGCCAAAGGAATAGATTCGCAGTAGTACGATTCGGCACAACCACGCACAGTCACAGAATCTTCCTTTTCAAGTTGATACGAAGAGGAGGAACTAGTACTACTATTTGAGCTGCGGAGTGTGTGTGAGTGAGAGAACTGACCTCTTGCGGCCCCAGAGGGCGGCGATGCACTCGTCGACGGAGACGAAGGTGCCGGCGAAGGTCCCGAGGAACAAGCCGTACCTGACCGTCTCCTTGAGCGCCAGCACGACCGCCTCCTCGTTGGTCATCGCTCCCGCCTTCCTACACGCACCACGCCACACGAGTTACGCACAAGCCGAATCGGTGAGCTTCCGCAGCGGGGGGCGAGCGAGCACCTCGATCTAGTAGGGGAGCGGCGGCGGCTGCGGAGGCGGACGAGGACGGAGAAGAGCGCGAGGCCGCCCTTGAGGCCGGCGCCGATGGCGAAGCCCTTGCCCGCCGCCCCCACGCAGCGCCGGAGCCACCGGAGCTCGCCCTCCGCGGCCGGCCCCGCGTGCCGCCGGAGCCAGCGCCAGAGCTCGTCGCCCTCCGCGGGCGGCGGCGGGGGCGCGGACGGCGGCTTCTCGAGCGCCGCCGCGCAATGGAGCTCCTCCAGCGAGGCGGGCGCCATGGGCTCGCCGGAGATCCCCTGGCCGAAGAGGAGGCAGGAAGCTGTGCTCCGCGCGGCCTGCGTGCCGCCCAACGTGTGTCAATGTGGGGAGGGAGATCAGGAGGTTTGCCCGAAAAGAAGTTGCTTGTGGACTTTGGTGACTCCGGCAGACGGCAGACCCAGCTGGGCGACCGATCTGGGCGTGTGCCCTGCCTGCAGCCTGCAGCCTGCAGCCATCACTGCTTTGTTTTTTTGCTAGGACAAAAAAGCCAGAAGATTATTGTGCCAGATGCCAAAGAAATCCAAAAAAATTCTACATGTACATCTCTAAAATATGTGTGTTCATCAAATTTCGTGAAAAAAACGATTTTTTTGTTGTCTATGTAAAAGTGAGAAAAATTATCTTGTGAAAAGTTTTATTTTTAGCATCAACACGTCACACGACAAGTTGATTTTTCATGAAATGACTTTGCGGACACGTAGCACGTGAAGATGTACGTGCAAATTTTTCGTTCTATTTTTTTTTACAAATTGAAATATGTTAAGATGCATTTCAAAACACCACTCTCAAAAAATATGATGATTTTACTCCCTATGTTTCTTTTCGTTCGTGTTCTAGAATTTGCCAAAGTCAATAATTGAAAACTTTAACCAAAAAATATTAAAAATAATATTAAAATCAATGATACCAAATAGAATATATCATTTCTAATACAATATATATTATACTAAAAATGTTGATATTTTTCCGCAAATATTTAGTCAAAAACGTTTAATTTTAACCAAACTCAACTCGAAACACGAAGTAATTGTGAACCGTGGGAGTACTAGCATCCACCATGTAATTCTAGCAGATACTAGTCTCGCTGGACACGTGACAGCTTGTTGAGATAGAAGGTGAAAAATCAACACAAGCGAACCCTGCACATCACTCGGAGTCGGAGCGGGTGAGTGGCAGTAGTGGCTACACAAACCGTGGGTAGAATTGTTTGACGTGCCTGCTCGAGAGCGGGAGTTGTGCACGCAACAGCCGACACGCGCACGCCCCCGTCGTGCCTGGTTACACGTCCATGTCCGATACACAAAACGGTGGTGGCAATCGGCAAGCAACTGTAGCTGCAAAATCTGATGACGTCCATGTCGCATTCACGCCCATTCTCCTCGCCTTCTCTCGGTACGACGAACGCGTGGACTGGGAGTGGCGACGCGTCGCTCTCGTGCAGAGGCGCGTCAAAAGGCTCTAGAACGGCCATGATTTATCTGGGGCGGCAGGACACATGCTTCCTCGTTCTTCTCTGCCTGCTTGGACGCTTCTAGCTCAACTGCCCAAAGTTTATTCGGTCTGCGTTTTTGTCCTGGCATCTTTGGCTCGGGCGGGCCATTACACGTGGAAACACCCGAGAGTTTCGGCTCAAACAAGCAAGCTAGAAAATATTTTGTTTCTATAAACAGAATATGTTAATATCAAAAGATATCAATTACATTCACCTCTGCAACAACGCAACACCCTAATAGCAGTACAGAAGCATACAGCCAAAAAAGATAAAAGAAAATTAAGAAAGAAAAGTCCCGCTATAGTATATCAGGCCTAGCAACAGTAGTACATCCACCCCCTAGACAACACCTGAAATACAGAATCTCCAAAAGCGACGCCTCCAAGAAGGAAACAGTGCACCAACACCATCATCGTCCGATCAAAGATCTTATGTTTTTACCCTGAATATAGTCCCCGATCTCAAAACAATGCCTCCAACAAGGTCATTGCCAGGCACAACCAGTTAAGGCCAGACCCAGGGTTTCACCCTGAAAGATTGGACTCTGAACTTCACATGTGCTGCCGCCTCCACTTTCATACCACTACTGCGAAACCCGGAACACCAAGCAAGTTCCTCAACATCGTGGAGACTTGAACCTTCTTTAGCTAATTCCCCAATCCCGCCTTCATGAAATTCTTTGCTTCTGACTTCACCATGGACCAAAAGTTTCTTGATGTCAACACAGAACAGAGCTTCATGTCGCTCCCTCCGGAACCAAACGGTCGGAATAAACGCATGGGTGCGCGGGACCGAATACCACCCGATCTTGTGAACTCCAGGCAAAAGATGCACTGTTTCATTCGCTGTCGGAGCCTTCCAAAACTCATCACTCCGGCTAGATGAAGAAATATCGGCATCTGGAACGTCTTCATCTTCACGAAAGAAGAACCCTAGGACCACCAACATGAAAGCCCGAACGGCTGGCCCCTACGCCGCCACCATGGCTGGGATCCGCGCTCCATCTTCCTCCTCCAACCCGGCCGGTGGAGGTTAGCAGCGATCCCGCTGCCGCCCTTTCCCCGCCGAGTTCCGCCACACCACCGCGTCTCCCGACATGATCTAGGTGAAGTAGCCGAATACCACCGCCACCAGACCCGCTGTCCACCATCGCCGTCCCTGGAAGACCCCACCTCCGCGCGAAGGGGAGTCCATGGACGCGCCACCACCGTACCTGCCTTTGGCAGCCGGACGCGGCCGCCACTGCCGACCCTGACGACGGCAGCGGCTAGGAGGAGGAAGATGGACCGCCTCTTCGTGGGTGCGGGTCGTCGCCCGGAGCCGCCTCACGCGAGACGACCCGGGGCGAAGGTGGGAAGAAAGGAGAGGGGATGGGAGAGGGCGGTGGTGAAGGGTGGATGGGAGGCAGCAGCGCTGGGAGGGTGGAGGGGTGGCGACTAGGTCAAGGAGGGGCGGCTAGGATGGGAGGGTGGAGCGACCCGATTTGTATAGAAACGACCCTTTAAAATGGGGAGAATTTCACTTCCCAGCCTATGCACCAACCAAAAATGCACACAGTCATTTGGTATGAGTACTAAGATTTTTAATCTTGGTTAAGATTAAAGCATAGTCATCACGATAAATTGCATGAATACCAGGACCAATCTGGGCCTCAAGTATAAATAGGAACATAAATCCATATCCATGAGGATTTAAACGCTGGGTTTGTACATCCACTTCCCTAAGTGAAAAGAACAGCGCCGCGAGCATGTCTTCTGCTTGTATGGAATGAAGTACTCCATCTGTCTAAAATAAGTGTCCCAACTTCTTTTAATACAAATGTACCTATAACTAAAATAGATCTAGATACATCCATATCTAGATAAAAATGAGACACTTATATTTGAACTGAGGTAATTAAGTATTAAATGGATGCTACATTCACCACTGCAGATTTTTGAAATTCTGCACATACAGCTTCTTACAAACAATTAGCTGCAACATACCATCAATGAACGAGCCTTGCAAAAGTTTTGGTGCCGCTGGAACCAAATTAAGTCGACAAAGAGTAAACTGTAGCTAAAACCATCAAACTTCATGAACTCATCCTTATCATATAAATACATTTTCCTTGGGATATACTGCACAAAGAGCTAGAGCTAGATAGCAAGAAAACCAACAGAATTTAACACCCATACTGGACGGTAACCTAGTTCGCTATCTATTTGGTAAGGCTAACAAACAAAGCAAATCGGGGAGGTAATTTACAAGAAGATACACCAGTCTGTTAGGACCTAGAAATAGCCAGGCGCTGGCATGTCATCATCCCAGAGCTCTCCTAATTCGCTCATCAGAAAGCCTTCGTCCATCTCAGTTGACTCCTCGAGCATAATTTCTTGCATAGGCTGTCACATTAACAAAAGAAAAAAGAGTAAGCCTCCATTAAGAAAGGAAGGGAAACGTCAATTTTCTTTTCACCCGTCAAACTATCGCAGGAGTGTAGACTTCGTAGCCCCAGCTCCCAAACCAGACAAATCAGATCCACATTTATCAAAACCGCTTAGTTATGGGTCTGCTTTGTCTGGTTATACAGCTGAGGGGTAAAATCTAGACTCTGGCAACAGTTGAGGAGGTGAAAACTGTATTGCTTTCTTAGAGAAAATGCCTAATTGTTCAGCATCACTCTAAAACTTTAATATTGGTGCCAAAAGGATGGGAAAACTGGTCCTACCTGGGATTCCTGCATTTTTGTTACGACGGTCAAAATCCTCTGATACTGGTCCCGAGCATCAGGGTACTGAACCATGGACTTCACTCTGGCAAGAGCTCTCTGCAGCCTTTCTTCAGTTTGCTTGCGTCCTTCTTGCAAGAAATTATAGTCATCCTCAGCAGGTTTATTTGAGGTCACATCGACACTGCTGCTGCTACTAGTGCTGGCTGTTGCACCTTCTGTAGACCGAAACCCACGTAACCCAGCCCCTCGCCGCCTCCAGCGCAATATAACCTTCTCCACTATCCCAACAGACCAAATTATTTTGCGATAATGCTTTCTTACTTGGTGACCTCGCACATGAGCCTAGCCAGTACAAAACATAGCAACGCTGAGAAAATTAGTTCATAATAATGATAGTATCAAGAATAAGAAATGTTTGACGAAGCACGATGGCTGTTAGAATGTCATCGCATGATATCCTGTCCTAGAGACTAGGTAGTCGAAGAGAAAAGGTTTAGCTCATTTTTCATTCAATTACAATTACATGATTTTCAAATGATATGGTCATAGTTGAAACATTTTAGTATTGCAAAAAATTCAGTAGAAAAAAATCTGATCTAATAGTATATTAATATGGAGCGTTCAGATTTCTAACAAAAATCGATGGAATATTGTTTCAATAGATCATATTCATACCTGGAT
The DNA here is from genome assembly GCF_022539505.1 of Lolium rigidum. Classification (NCBI taxonomy): domain Eukaryota; kingdom Viridiplantae; phylum Streptophyta; class Magnoliopsida; order Poales; family Poaceae; genus Lolium; species Lolium rigidum. The sequence continues at coordinate 60,962,502 of NC_061510.1, read as the reverse complement.
CTTGACAATTCGCTGTCTAATAAGAAGAAATTCCTTCCTTCCCTTCCATCCGCGAAATTTGTTTTGTATTCGAGTTGCAGCAGCAACATGCATGGGATCGAGCTGGCCTGCTTTAGATGGTTTGTAAGACAAGAGTGACATGGCACGTTCATCTGATATCACACCATTTTCATCCTCATACTGAACTGCTTGCTTTCTCTGAAAGGACTGCACCCTGAATACTTGATATATCCGAGCAGCAGCTTGGGCAGCGTTCCGCACAGCACCTAGTGAATCTCCCATCGATCCAGCCTGAAGACCTTCACCTGCCGACGTTGAGACAGTTCTTCCGGTAACATCTCCAATACCGGGTAGACCAGATATTTCTGATGCATTGCTCCCCATAGCTTCCTTCAGATTGAGGGTCTGAAGATGGCTTGTTAAAGAAAACTCTGCCAGGAAACCAGAAATTCCCCTGTGCCCATTAACTGATGCAAGATCAGATGGTGTGCTTCCTGAAGGGAAATCAGGCCTTGGATCTGTCACAGCTCCAGGAGCCGCACCTAGTGCTATAAGAGCAACAACTGTCCTCTCTCTGCAAAACAAGGCAAACAAGTTCAATACATATTTTGTGCAAATGAAAAATATCAGCCTCAGAAGAACTTACCTGCCACAGAATGCAGCCCAGTGAAGTGCAGTCCATCCATGAACATCTCTGAAATTTATATTTACACCAGCAGTTATTGTTGGCCTTATTGCCCAATCATATCCTAGAGCAGCTGCCATATGAAGAACACCCTGCCCCTCTTCATCTAGCACACTGGGACCTTTGCCACCATCTCCTGCTTTATGGAGAAGCCAGATATGCAGCTTCTCTTTGATACAGTTCTCAAGGAACTGATCCTGTGTATCATCATTGACAAGCTCATTATTATCATCAGCCAACTTTAGCAACTCAGACCACGGGTCATTATTCATCATTAATGGGTTTATCCTCTTGTTCAAATCAATCAATTCCTTTGTGGGGTTAGATAGAGCTGCCTGGAACTCATCTTGCTCATCTTGCCCCAAAGACAATAATTTATCAAGACGCATCTGGAGATATGTTTTGTTTGTAGCACCGTGTGGACTTGGAGCATCCATGTATTGAGAATCACTTGGTCGATATTCAAACTCCCGTACTTCACTGCAGGCCAACCTGTTGGAGCAAGTCACATAAAAAGGGACCCTGCCAGGTTTGTGTGAGGGAGAATAACACCTGAGAGTCCCGTCTGCTAAAATCTCTGCTGGAACTTCGACTTCTCCAAACATACATGACCACTTGAAGTTTGTAACTTCATGGGAAGTTAGGAATCTACCGGTAACAAGAACCTGCATGATATAAGATTTTTTGTAAGCAAAACACTAACTCACTCTGAGACACCTGGACAGTTCTATGAAGTATGCCACTCGTAAGACTTTCAGGCTTGAGAAGCAGGAAGGAGAAGTTTAATGACATACCCTAGTTTTTGAACCTGCATATGTCCAGCTTGGAGAAAAATCAATTATACTAAACAGCTGATCTTGTGCAAGCATTGGGTCCAGAGTAAACTGATCCAACTGATCACGGCTTGATGATCCAATGATACTGTCAGCATCTTCACTGTTCCAGTACAATCCAGAGCTGGACTTAACTTGGGAATCGTCTACTTCAGCAAGTTCTTTACTCATCCATCTAGTAAAACTATCACTTTTCTTAAAGCTGTCCTTTAGGATGTCAGAAAGACTAGACGATTGAGTTTTCAGGAGAGGGAAGTTCATGGTTTCCTCCAAAAATTTATTGTTTTGTTGGAAATTTTCCACTGTAGCAAATGTACCTTGAGTAGCACTTGGAAGCTGAAATTCAGTAGCTTCACATGTGAGTACCATTACCAAATTCAAGATAGGCAATAATAGTATAATTTTTTTAGACAGTAGTTGTATAATAGCAGTAGGATGAAGCTCACGCAGATGCAATTTATCACAGTGTGCAAAATAACCAACAAGATAAATCAGAAGACATATAATACTCCCTCCATCCAATGAAACATGTCTTAACTTTGTCTAAATGTCTAGATACACCTAAATTTAGAAAAGGTTGAGACATGTCATGGGATGGAGAGAGCACCATAGATTCATACTTCAACAACACTAGGTAACCGAAAGGTTGGAGAAACAAACATGGTATGCTCTATTAGGTCTGCAATGTCACTGCGGCTCTACAGTTTAGCATCGTTTCCCCTACAAGTCCATTTTCTTATTGATGTTTCCCTACTTTAATAATTAATAATATATGTGAGGCACTTTGTGGCATTATTGCACTTCCAGTCTGCCACTGTCTGTTAGAGAAAGATATGCTCCTGACTGAATTTTGAAAACCATATTCCATTTTAGAAATTAGCACTTAGGTTACTTTGCAAAAAAAATTGTTCGTTAATAAAAGTGAAAATATCATTGATTACAAAATCATGTGCATTTTAATTTTAACCCAAACACATCAATATTCTGATTATGGGGAAACAATATACATCCTATTTTGGAAAATTCAGAATCAATCCGGTCTAAGAGTACAGGTTGACATAAACAGATCAACACACTCTCAAGGGCAGTAGGAGATTTACATGAATAAAAAGTAAATAATGTTGAAAGTTCACGCTTTTTTTTTTCTATTATTGGTTATGAAATGCACATATGAATAACAGCATGTAACTCCAAACTTCTTGCCTCATCTATTTGCTAGCTAGCGTCATAGTGTGTGCTAACTGGATATCAGCTGCATACCATCAAGAATTATTCTACATGGGGATAACAAAGATAGAGATGGCTACAACTTTTACCATCAGAGAACATTAATATGCGATATAGTATATTGGCCTGCAGGAATGTATAATCATACCTGCAATAGTGGTTCTCCATCAGTGTCTGCATGAACATCATCCTTGATACCCAGCCCATTACTATATACTTCATCAAAAGAGAAAGATTCGATGCCAGGGCCATCTGTAAAAGGATACTGCTCAGGGGAAACATGAGATTGGTATGTAGGCAATTGATGGATCCCTTTATCCGGTTTAGTCATTTCGTTCCATGATGACAGATCAAATTGACTACTAGGTTCATTGAATGCAATTCCAAAACTGGACTCGTTTGGAATCACAGGTAAGTTATCTTGATAATGAGAATAGAAGCTTGTATTAGGTGCTGTAGCCTGTAATCCTTGATGATCACCTAAACATTGGTAGCAAACAAAGTCACAAATCCATCCAACTTAGGTTAAATAATCAGAATAAATTATTTTAGTGGTACATACCTACAGAAGACGCAGAAACACATGAGCTGAAAACAGAAGCATCAATTACGGATCCACCTCCATTTTCATGCTGCTGGATCCCAGAGATAGAGTGGTATCCGGTTCCTCCCGAATAAATATCTGCTGCACCGAATTTTGCTTTAGATACGCTGTGCATAATTGGAATAGTATCAGTGAAACTATTCAACTGGACTTCACGCAGAACAGAACAAGATGACCAAACAGTCCTACCTGATTCTGCCTCGTATTCAGAGGCGTGTCCGCTAAGTGAGCTTTCACCATCTGTAGTTTGTGAAGGCAAGTGGCTTGAAGGGCTATCCACACGAGCTCCTTCTAGCATGTTATAATGCACCCTAGTACGAGAACTTGATTTTCCAGCCTAATGTTGATATGCACATACGAGGACAATGAGATTCTAAGCGACTTATTGCAGGAAGAAAACCCTTTATCCACATGAATTGGTGACTTCCATCCAGAGTTTGAATCCAAAACAGCAAAAGAAAGAAGCAGGTCCAGTAAAAACGGCAAGCTAACATAAATAGGGGTTTCCAAAATAGGTTGAGTAGGTTCTTATATTATGGTAAAACAAATCGATGTAAATGTTCAGATCAGTATGTTTATCGTGAGATTTAGTATCCTCCAGGACATATACAAGCATAAATGCATAATATTCTAACAAATCTCGTTACCAATTGCATTATCAACAATTTCTGACAAGACCACCTAATAATCAAGGATCCATCACTTAACATATCACAGCGCTGAAGCTGTTTCTTTTATATAATTGCCTGATTCCTGGTTTAACACAAGAATCAAGCTCAAAAAACACCAAGGCCAGTAAGGTATACAAATAAAACTATGATATCCCAAAACTGAAACTACAAATGCGTGATTCCTATCACAAAAGAGCGTATACTGGAACCAATAAGGTCATCGATGCACTGTACTTAACATGAAGCTCCTACAGAGTCGCATGTGGATTGCTCAAATCCAGATATAATATAAGGTAAACAAGTAACCATAGAAGGATTAGGTATAACCTTGAGTTCGAGATAATGTACAAGAACAATGTGCATGAACTCCCTGCAAAACCAACGTAGGATTGCTTAATGCGCTGTATAGTATTTGTAAATTGTGTGCCTGCGTATAGGCTCCATACAGGCATACATGATGCACATGCCATGAGTTGTTCATGAAATGAAAATTTTGCAATATTACCAAAGAAGAATGGATTGAAGTATTCCACTTACTCCTCCAGCATCCAATAACTCCTCCTCTGGAAGTTTATATTCTCTTCCCCGTGAGCATAGTAGCAGTGAAGCACATCAATGCTTCCACACTAGATTTATATACAAAAGTATCAGTTCTTTTGACTCCATATACATGCGATGCAGGATGACTAGCATATGAATCCTTAGAAGAATATTGCAAGATATTACAGAAATAAGTACTACCAATATGACTTTACTTACTTTTAACCTTTCATGGGCTTCTTTGACAGTCTTTCCATCCTTTTTCTTCCTCCAATTATGGCCATCCTTCCTAAAATATCTCAATACCTTCCGATCAAATAAGAAAAGCGAACCACCTAAAGCCAGAGATAAGTATATTGGTTAGATACATTTGAGCCTTAAATTGAATGTTTAGATATAGTTCATTAGCTCATGCGCATGTTTAACTGAGGACATAGGGTCAGGTGCGGAGATATTAGTAAAAAATGAAATGTTCAAATCAAAGTCATGGCAGATCTAGAGGCAAAATGCCATCCATGAAAGGCAAAAACATGGTACCAACAAAAGCTTGAAGGATCCCGCTACAGAAAGCACAAAACAGGGTCCTTAGCATGAGATAGTGCATTGATCCCATAGCGACCTTTTATCCTGATACCAGTAAAATTATCAGTTGGGCATATATTACCCTAACCGCATAGTAGCACGAACATCGCAATCTCTTGCATGAGGGGCTGCTCAAACAGACAGCAGCCCATGAGCGTCATGCTCGCTTAAACTAGCTGCATCACATAATTGGCCGGTGGGAGCAGTGATGGGATTACTTAGTTTATGCTTCTGATATCACTATTTTTTATCACCAAGGATTGGCATACGTTGTTTCGCTTTCCATCGCTGCTCCTCTTGTTAAATCGGCATGAGATTCAAAAGGCCCCCGATCGACCAATCTCTAATCCTGTCGTTGCGGATCAATTTTTCAGAGATGAGCCGTTCCATCTCCTAATTAACACCAAAAGCCACGCATTATCATCTTGACCCTGCAGCAGCCAAATACATAATGCATTTACCCGCAGGCAGAAAGCTCCCGAGTTCCTTTCTTTCTCAGTGGACTTTGCTGCATTGGTGCCTCGATGTCCAGCAGCGACAATAGTGGACCCAGAGGCTTAACCATATTGTTCAAAGTAGTTACACTAAAGATTCAATCATGCTCTTGTATCGGTAGATGGAATTACAGCCTGGCAGGCTACAAGGATATGCTCAAATTTACACCTGACATACTAAAACGGAAACAAAAATATCATAAAATTCTCACACTTTCGAGAAAACTTCTATTCTCGCCAAGTTATGAAGTGAGCACCAATTTCCGAGTTATCAAATCAATAACAACTCTCAAGTTAAACAACATGGCTTTGGTATTATGTCTTCCCAAAAGGAAAGTTAATTTTCAAAAACTAAAAACATATAATCAACCAGCAGCAGTGTTGAGCAGAAAATAGGGGTCGTACTTGCAGGCATAGTTGGTGGCTCTGGAGCTATACGGAAGTTTTTGTAGTTCTTCAGTATTTCGCAGATCTCAGCCGGGCGTAACCATCGCTGTTGAGCTTCCTTCAGTATCTGGTCCATGTCTGTTCAGAAACAGTTGAAACGTAGAGTTAGACAAGTTCATAGACTAGTGAGTTTAAAAAACATTCGATGAAACTGTCATCGGTGTTACTTCCCAATCTTAACAAAATAAAGCACGCGTCGTCGTCATCAAAAATCACTTGCAGAATTCAATTTCATGTTTCAGGTTCTTGTCGACACATGACTGGAACACCGATTTCTCTCATGAAACCTGGAAACTCTTACAAGACCTAGCTTGGGCACCTAATTTCACTCCAACTTCTGAAAATTGCGAAACTGACTTGGGTCCAAACCCAAACGCGGGCGGACAATACAAGGGGTGTTTTCACACAGGTAAAGCAGAGCTTCCTAAAGAATTCAGGGTACCCCGAAATTCATCTCCAGAACACTGAAACCGCACGCAAGTTCCCAATTATTTCCAGTAGCTGGTACAGCTTCCGGTGGTTCCACTCCCAGGACACTCGGCGCCGCCAGTGACCAAACTGAACTCCCCACTTCGCACCACCACTCCCGTTTCCGCGGGCACGAAACGACCGAAAATCACAACGACTACGCCAACAGAAAACACAGAATTCTCCTCAATTAATTCGCGCCGGCCAAATTCCGTGACCTCCAAAATCGGCGCGAACTGAACACAGACGACGATTCCCCGACCACCGCAACGATTTCTAGCTCCGCGCCACAGGCTTCGATCCCCACACGCAACGGGGGAAGCAAAACCAAAACAAAGACCGAGGCGTTGACCAGAGCCAGCCACCTGAAGCGGGGCAGGCAGGCAGGCGGATCAAAACGAACCAACAAAAAAAAAAACCAACCCAAGGCGGCTAGCCTCACCTAGCTGCGGCGCGATCGCGTAGCGCCGCCCCTCCGCCATGGCCCAGCACGGCGCCGCGTCACCCGGGCACCGCGCGCCGCGAAATCCGCCGAGCAGGCGGAACCTCTCTCCGGGCGATCCGAGCGGCGCGAGCTCTCCCGATCGAGGGTTTTTGGGGTGGTGGCGAGATGCGGTTTAGCCGACAGAATTGGCAAGGCGAGCGGGGAAAGGGAAACAACTGGACAGCCAGCGGCGTTGGCTTAGAAGAGGAAGGCGATTGCGCAGGGCGGGGAAATGTCGGTTTTGCCCCTCGGGTTGATTAGTTTCCTTTTTTAATTAGCGGGTTTGTGAAGCCGTGATGGGGCAATCTTGGCCGTCCGTTCTCGGTTGGTGGTGCGTCATCACGGTAGTAGGTGAATGCGTCAAACGTTCATTCAGCTAATCTGTCAGCTTTGCTGCGAGTACTGTAGAATACTCACCATCTTGTGCCGGTGCCCTGCATGTTGCATTTACACGTGCCTATGCCACCGGCCACCGTAAGCTAGTTCTTCAGAAGAAACAGCCGTATTCTGTAACTGTTTAAGTAAGGGCATATTGTAACTGCACTATTAGAAAAGGGCATTCAGTGACGCACCACATTTACCCACATTTACTAGTGCGCCACTGATATCACGCCACTACCACTGATATCCGCCACTACTAACTCATAATAGTGGCGCACTAGTGGTGCGCCACTACTACTCTGAGTACCAGTGGCGCACTGAGTCGTGCGCCATTGAAATGTCCAGCGGTGCGCCACTATTGCTCCAACGGGGTGCGTCACTATTGCTCCAACGGGGTGCGTCACTGTTGGTCAGCTGCAGTGCGTCACTACTGTCTATCCTTGGTGCGCCACTGCTGCCAGTCGTGGTGCGTCACTGTTCCAGCGAGGTGGTGCGCCATTGCTGCATGTCGACGTGCGCCACTGATGTCTCCAGGACGTGCGCCATTGCTGACATGTGTGGTGCGCCACTGCTAGATTCGGAGGGGATCACAGGGTAGTGCGCCACTGGGTCCAGATCAGTGCGCCACTGCTATTTAGTGGTCGTGCGCCACTGATGGCCCACTGGTGCGCCACTGCTAGTATTTCAATTTTTTTTGTATTTTGGCAGGTATTTATACAGGTTGTATAGCACAGTATAATAGCACAATATACATGATATATAACACATATAAACAACAACACATTATATCAATACATAGTTCTTCACATTAGCCCCATGATTCACAAGATTTCAAATATTAGACAAGTTACGGTGTTACAAAGTCACAAATGAGCTAGTGCTGACATGTGTGGTCACAATACAGGACTTTTTGTCATATTTGTCTCCTTCGTCTAGCTCCAGATAGTGCTCCTCTATTGTACTCCATCTCTCACAGTTTATTAGGCGTGCGCGTACCTCTAGATCGTAAATTTGATCAAGTTAACATTAGTTATATGTTATAAAAATTATATCATTAGAAAGTTTAGATGTTCTATTTTTTAATGATATAATTTTTACATTATATAATTTAAATTATATAGGTTAAATTGACGACCTATGGATACGAAAAAGACTAATAAACTGAGACGGAGGTACGGATGATTTTCGCTTCAAATCCATATCAATAAATTTAAGATATTGTAAGTATTTTCAGGAAATTCACCGAATATGGATAGTGGTCAAGTAGATATTCGATGTATATGGCACTAATAGTATCCGACAGATACGAGTTATCCATCATTTTTTGAGATTATCCAAGATTATTAAATAGGATTATCTGATAAAATTAGCTTAACCCTAGATACCCACACAACCGAGCATGTTACGCACACTCACTGTATCGTGTTATTACCACCACTACCACAATGTGGCGCCAAGGCGCAAAATGACTTGTTGAACATATAAATTCTTTTTGATCATGTTGTATCAATAAAACAAGCAAACTTTTATTTTGATGTCTGAATTTATTCGATTACACGCTCCCGATCCAAGCCGATCCGCATCCGCACTCCGATATAATTTGCATTCAACCATTATCCGCTAAAGTCCAAATCTAGCAAAAAAAATGGTAAGAAATTCTTACTAAGAATATGGAAAGGGAAATATCAATTCCGTTTACATCCCTGGCAACAACGGAGGATAATCATCTAACATCAAATAATCCGTCCATCGGGCGGTTGAGAACCAGAGGAGAGCGCATGATCTCTTGAAGGTCGCCTAGCGCGACCCATATTTTTTTTTTAATAAAGGGTGCTTTATTATTTAAAAGTTTAAGCATTACACTTGATCTTTACATAGTTAAGATGTACACAACCGTCCAAGTAAAAAACCAAACATAAAAGTCGTTACAAAAAACGAATAGTAAAAGTCTAAAAAGCTAACTAGGCATAAGGAGGCGCAATCCTTCGATTATGCAGTCACCCGGTAATAAATTCCTTCACTGTATCCTTCAACCGTGTAGACATCTTCGTAAAGAGATCGCGATTCTCCGTGTGTTAGACCGATGACCATGAACGAATCAAAGACGTGCACTAGCAAATGACCTGCATAATACTCCACAGCGATCATATAATGTCAATAGCTTCCACCCTGATAAATAACTTGAACCTAGAATCCACTCCGTAGATTAACCCGACGATGAAAACTCTGCAAAAAGAAATATGCTCCCTTCGTTCTTCAATATTTATCGTAAAATTAGAAAAAATATATAAGCTAAATATGTCTAGCCATAAGTATCCAGGGCCAAAGTGAGTAGATAAATAACTCGGTGTGCTTGTTGCAATACTGTCGCAGTCCGAAGTCCGAACCACGTCTGCAGTTCTTACCCTACCAGCAGCTTGTTCAATGCAAAACAAATAGCAACCTGATCCGAGAAAGATTCGTGGAGAATAATGCTCTGCGCGATTCCCGCCTGAGAAGGTCGCGTCGCGCGGAGGGCGGCCGTCGTCGTGGAAGCTTGGCGGGTAACGGGGGAGGGGGCCGCGCGCGCGCAGCGGCCGGCGGTCGCTGTCCCTGTCCGTCGCGCTCAGAGCTCCGCCGTCGCCATCGGCTTTACCACAATCCCACGCCGTCGTGCTTAGTACGTCTCGCTGTCACTGACCGATCACACCTCGCGGCCCCAAAACAGGGCGCGCACGGATGACTAATAATCCGCGACGCCGCGCATCGCTTTCCTTTCAGGCACCAACAGCGAGCAGACCGTCGCTGGAGATGCTTTTACGAAACGGAGTCTCCTGTGCCCGTCTGAAAACATGATCGCGGCCACTAGGCGACTTGCAATGATTCCTTCACATATATCGTCAGCTCTCGCTCTCACCCGCCTTTGCCGGTCGCGCGCGCGCGCGTCTTAAGAAATCGTTAGGGCTTGCTTAGTGGGCGTGACTAATTCACAATCAATCTATTAGTTGCAACCTCATTTGTAACTCAAAAATTTGGGTGCGTTTCAGAAACCCTTGCACCAAGGAGGACATGGAGATTTTCTATGCCGCAACTACTATCTCGCTTGGCAATGGGCATAAATAGTATTCTCCATGGCTTGAAGGAGGAAAATCAATTGAGAAAGAATTGGAAAGTTCATCAAGCCTTTCATGACAACAATTGGGTGAAGAAGATTGACTTGGAGAGAATCATCAATTGCGAACAACTTACGCAATTTGTGGAGCTTTGGGTCCTTATTGGCAATGTTCATCTTCGCGAGGACGTGGAGGACCACATTTTTTGGAGGCTCACACCGAACGGAGAATACTCCACCAAGACGGGTTATGATGTACAATTCTTAGGTTCTATCGCCTCCAACATGGACAAGATGGTGTGGAAGGCTTGGGCGCCATCGAAAGTAAAATTCATTGCTTGACTTGTTACATAAAATAGGATTTGGACAGGGGATCGCTTGCAAACACGTTGATGGCCTAATTGCGAACGATGCCCTCTGTGCAAGCAAACTCTAGAGATCGTTGATCACCTCTTTATCAATTGCAGGTTCACCATTCGCCTTTGGGATGCCATTAAGGAGTGGGTCGGCATCCTCGCCATCCATCCTAGGAAATGGATGGGTCTCTTGATCTATACTTGGTGGAACATGATGGTAGGAGGCACGGCGCCAAATAGAAAAGCTATATCATCGCTTACGTTACTTGTCACTTGGGAAATTTTGAATGAGCGCAACGCGAGGGCATTCCGCAATAAGCATGCACACTTGCAAGTCATTCTTGATAAAGTTAAAAGCAAGGCTCGGTTGTGGGTTCGGGCGGGTGCAAAACATTTGGGCGAAATGATGCCGAGAGAGTAATCCCTTGTAATAATATCGTTTACATTCTTGTAAAACCTATTCTTAATAAATAGATTGGGGCAGAGTTTTTGCCCCCGTTTCAAAAAAAAATTCACTTACAATCCTCATCGCAGCTAAAAATATTCAGTTGCAGCCCGACTTACAACATAAGTGCACGAATCACGGTACAAATCTAACATTGTAAGAGTCTACTAAGTACTAGCTTAGTCCTCAGTCTAGTGAGAACTAGCAATTCCCTTATTTAGTACTAGAGTTTTTATGAGAATTAATGAAGATAATTTTTAGGCCGGGGTTAAAATGCCTACTGTAGAAGGAGATGCAATGCTCGATGTATTGATCGGATGCATATGGCGGTACATATATAGGCCACGTCCTCGACTATACAAGGAAGGAGGCGGGCCCAAAAGTAAATACAAGGATATGTATCGCTATACAATAACTACAGAGGATACACATCCGGATATACAAGATATGTATCTCAACACCCCCCCGCAGTCGAAGCGTCGCCTGGTCGAACGCATAGACTGGACCGGAACTCCTCAAAAGATGTCGTGGGGAGACCCTTGGTCATGATATCCGCAAATTGTTGGGAGGTGGGCACGTGAAGTACTCGAATGTGTCCAAGGGCCACATGTTCCCGAACAAAGTGGATGTCCAGCTCAATATGCTTGGTGCGGCGATGGTGAACCGGGTTGGCGGAGAGGTAGACGGCGGAGACATTGTCGCAGTAGACCACGGTGGCTTTGGCGACGGGACATGAGAGCTCAACGAGGAGTTGTCGCAGCCGGGAGACCTCGGCAACCGCGTTAGCAACAGCCCGGTACTCTGCTTCGGCGCTGGAGCGAGATACCGTGGGCTGTCGCTTAGACGACCAGGAGATGAGCGAGGGGCCGAAGTAGACGCAGTAGCCAGACGTGGAGCGACGCGAGTCGGGGCACCCTGCCCAATCGGCGTCCGAGTAGGCGACGATGTCCGTGGCGGTGGAGGCGTGGAGAGAGAGACCGAAGTCCATGGTACCACGAATGTAGCGGAGGATCCGCTTGACCGCAGCCCAATGAGGATCCCGCGGAGCGTGCATGTGAAGGCACACCTCGTCGAACAGCATACTGTAGCTCGGGGCGAGTCAAGGTGAGGTACTGCAGGGCACCGACGATGGAGCGGTAAGATGATGCGTCCGTGGCCAAGGAACCGTCTGTGGCGGAGAGCTTGGACTTCGTGTCGACAGGCGTGGCCGCGGGTTTGCAATTAAGCATACCGGCGCGGTCCAGGAGCTCATGGGCGTATTTGCGCTGATGAAGGAAGAAGCCGTCGGTGCGACGTACGACCTCGATGCCGAGGAAGTAGTGCAGAGGCCCCAAGTCCTTGAGGGCGAACTCAGCGCGAAGACGGTCGGTGAGCTGGCGCAGTAGGTCCGTGGAGCTGGCCGTTAAGATGATGTCGTCGACGTAGAGCAGCAGGTACGCGGTGGTGGCGCCATTGTTGTACACGAATAGCGATGCATCGGAGCGGGTGGAGCGGAAGCCGAGTTGGTGAAGAAACGCTGCGATGCGCTGGTACCAGGCGCGTGGGGCCTGCTTGAGCCCGTATAACGAGCGCGAGAGCAGGCACACGTGGTCGGAGTGGGCGCTGTCGACGAACCCAGTGGGCTGCTGGCAGAAGACCTGCTCCTCGAGATGGCCGTGAAGAAAGGCGTTGGAGACGTCCATCTGATGCACGGGCCATGCGCGGGAGACCGCGAGCTGAAGAACGGTGCGGATCGTCCCGGGCTTGACGACCGGGGCGAAGGTGTCGGTGAAGTCGACGCCGGCGCGCTGGCGAAAGCCGCGAACCACCCACCGCGCCTTGTGGCGGTCGAGGGTACCGTCCGGATGGAACTTGTGCTTGAAGACCCACTTCCCGGTGATGATGTTGGCGTGAGGGGGTGGGGAACAAGCGTCCATGTCTGGTTCCGCTGCACGGCGTCGAACTCATCATGCATGGCCGCAAACCACTGCGGGTCGCGGAGAGCAGCCCGGGCAGAAGCGGGCAGGGGCGACGGTAGGACTGGTGAAGGCGCGGAAGTCGACGCGGTGCAGACGTACTCGTCCGAGGGGTACCGCGTACTCGGGACGCGAATCCCCGCGCGGGCGCGCGTGAGGGGATCCATCGCCGGTGCTGGAGGAGGCGGAGGTGGGGCTGGAGGCGAGGCATCGCCCGAGCTGGAGCTCAAGGGCGACGCGGTCGAGGACGCAGCGGTGCCCGAGGATGACATGGCGGTGCCCGAGGCAGTGCTCGAGGGCGACGCGGGCGGTGTCTGGGGCGAGGCGGTGGCGCCCGAGGCGGGGCTCGAGGGCGCCGTGTGTGAGCCCGAGGCAGGGCTCGAGGGCGTCATTGGAGGCGTCGCAGCTATAGTAGAGGGAGCGCGCGGGGGCGCTACCGCAGGGACCTCCACCAAGGTAGGGCCGCGACGCCGCGGACTGTCAGTCGCGGGAAGAGGAGTCCGCACCTGTTCCTGTGCAAAGGGAAAACAGTGCTCATCAAAGTAAATGTGCCGAGACGTGATGACGCGGTGAGAGACCGGATCATAGCAACGATAGCCTTTGGTGTTAGCCGGGTAACCGAGAAATACACACGGAATGGAGCGAGGTGCGAGTTTATGAGGGGTGATGGCAGCGGTACTAGGGAAACAGCGACAACCGAAAATGCGGAGACCGTCGTATGAGGGAGGTGAGCCAAACAGGAGGTTATGTGGTGTGTAATTCCAGCGAGGGCGACACGGGCGTAGGTTGACTAGGAGGGTGGCGGTGGAGAGGGCGTCCGGCCAGAACTGGGGGGCATGTGAGCGTGGAACAGGAGGGTACGGACATAGTCATTAAGGGTGCGTAGGACGCGCTCGGCGCGGCCGTTCTGCTGGGAGGTGTATGGGCAAGTTAGGCGGAATATGGTGCCGTGGGTGGAGAGGAGGGTGCGGATGGTGGTGTTGTCGAACTCCTTGCCGTTGTCAGTTTGGAGGGCGAGGATGGGGCGACCTAACTGCGTGGACACATAAGAATAAAAGGCGGTGAGTGTCGAGGCGACGTCAGATTTCTTACGAAGAGGAAAAGTCCAGACAAAGTGAGAAAAATCATCGAGAATAACTAGATAATAAAGAAAACCAGAATGACTCGGTATAGGGGACGTCCATACGTCACTATGAAGTAATTGAAAGGGAAAAGATGCAACTGTGGATGAAGTACTAAAGGGAAGCCGAACATGTTTGCCTAGTCGGCAGGCATCACATGAGTGAGCCGCCAGTTTATTACATGAAAAAGAAAAGCCTCTCATTATTTGGCGGAGCGAGGTGGAGCTGGGATGGCCAAGACGAGCGTGCCAAAGGTCGACGCCGGCAGAGAGCGCCCGACGTGCAGCGTGAGTGGAGGGAGACGGCTGAACGGGGTACAGGTCGCCGGGACTCTCACAGCGGTGCAAAACCATCCGGGTACGGGCGTCCTTTACAGGAAAACCAAACTCGTCAAATTCCACAGTTACAGAGTGATCACGAGAAAGAGTTTTGACGGAAACTAAATTCTGAACAAGATGTGGTGAAACTAAGACATTATTAAGAGACAATGGTGTGGAATTAGAAGGAAAAGGAGTGGAGCCAATATGAGAGATGAGAAGACCAGCACCGTTACCTACGATGATGCGAGAGGAAGTGGATGTCGGAGAAGAAGTGGAAAGGTTACCCGGGTGAGCAGCCATGTGTGCCGAGGCTCCGGTGTCCATGAACCAATCGCCACCGCCAGAGTAAGCGCCCGGCGAGGGGGCGTGCTGAAGGGCGGTGTACAGCGCGGGGTCCCAGTGGGCCGTCGGGGCCTACGGCATCATGCCGCCGTAGGCGGGAGCGTAGGGCAGGCCGGCGGGAGCCTGCGGTGGCGCGGCGATGAAGGCCTGGTGCGTCTGCGGACGGGGGCCGACGGTGCCGGGGACGGGTGGGCGTGGAACGGGCATGGTGTAGGCATGCACGACCCCCGTCCAGGGGTTGTGTCCGCCCGCCTGATGACCCACAAGTATAGGGGGTGTATCGTAGTATCTTCGATAAGTAAGAATGTCGATCCCAACGAGGAGAAGAAGGTGTTGACAAGCAGTTTCGATGAAGGATTCACTGTAAATGCTCACAGACAAGTATTCAGGGGTTTTGATATAGCGAGATGAAATAAGTACAAGTAAGTAAAGTGCGAGAGAAATAATTGCAGCGAGTGGCCCAATCCGTTTTAGCACAAAGGACAAGCCGGTTTGTTTACTTATAATGACCAAACGTTCTTGAGGACACACGGGAATTTAGTCTAGTGCTTTCGCTTCATATAGCTGATTAATCTTCATTGTTTTGATAAGTGTTGTGTGGGTGAACCTATGCTAATGTACCGCCCTTCCTAGGACTAATACATACTTGTGATTATACCCCTTGCAAGCATCCGCAACTACAAGAAAGTAATTAAGATAAATCTAACCACAGCCTTAAACTCCGAGATCCTGCTATCCCTCCTGCATCGATATACTAACGGGGGCTGATGACCCACAAGTATAGGGGGTGTATCGTAGTATCTTCGATAAGTAAGAATGTCGATCCCAACGAGGAGCAGAAGGTGTTGACAAGCAGTTTCGACGAAGGATTCACTGTAAATGCTCACAGACAAGTATTCAGGGGGTTTTGATGTAACAGATGAATAAAGTACAAGTAAGTAAAATGCGAGAGAAATAATTGCAGCGAGTGGCCCAATCCTTTTTAGCACAAATGACAAGCCGGTTTGTTTACTTATAATGACCAAACGTTCTTGAGGACACACGGGAATTTAGTCTAGTGCTTTCGCTTCATGTGGCTAAATAATCTTCATTGTTTTGATAAGTGTTATGTGGGTGAACCTATGCTAATGCACCGCCCTTCCTAGGACTAATACATACTTGTGATTATACCCCTTGCAAGCATCCGCAACTACAAGAAAGGAATTAAGATAAATCTAACCACAGCCTTAAACTCTAAGATCCTGCAATCCCTCCTGCATCGATATACCAACGGGGGCTCAGGTTTCTGTCACTCCGGCAACCCCGCAATTGGCAAACGAGTACAAGATGTATTCCCCTAGGCCCATAAATGGTGAAGTATCGTGTAGTCGACGTTCACACGACACCACTAGAAGAATGACACCACAACTTAAATATCATAACATTGAATACTACTCAACCATACTTCACTACTAACATTTAGACTTCACCCATGTACTCAAGAACTAAACGAACTACTCACGAGACATCATATGGAACATGATCAGAGGTGATATGATAATGAATAACAATCTGAACATAAACCTTGGTTCAACGGTTTCACTCAATAGCATCAATAACAAGTAGAAATCAACACTGGGAGAGTTTCCCCTATCAAACAATCAAGATCAAACCCAAATTGCTACAGCGGTGACGAGGTGCTGCGGTGGAGATGGCGGTGATGATGATGATGATGACGGTGGTGATGGAGATGATGTCCAGCTCGATGACGATGACGATGGCGTCGATTTCTCCCTCCGGGAGGGAATTTCCCCGGCGGATTCCTGCCCGCCGGAGAGCTCTTTTCTCTCTGGTGTTCTCCGCCCCGCAGAGGCGGCTGTGGCTCTTCGCGACGTACCCTTTGGAGCTTAGGTTTTCGGGACGAAGGAGTACGCGAAGAAAAGGAGGCGAGAGGGGGCTGTGGGCCCCCTCCTCACAGGGCAGCGTGGCCAGGGCAGGGCCCGCGCCAGCCTGTGAGGGGGGCCCATGGCGGCCCTCCTCAGCTCCCCCTTCTAGCTCCCTTCGTCATCTGGAAAAATAGGAATTTTCGTGTAATTCCCGTCAATTGTTGATCTTCCGAAATATTGCGTTCTGACGATGCTTTTTCCAGCAGAATCCTGGCTCCGGTGCGCGATCCTCCAATAATCATGAATCATGCAAAATAGATGAAATAACATAAGTATTATCTCCAAATGTGAAATATATCAATGAATAACAGCAAGTTATGATATAAAATAGTGATGCAAATTGGACGTATCAACTCCCCCCAAGCTTAGACTTCGCTTGTCCCCAAGCGAAACTGAACTCGATAAACAGGACCACATGTTTATGGAGTGAAGAGTCGATAAATAAAATACGGACAAGAAGCATCATATTCATTCACACAAGATATTATAGTAAACAACTTCCTCATATAACTCAACTTGAAACAAGTATAAGGTAATCACAAATAAAGGTGCATAGGAAATCATAGTTGGTGATGGCAAACTTCGTTCTTGGTCAGAGAACAATTAACGAGGTTATACTTATCTATCGAGCAATGCTCTCATATTAAAATCTATATTGCACAACTTGCATACTCAATCATAATAGTCTCCTCATAATCATTGATAACTTGCAAAGCTATATTCATTCAGATAAAACTTGTACTAAACAAGGAAAAGTAAAAGACATGATGAAGTAAATCACAATATAATGGTTTGATCACAACAACTCAAATGCTTGCTCAAGATGGAGGGAAATAGGTTTACTGACTCAATATAAAGTAAAAGACAGGCCCTTCGCAGAGGGTAACAGGGATTAAATCATGTGCTAGAGCTTTTTCAGTTTTGAAATCATATAAAGAGAATAAAAGTAAAGTTTTGAGAGGTGTTTGTTGTTGTCAACGATTGGTAGCGGGTACTCTAACCCCCTTGCCAAACAGACCTCCAAAGAGCGGCTCCCATGAAGGACATTATCTCTACCAGCAAGGTAGATCATCCCTCTTCTCTTTTGTTTACACATGTACTTTAGTTTATTTAAGGATGACACTCCCCCCAACCTTTGCTTACACAAGCCATGGCTAAACGAATCCTCGGGTGCCTTCCAACAATCTCATACCATGGGGGAGTGTCTATTGCAAAATTAAGTTGCTTACTGATGAATCAGGGCAAAACATGTGAAGAGAATTATTAATGAAAGTTGATTAACTGGGGCTGGGAACCCCGTTGCCAGCTCTTTTTGCAAAATTATAGCATAAGTGGATAAAGCCACTAGTCCATTAGTGAAAGTTGCCCAACAAGATTGAAAGATAAAACACCACATACTTCCTCATGAGCTATAGAACATTGACACAAATAAGGAGTAATAAATTTTGAATTGTTTAAAGGTAGCACATGAAGTATTTACTTGGAATGGCAGAAAATACCATGCAGTAGGTAGATATGGTGGACACAAATGGCATAGGTTTGGGTTCAGGTTTGGATGCACGAGAAGCATTCCCTCTCGAGTACAGGTCTTTGGCTAGCAAGGTTAATTAGCAAGCATAAGAGTTGAGGGAAACAAACAAATATACATGTGATAGAAACAATCATGCATCTTACTTGTAAGCACAAACAATCTTAACTTCAGAATACTAAGCTAAGAACTGATAAGAAAGATAATAACATCTTCTACATGTATTTCCTCTAGAGAGTGGATTTGGTGACTAGAGGGGTACGTGAGCACGGTCTAGCAATCGTTGGATCAACTTTGAGATTCTCCTTCCGGCTCACGGCGGGCAAACGACGTGAACAAGTTTTCTGGCTATCGTCATGTGGGCCATACGAAGTGAGTAGTATATTACTTTAAAAAACGGCCCGGCCTCTGAAGCGCGGCTTTGAAACTCGCTCCACTAGCAACTGTCAGCGTCCACCGCGCCTCCTCTCCACTTTCCCCGCTCGGCTGCTAATTATCTACTCCAATTTACATAACGAGACAGAACAAAATAAATCCCTAACTCTAATTAACTAAACACTCCATACTCGAACTCAAAATCAACGAGCACGTGCTAATTAATTAGTATCCCCTAGAATCATTCATCATTAGATAAAAGAACACTGAACTTGCAAAAGCCAATAAATTGTTAACTTTTTCTGTACAGATGAAAACCAAATCGATTTCTTCTCCAAAACAAAGCATGATAAAGGACACCACGAAATCCAGCTGATACAGGTCGATACCCACAAATGCCTGCGCGCTAGCCTGTAGCTGCCCGTGAGATCTTCCCCGCATGGATTTTTCTTCCTTGATCTTCAGTCACAAAAGATCAATGGTCACTATTTGCTCCGCTGAGGTACCTGCGGGCGAAGATGGCCGGGATCATGCCCATCTCGGCCATGCCGAGGAGCTGGAAGGAGTCGCTGCTCATCTCGGCCTCGAAGAGCCCCATGTTGGACATGGCCGCAGCGGCCTGGATCCAGACGCGCAGCCAGGGCATGCCAATCCGCTGCCCGCCCTTGAAGAAGAACCCGTCCGTCCACTCCGCCGCGGTCTCCGCCGGCAGCGCGCCGGTGCCGGCCAGGAGCGGGATGAGGTACGCGCCGACGACGAGCCCCACGGCGCCGAACACCGCCTTGGGGAACGTCTTCCTGGGCTCGTCGACCTCGCCGGCGAGCGTGCTGGCCTTGTCCCAGTAGTTGAGGTTCCAGAACATGGAGTTGAAGTAGCCGTGCGGGTCAATGGCCTTGGGATCGACCGCGAGCCAGCGGGAAGGGTGGATCTTGGGGATGGCGAGCGCGGTGAGCGCGACGAACGGGGAGAGGGAGAAGGCGGTGAGGAAGAGCGCGGAGAGGCCGACGAGGTGGAGGTCGCGGTAGTTGAGGTAGGTGAGCGCGGCGGTGAGCACGAGCACGGCGAGCGAGCGGAGCGGCCCGGGCTGCGCGAGGCCGCCGGAGCGGAGGTAGTCGAGGAATAGCACCGGTAGAGCGCGTTGTCGAGGGTTCCAGACGCCCACTTGGTGAAGCCGACGAGGAAGGCCGCCGTGAGGCCGAACGCGGCGGAGACCCACGCGACGTAGCCGGTGTTGGTGAGGCAGCAGCGCGCCGCCGCCGGCGCGGACCGAGTCCTCGATGCCGAACGGGCCGCCCGAGACGTCGTAGAAGATGAGCGCGATAAGGGGGAGCACCGTCAGGGGGCGCCGCCGTGGTGGGGATTCGCCCTCGATCCCTCCGCCGCCGCCGGACATCGGGTCAACGGCCGGGCGCTGCCGCCCGCCCGCTGGTTGAGGACACCTCCTCCCAATTTCTTTGCTAGGATGTGCAGGGGAATCCAATGTGTAGCATGGTGGTGAGGATAGACATCAAGGAAACGAACGTGGGTGGAGCTTTCCTTTTTTTATAAACTATTAACCTCACGGGGCAGACTAACGTCGTTAGACACGTGTCACTTCGCGGGTGCGTGCTCACGTACCCATGTGATCACCGAGCTTCATTCGATTTCCTCTATTCTTCTTAAACTCAAAGTGTTATTGCTATTGACCATTGCTAAGTTTGCCAAAACCAAATAGATTTATTTGATGCTCCCAAAGTGATACCAATACTTAACAACAAGATCAATCATATAATAGAGATTGCAAACTAAAATAAGATGTGCAATATGTATATGATAAAACTTCTCATTAATATTTCATAACGATAACTCACACCAAGGGATACATAGACAACCAACTAAAGGAGAGATACTTCCACACTACAACCCATCTTATATGATAACTTCCCTACTCATGATATGACACTACTTGATAGTAAAAAGTAAAAGGTAGTGATGATGTGATACCGCGGCACTCCCCCAAGCTTGGAACAAACCAAGGGGATGCCAATACCGATGATGAATCAATCCTTTGGCGATGGTGGTGATGAATTCCCGTCTTCAGACTTCCAAGGAAGAGGCTCTCCATCAACAAAAGACATCCTGGTCTCCGGAACCCTGAAAC
The DNA here is from genome assembly GCF_022539505.1 of Lolium rigidum. NCBI lineage: Eukaryota > Viridiplantae > Streptophyta > Magnoliopsida > Poales > Poaceae > Lolium > Lolium rigidum. The sequence goes on along the minus strand of NC_061510.1, from coordinate 60,941,488 downwards.
TAGCAGCATAACTTATGCGCTTAAACCTGCTTTCATACTCACAGTTTTGATTATGAACATCATAGAGTTGAGCTTGGAGTTTGTTGGTGGTGTCGTGAAGCGAGAAGATATCGTCCCACAATTTTGCGAGTCTCCTTCTTGTGTCCGTCAATAAGTTCAGACACAATCTTGTGGAAGATGTCCACTTCACGCTCAGCCATCTTCTTGTAGTTGAAGACCTCTTGTTCCAGTTTCTCCACCCTGTCTTCCAAGCTTCCTTCTCCTTTAGGACCCTGGACATCGTTGATCTGCAACTCTCCATCTACGAGCAGCAATTCTTTGGGGTGCATCTTCAGCTCGTTCATGTACGGGTTGACGACGTCCTCAAAGAAGATGTCCTTCTGAGTTCCCGACGAAGACATGGTGGATCCAGATCTGAAGCAGATCCTGGCAGAAAACAGCTCGAAACAAAACACGTCGAGAAAACGATATACGGACCTCCAGGGGTCCGGGGGATTATATAGCAGTAATTTTTACGTCAGAAGGAAAGTACCAGATCGAACAAGAGTCGGAGAGGGGCGACGAGGGGCCCAGCTCACAGGGCGGCGCGGCCATGCTGGGGCCCGCGCCGGCCTGTGGGGGCACGCCCTCGTGCGTCTTTTCCACTCCGTTTCGATCTCGTAATTTTTCATATTTTCCAAAAACAGCAAAAATATTGTTCGGAAAGTAAATTGCGAACTTTTCATTACCAGTACTGTTACCTATTCAAAGTCGAGTTCTGGCGGACTGTCAATTTGTCCTTTGATGAAAGCCTCCGGTGTTTCCACTTGAATAATATCAACACCAACATTATAAGAATCACCCGAGATATAATGCTTGAGTCTTTGTCCATTCACCACTTGCGTAGCATTGCCTTGGAGAGAGCTAATTTTAATTGCTCCTGAACGATACACCTCCTCAACAACATATGGTCCTTCCAATTTCGAGAGTAATTTCCCTGCAAAGAATCTGAGACGAGACCGATACAATAGAACTTTATCCCCAATATTAAACTTTCTTTTGATAATCCTTCTATCATGCCATTTCTTAACTTTCTCTTTAAAGAGTTTAGCATTTTCATAAGCTTCACTTCTCCATTCATCTAAAGAACTTAATTGCAACAACCTCTTATCACCGGCAAGTTTAGGATCTTTATTTAATTCTCTAACAGCCCAATAAGCTTTGTGCTCTAGTTCTAAAGGTAAATAACAAGCTTTTCCATAAACCATTTTATAAGGTGACATTCCCATGGGATTTTTATAAGCAGTTCTATAAGCCCATAGTGCTTCCTTCAATTTACTAGCCCAATTCTTTCTAGATTTATTAACGGTCTTTCCCAGAATAGATTTAATCTCTCTATTTCATAATTCTACTTGACCACTAGTTTGAGGGTGATAAGCGGAAGCAATTCTATGATTAATACCATACCTAGCAAGAGTTTTTCTAAAACCTCCATGAATAAAATGAGAACCTCCATCGAGTCATAATATATCTAGGAACTCCAAATCTAGGAAAAATAATATCTAAAAGCATTCTTAAAGAGGTCTCACCATCAGCACTTTTTGTAGGTATGGCTTCCACCCATTTAGTAACATAATCAACAGACAACAAGTATATGAGTGTTACCTTCCGAAGACGGAAAAGGTCCCATGAAGTCAAATCCCCAACAATCAAACGGTTCAATAACAAGAGTATAATTCATAGGCATTTCATTGCGTCCGGAGATATTACCAACCCTTTGACATTCATCACAAGATAAAATAAACTTCCTTGCATCTTTGAAGAGAGTTGGCCAATAAAAACCTGATTGTAGAACCTTTTGCGCGGTTCTATCTCCGGCGTGATGTCCTCCATAAGCACTACCATGACATTTACTCAATATTTCTTGTTGTTCATATTCGGGAACACACCTTCGCAGAATACCATCCACTCCTTCTGTTGACGTCAGAAACCCCCTGGCGGGCAGAGACGGGCAACACGGTAGAGCCGGGAACAACTAGGGCTGCGGCTGGCCCCAGTCCCTCAGAGCGACGGCCCGCAAAGCCTCCTGGTCGCACGCGCCGATGTTTATCACAAGGGCGTGCCACCTGACCTATACCCGGTCGGGAAGGTGTGGATGATGCCTCGCTTAGTTTCTGCAGGGCACACACGTAAACATTAAATACGAGCCTCGATCGGCTCTCGGGTTATCTCGTGAATCGGCTCAAAGAGCCGATCCACCCATGATTCAGACGAGGTGTCCGAATATATGGTGGTCCTGCTTGATCAAGGTAAAGCTAATGAGATCTACGACGATTTAGGGTTTTCACCGCATAATCGGATCATCCTACTCAGGATTGGGCCTCGCGCTCGCGCACGGTGACCATAAGCCGATCCTAGACAGGGCCTAAAAACCAACACGAGGTTGATCCCCGGAACATCCGTTCTAGGACTAGCAAACGCCACCCTACACGCCGCTGGATCCTCCGACCCTTTGTAAGGCCTAACTATTGCGGATGTTAAACTAATCCTTGATGAACAAGGAGCAACCGTAACGGATCAGATCTACTAAACTATGATCAAGCGGGTGCCGCCCCTACACCTAAGATAGGTGTAAGGCGGCTAGACATGCAAGGGTTGCACTACGAAAGCATGTAATATGAAGAACAATGCTAACCCTAACATGTCTAAGATAACTACGTTGCTCGCCATCAAAAAGGCTTCGAGTACGAGCAACGCATGAACAACGTGGGCAGGCTTGTGCTGCCTAGATCGCAAGATGCGATCTAGGCAGCATGGTGCTTACCGGTAGAAACCCTCGAGACGAAGGGGTTGGCGATGCGCCGAGATTTGTTTGTGGTTGAACGTTGGTACGTTGTTGTTTATTCCATAAACCCTAGATACATATTTATAGTCCAGCGGACTTTCTAATGTGGGCGTGCACCAAACCGTGCACGAGTAAGATTCTAACTTCTAAACTAAGATGCGATCTAATATGTTACAGATACGTGGGCAAACAAGCCCAACTTGGTATAAAAGGCCGATTCACGTATTTCTTCCCTGTATATATCTTCAAGTCCATCTTGATCGCGGCCCACCTCTGACTCGGTCAAATTCTGGTGATAACACATGCCCCCCTGGTTTTGGAAATGACATTTCCAAAATCATTATGCTCTTCTTTCGTCGGGTCATGTCGTGGCAGAGCAGAACTGCCGCAGAATCCTCATCACGATGTCTTGCCCCTTCCACTTCTCCACGTGGCCGCAAAACTCTCCTGTTGGGCAACATCTCCTCGGGAACTGCTGTGGCATTGAATCGCTCTCATATCCCCTTTATTTAACCTTTCTAAACAGCCTGCATCTCCTTCGTCCTCCTCGCCTCAACACCCAAAAACCCTCTGTGCCGCCATGTCTTCTTCCTCCTCCTCCGAGCTTTCTTACGAGTCCGACTCCTCCCGCGAGACGCCGCCGGAAATTCGTGCCCCAGAAGACTGGGACGAGGAGAGCCATGCCTCCTCCATTTGGTCTAAGGACGACAAGTCCTTGACCAGCGGGGACGAAGATCTTCAGTTCCTCGCCGACGGGAACCGGAGTCAAAAGCGAGGACGACCGGTTCTCCCGGGACGGCTGCCCCACCTCCGAAGAAGAGGGAGAGGAAGACGACAACGACGACGACTCCCTCGAGGGCTACCCGCCGGCGAAACGCCTCCGCATGTGGTGGGACGACGACAACGAGCGACGATGAAGACGGGGATGAAGCCCCGTGGAGGGCTACGGGAGTAGCGACGAGGAGCCCATCGGCAGCAAGTGCCGATGAGAGTTCCGAGGATGACGATGAGGGCAGTGATGGCCCGTAGATTAGGATCTACTAGTATAGGCCTAGCAGTAGTAGATTGGTCAATACACCCTTCTTTTGTTCTTCCTTCCTTGAGCAATCGGCTCCCCATTGTAAGAAATCCCAATACTAATGAAGAATTCCTTTAACTTGATTTCGCCGATTTCTTTCATGCTGAGTTTGTCGACTGTTGGCCTAATCCATGCCTAGTGACTGATGGCAACGCATTAGTTTCACGATAATCTGCGAGACAGGCCAACTTAGCCATCCCTCCAAGCTAGCCAGCTCTGCCGATGACGATGGCACAGCCGATCTTAATAAGCCGGCGACTTGGTCTTTGAGCAGGCGTTTTTAAAAGAGCCCTGGAACTGTCTCTGCAACAGAGCACCACTCTCCAGTCCAGTTGTGTCGTAGGGCTAGCCGATTCCAACCAAATCGGCTGCCCCCCGAGCCTTAATCAAGGCGAATCAGCCACCTGTGCCGCTATCAGCCTCAAATCATGACGTAGCCCCAAAGCAGAGAACCTTCAGGGTGAGCTGCCCCCCGAGCTTCTTCAATCTACTTCTCGCGCCTTGCAGGTCAGATCAGCTCCTTCCTTACCCTGATTTGCACATCCCTGCTGTTCTCAGCATTGTTCTTGGAGAGAAGATCCGAGCCATCGAACTATCGAACCACTCCATTGAGGAGTTCTCCCATCATAGTCTCTCTTCCTGCTCTTAACAGTTATTCCTCTTGAGTCGATCGCCACGCATCGGCTTTTATATTCTGAAGTCGATGTCTGTGCATCGGCTGCAATTCCATACCGTATTCTCCGTATGTTTTATATTCTGAAGTCGATGTCTGCTCATCGGCTGTGATTTTTGTTGTTTTTTTTTACTGGCCGATTTAAAATCGGCCTCCATACCTTACTGCCCATCATCAAAGAATGAGACACTTCACTGCATATCCTCGTGTTTTATCCACCTGGGTGCCCCCCCGAGCCGATTCTGTCAAGAGAATTGATGGTATCGGCTCTGTTGGATAACATGTTGAACCCAGGCAGAATGGTTGGTGAGGATAATTTTGGCCGATTGCCGGAATCGGCCTCCACGTTGCCTGCTCGGTGAAGGTTTTGTAATGTCCCTTCATAAATTTTTTGGGGCCGATCACAAGGATCAGCCTCGCCACGTTTGCTTACTGACGTGCTCTTGCTACTCGTTCAGGCCGGTAGATGAAACCAGCCCAATTTCTGACTTTATCATGTTGGTGCGCTTACTGTCGCCCACCTTGAGTGCATCGTGTAATCGTGGAGCGCTAAGCTTTGTCGGAAGAACGAGTACCATGTTTGTGCCAGCCGATGTTTCATCATCGGCTTTCCTTTGCTTGGGGCGCCACTCCATTTTCCGTGGACGACCCTCTTCATCCAGAGTTCGCTGAACCTTCGCAGCCAGATCAGGCCTTGCCTTCCTCAATGTATGCAAGTATAACCTCTCGGCTTCTTCCAGGCCGCGCAATCGTTGAACCCTACGTTTCTGGGAACGGCTGAGTCCATCAGGGCACCACCTTGGCCGGTGATACCTGTCTTCTTCTTCTCCCTCGTCTTCGAATCTTCGAGATCTCTCAACCGAGGGGACTCAGCTCGTTTGCTCTGTGGCGGGAGAGGTCCTAAGCGCTCGAACACGGACACGTTGGCTGCCTCCTTCTTCTTCCGGTTGCATTCTGGGCAATTGCCGATTGTTGGCAATCGGCTCATTCCTGAATCCCAGCAGTGCCTGAAGAAGGGACAATCCCAGTGCCTGTCCTCGTCGTCTTGCTCCCTTGCCCTTTCCTTGGCACAACGCTCGTGCTCCTCCTCATCGCGATTATGCCGACGATGTCTTCTGGCTTCTCTAGCCAGACGATCTCTTTCATCATCATCGCTTGACCGTCGGCGTTGGTCGTACTGACTCACATACTTGTTGAGGAGGTGATCAGAGAGAGGTCGCTGATATCTTATGTTCTTCACTTCTCCCTCTGTTACGTAGCGCTTGCCATCTTGGCGGAGCCGATCGCGTGGAGCGGCTTCCTCTCGTATCTTTGCTATGAGAGCAGCTGCCCTCATCTCCATCCTTGCCGAGCGTGGTGTCCAAGATCTACCATATTGATTTGGCACGAGAAATCCGGCTGGCATCCTCCGTGGTAAGTATACTCCACCATGTTTACGGCGGGGAAGGGGTGTGTGTCGACCTTCATGGCGTACTGGTTAAAAATCAACCGTCCATTTTCTATCGCCATTTGGATCTGCTGCCGCCACACCCTGCCGTCGTTGGTGGTGTGGGAGAACGTGTTATGCCACTTGCAGTATGGCTTTCCGTTCAGCTCTTGCACCGTGGGGAACTTGTGGCCTTCGGGTACCTTTATATGCTTCTCCGTGAGTAAGAGATCAAAAATCTGCTCCGTCTTGGTCACGTCGAAATCGAACCCTTTTGGAGGGCCTTGTGGCTTCACCCATTTGCAGGTCACGGGGCCCGTCGCTCGAGTCCATTCAGCCACTGCTATCTCCCGATCTCCCGCAGCACCTTCATCTTCGTCTGCCTCAACCAAAGTCACCACCCGCTTGAATTTGTCCTGGTAAACATCTGGGTGGCGTTGTTCATATGCTGACAGCTTTTGCACCATGTGCGCCAACGAAGGGTAGTCTGCTTGGGAGGCCACGTCCTTGATTGATGATGAGAGACCCACCACCGCCAACTCGATCGTTTCTTTTTCACTTATATGAGCCGAAAAGCATCGGTTCCTAATGGTCCTGAAGCGCCGGACGTATTCTCGCCACCGTCTCCCCGCGCTTCGTCGTACTTGCGCTAGATCGGCAATCCCAACATCGGAAGCCTCTGAGTGATACTGCTCATGGAACTGCTCTTCCAACTGCTTCCAAGTCTGGATGGAGTTCGGTGGTAGCGATGTGTACCACTCGAAAGCCGATCCTGTGAGGGACTATGCGAAGAACCTCACGCGCAACTCGTCCGACGCCGAGATCGTGCCCGACTGTGCCAAATATCGGCTCACATGCTCGATGGAGCTGGACCCATCTTGATCCACTAAACTTCGTGAAGTCCGGGAGCCGATATTTGGGTGGCAGCGGGATCAGTTCGTAGTTGTTGGGGTACGGCTTGGTGTAGCCGAACGCCTTCCTTTTCGGCATCATACCGAACTGATCTTTCAGAATTGCACAAATCTGATCCGCTGTGATGGCTGAAGGTGTCGAACCCCGAAGATTCGCCGGGGTGGCATACTTAACCAGCCATGCTTGCTTTTCCGGTTCCGAGCCAACCGCAAGAGCTGGGCTCTGGAGGTTTTTCGGAGTGGCGTACTTAGCTAGCCACGATTGCTTCTCGAGATCAGCTCCCGACGTTCCTCCCGCCGTTCCAGAGGTCCCTGATATTGCAGCCTGGTTCGAGAGTGCCCAGGCGTTGCAGTCCGGCACGTATGCGCACGCGTATCCGTGCGGGATCTCCTTGGGTGCCTCAGGTAGGAATTGGTAGTCGCTAGGATCACCACCAATCTTGTAGACGACGTATGCCGATGAGTTCGGCAGTTCCGGCGCTGCCCATGCGAACGGCTGGGGCTGGAGCGGCATCTCTCCTTTGAAAGTCCCCAGAGCCGGTCCCGACGGGGAGTACCGGTGGCTCATGATTTCCTTGACGACGCGCAGAGCGACACGCTCCAAGGTGTTCACCAGGCTCTCAGAGTGGCGGTGCAGCGAATGAGCCACCATGTAGTTGATTTCCTGCCGCAGCGACCTGGTGCGTTCTTCCGACGGGGCGGAAAGGTCCACTCCATCGAGTGCGCCTTCAGGTGTGAAACCCTTCCACCTGACGCCATGGGAGCGGGTTCGGTGGAAGGAGCCGATGAGTTCGGCTTCGAGGGTTGCCTTGATCTCGTCACGCTTCTTCTTGAGTTCATCAGGCAGATCCTCGTACGTGACCGGAGCGTCTTCCACCATCTCGGATGTAGATGGCGATGTTACGGATGTCGAAGGTCGTCCCACCGGGCGTGCCAGAATGTGTTGACGTCAGAAACCCCCTGGCGGGCAGAGACGGGCAACACGGTAGAGCCGGGAACAACTAGGGCTGCGGCTGGCCCCAGTCCCTCAGAGCGACGGCCCGCAAAGCCTCCTGGTCGCACGCGCCGATGTTTATCACAAGGGCGTGCCACCTGACCTATACCTGGTCAGGAAGGTGTGGATGATGCCTCGCTTAGTTTCCTCGCAGGGCACACACGTAAACATTAAATACGAGCCTCGATCGGCTCTCGGGTTATCTCGTGAATCGGCTCAAAGAGCCGATCCACCCATGATTCGACGAGGTGTCCGAATATATGGTGGTCCCGCTTGATCAAGGTAAAGCTAATGAGATCTACGACGATTTAGGGTTTTCACCGCATAATCGGATCATCCTACTCAGGATTGGGCCTCGCGCTCGCGCACGGTGACCATAAGCCGATCCTAGACAGGGCCTAAAAACCAACACGAGGTTGATCCCCGGAACATCCGTTCTAGGACTAGCAAACGCCACCCTACACGCCGCCGGATCCTCCGACCCTTTGTAAGGCCTAACTATTGCGGATGTTAAACTAATCCTTGATGAACAAGGAGCAACCGTAACGGATCAGATCTACTAAACTATGATCAAGCGGGTGCCGCCCCTACACCTAAGATAGGTGTAGGGCGGCTAGACATGCAAGGGTTGCACTACGAAAGCATGTAATATGAAGAACAATGCTAACCCTAACATGTCTAAGATAACTACGTTGCTCGCCATCAAAAAGGCTTTAGTACGAGCAACGCATGAACAACGTGGGCAGGCTTAGTGCCGCCTAGATCGCAAGATGCGATCTAGGCAGCATGGTGCTTACCGGTAGAAACCCTCGAGACGAAGGGGTTGGCGATGCGCCGAGATTTGTTTGTGGTTGAACGTTGGTTGTTGTTTATTCCATAAACCCTAGATACATATTTATAGTCCAACGGACTTTCTAATGTGGGCGTGCACCAAACCGTGCACGAGTAAGATTCTAACTTCTAAACTAAGATGCGATCTAATATGTTACAGATACGTGGGCAAACAAGCCCAACTTGGTATAAAAGGCCGATTCACGTATTTCTTCCCTGTATATATCTTCAAGTCCATCTTGATCGCGGCCCACCTCTGACTCGGTCAAATTCTGGTGATAACACCTTCTTTATATAAGTGTGGGTCATCCCAAAAATAATGCCTCAAGTCATAAAAGAATTTCCTCCTTTGCTGAGCTGAAAAGGTTGGAGGCAAGTACTTGGAAACAATAAAGTTAGCATAATCAGCATACCAAGGACTGTCTCGCGAGTTCACCTTTATTACAGCCAATTGTTCATTTGGAAAACTATCATTAACAGGAACAAGATCATAAGTAATATTTTCCAATCTAGATAAATTATCAGCAACAGGATTATCAGCACCTTTCCTATCTATAATATGTAAATCAAATTCTTGCAAAAGAAGTACCCATCTAATAAGCCTTGGCTTAGCATCTTTCTTTGTCATAAGATATCTAATTGCAGCATGATCACTATGAATCTTAACTTTTGAATCAACAATATAGGATCTAAACTTATCACAAGCAAAGACTACATCTAACAATTCTTTTTCAGTAGTAGCATAATTTCTTTGAGCAGCATCAAGAGTTTTACTAGCATAATGAATAACATTTAATTTTTTATCTACTCGTTGTCCAAGAACAGCGCCTACAGCAAAATCACTAGCATCACACATAATTTCAAATGGTAAGTTCCAATCAGGAGGTTCAACTACAGGAGCAGTTGTTAAGGCTTTCTTTAGAGTTTCAAAAGCTTCCTTACAATCATCATCAAAAACAAAAGGTACATCTTTTTGAAGAAGATTAGTAAGAGGCTTTGAAATCTTGGAGAAATCTTTAATAAATCTCCTATAAAACCCAACATGACCAAGAACACTACGAATACCTTTAACATCCCTAGGATAGGGCATCTTCTCAATTGCTTCAACTTTAGCTCTATCAACTTCAATACCTCTCTCGGAAATTTTATGTCCCAATACAATTCCTTCATTAACCATAAAGTGGCATTTCTCCCAATTAAGAACAAGGTTAGTTTCTTCAATATTTCCAATAACCTTTCTTCCTCAATCTCTGAAAGCTTAGAACTAATAATAACAGGATATATTTTCTTATCATCAATATGAGCATATTTAAGATTATCAGGCAAAGGCTTTAAATCAAAAACAGGATCTTCCTTTGGTGGCGGTGTGTTGTACCCAAATCTTCCACCGGTAAATCATGCTTGAGAATAGGTTGGCGAAGAAAAATTTCCTCAAGCTCATCTCTTTCTTTCCTAAAAACTTCACTCTCGCTATTCTCCAAATGTTGCTGCAAAGGATTATTAGGAACAAGAACAATAGATGCACACTTGCTCCATTTTAAAATCATCACTAGGCAAATCAGCTTTATAAGGAGTTTTGGTAAATTTAGAGAAGTTAAACTCATAAGATTCACCAGCAAATTTAGTCAAAATTTTCTCTTTCTTGCAATCTATAATAGCTCCACAAGTATTTAGAAAAGGTCTACCAAAAATGATAGGACAATAATCACTAGCAGCAGAACCAAGTACCAAAAAGTCAGCAGGATATTTAATCTTAC
>NC_061510.1:60843101-60930894 GCF_022539505.1 Lolium rigidum | reverse complement strand
CCTCTTCAGCATGTTGACGTCTTGGTTGGAGATTTTAGATCTCTCCCACTCAAGATCTTCAGCGGCCATCTTGGACTCTGGAGTACTATGGCGAGTGAGTCGCGTGTGCGGTGGCATCAACGGCACTGGAAAAGCAACGTTCGTGCGTGCGGAAGATCAAAGAGAGTTGGACGCAGGGGAAGTTTTTGCAAAGAGGAACAGATGTGCGGCGCAAGCGAAGCAATGCACCGTTGGATGAAGAAATCGTGTGGTGAAAAAAGATCTTGTAGATAAAAGGATAAAAAGGTATTTTTACTGAGATGGAATAGAACAGACGTTACCGTACGTGCGCCAGGAAAAGCGGAGGACGTGTGTCCCCCACTTGCACGACGTGTCAACGTGGTGGAAACAATGGACCCACAAGGAAGAAAAATCCCGACTATTAATAGAGATGAAGTGAATTTGACTAAGGGAAGCGTGCCGACAAGAAAAATAAAAGAAGATTGGCGACAGGAGAAGTTATTTGAATACTTGGGAGCCTTTGGTCAAATACAAGTTTTTGCCCAAATGCTCGGGGGCTACTTCGATAAAAGTAAAATTTCGAGTATGGCAATATAGAAATTGTGGGAGCCTACAACCAAGCACAGGTTCTTGGCTGTAGCCTCGGGGGCTACTCCCATCGGGAGCGCTGTTCGCGCACCCGAGAGATGAAAAGAAGATCATATCGGGAAATAATGACAATATAGCGACAAGGTGGACTAAAATGTTGAGCCTACAACCAAGCACAAGTTCTTGGCTGTAGCCTCAGGGGCTACTCCCATCGGGAACGCTGTTCACGTGCCCGATGAAATTAAAAAAGAAAAAAGATAAGAAAAGCAAGAGAGTATATTTCGAGTTATAATTAACTCTACATATACTCCCATCGGGAGAGCAATATAAGTCATATTTGACTCGATAAAATGTGCCATTCCAACAGCCGGAAAAGCACTCGACAATATATTCTCAGAACGCCGAAGTTGCGATCAATTTCTGAATGCCGCAAAACTTTGCGAAGGTAAGACCCCAGATCAATTCTGTGAGGCGTGGCGCCGTCTCTGACGTCGGTTTGCTACTTTTATCCGTATCAACAGATATCGAAGAAAAATCCTAACGGACGCGTTAGGTACTCGATAAATTTGACTGGGACTCGACGGAATGGTAAGACCTTAAGCGGCACTCGTCGAAGTTTACACCGAGTATCCCGAAATCATGTCCAGGGACGTGATTTTGAAGTAGGTTTTGCGGATTGCCACTAGAGCAGTTAACTAGTACTCGATCCGTCAGATGAACTAGCCCCAACTACCATTATCCCTGTACAATATAGAAATTTATATGAAGAAATATAGAAAAGTCTAAGTTGTCGAATAAAAATAAACAGTGGAGATTTTCCCTGACTCTACGATTCAAGCAAAATCTCTGGGGCTACTGACATAGGCATCCCTAATGGGCCTGCCGAAGATAGTACCCGGGGTTTATTGAAGGCCCACTACTCGAAGAATAAGAAGATTCGGGAGCCCAAGATATATTAAGGAAAGTTAGAGTTGTAATAAGAAGTGCTATTTGTAATCTGGCGGGATGAGTTAGAAACCGTCCCGGACTCTGTAACTTGTACAAAACGAAACCCTCGGCTCCGCCTCCTATATAAAGGGGGAGTCGAGGGACGAAGAGATCATCGAATCATTGTCTACAAACCCTAGTTTTCATAATCGTCGAGTACTTTTCGGCTGAAACATTCGAGATCTACTTGCCCTCTACTTCCAACTAAACCCTAGCCTACAATTCATAGGCATTGACAAGTTGATACCTTGTCACATGTAGACATGGGTTGACAAAGAACCTTGCGGTCGAGCTAGTGACTAGGGAGGTGACAGCGGCTGCATCACAAGAGCTACGGCCGGCAGATCTCTACCTCACAGAACCAGCAGGTGGCTCACGGCCGGAGGAATCGGAGAGGCGTGCAGCGGCGCGTCAAACTATAATCGGATCTAGACATGGGGACAGATTGAGAGTTGATTTCAATAATTTTTTCTCGAACCTGGTCTACTTTGCAAAAGACACAACAACTCGGGGTGCCGAATGCAATTGCATAGAATGGGACGGTCCCTCTCCATCTGAAGCGTCCAATGCTAGTGAACGGCCACGATGTCTTCGGAATCGAGTAGCACCTAGACCAGCTGTAGCACTAGATACTTTCTCTTCAACATACCTCTCTAAGTGGGGTTGTGACAGAATATTGGTCAAGTTTATAAATCAGAAAATGTGCACCTAAAGACAACCCTTCAGAACAACAACAACTCTAGTCAAGAATGGTGCATAGTAAGTATAATTTTTTTTTTGAAACCGAGGCAAAAGCTTTGCCTCATCCATTAATTAAGAAGAAAGTGCCCAATTTTTAGGAGAAAATTGGGCGAAAACCAACAACACACACTGGACACCCCGGCCAACCTGGCTACCCACACGGAGCACACACGCCAGCGAGAAGAAAAGCCATCGATGAGGATGTCATCGAGCGTCATCATCGTCACTCCTCCACGAGCAAGCGATTCCGACTTCACCTTAAACGACCGCCACCGAGACCCTCGCCGCGAACGACACTGGAGCCAATGTGAGCCTATGCCAAACAGTCGACCCCCAAGCACGTCGAGGAGGAGGCAGCTCCGACTTCAACCGTGATCTTCAAAGGAGAAAGTTGCACGCCTTGCACCGACGCAAGCACCAATCAAGTGGCATCGTTGCCACAAGTCGCCTCGCAGCTCCGACTTCACCATCACGGCAGGGGTGACGAAGGACATGCCGCAACTCCGATCCGCTCACCATTGTCATCGTTGCCACGCAGCCCACGACGCCAACACCAACCATCTTCCACGGGTCCCTCCGACCAAAGCAGCTCCAAATCGATGCCCCCAAGAGGGAAGACGACACAAAAGCGCCGCCACCGACCGATCACGGCGGATCTAGGGATTACGTACCCCGGAGCTTTTCCGGACAGGATGACAAAACATCACCTCGGCGATGCCTTCAAGAAGGAAGCGGCGCCCGAAGCCGTCGCCATCGCCGGCCTCGGCCAGCTGCCGGCCGGCCAGCCACCGAGGGCAAGGCATTAGCCCGGAGCTTATCATGTCATCCTGCTTCAAGCTTCGGCCGGACCACCTCCCTTCCCTCAACCACCATCACCACCACGGCCGCCACACCCAGCCCCGGACTCGCAACGCCGGCCGACCTCCGGGCGCCGGCGAAACACCACCGTCCCCCCACGGCCACCCGCATCTCTTCCCGCAGCACTCCAACACGCCCCTGGATGGGCTGCCACCGGCATCCTCGCCCGCCTCTGAGCATACCAACCGAAGGAGGCAAGCCCCCCCAAGCAGCGACCACCACCCCCGCATCTCCTCCCCGCGCATACCAACCGAAGTATAAATTTTGCTTCCTAGGTTTATTGTAACCAACAGGAGGAGGAACCCCAGTTGTTTTTTCATTAAGGTTGGTGGTGAGTCTCGATCCCTGGCTGTCTACCACAACAACACATGTCCTAGATAGTTAGCCCCAGTGTCTTCCCGTCCTTGCAAGATTTGATGTATATCATTACTAGAGTTAATCAATCGAATAGAATATGGTGCATAGCATAGACCGAGAGGAGAGAAGGCAGATGAAGAGGTTGTGCTCACCAGTGATGGCGAGTAGCCAAAGGACGAGGAGGAGACAGTAACAAAAACAGTGGGAGAAAAGGGTTGGGCGAATGAGCTTAACTTACCCATTTTATTCATTACATGTTGTCGGTTCAGTTTAAGTCTTGCACGGTCCGTAGAAAAAACTGTGAAGAACGTCCTTCTAGTCCACCTGGCACCTAATTGAGGGGCCAGGTTGAAATAAACAACTGTCAAACTAGCTAAATTTTGATGTTTGGGTTCTGTGAAATATATAACTTTAATCCAAATCTGCGTTCTAGAGGACTTAACTTGGGTTGCTGGATTGAATTCCTAACCAAGCGAGCTAGGATCACTTCTTGGTTCTTGTGAAATACTTCCTTCTAACTTTTTAAATATAAAATCGACTTCAGTTTTGTTGGTTGACCTTATTCACAATAGTTGTGTTTTGTGATACTTGTTTTTTCCTCTATCAATAAAGTAATTCGGGACCCAAGAAAAACACTCGTGCAGTTCTTCTTTGCTTAATGGGAGCTGTGGCGTTCAGATTGGGCAAGCAGAGGTTCAGAGGCATCACTTGTCGAGCTGGTTGGGTATAGCTAGCCGTAGCCCCAGTTCACTGACGTTTCTTTCTCCAAACGAAGGGAGAACCCAGCTAGTTTTGTGCTAGCTTGCCGTGCTCGTCGCAAGCTAGATCGCCGTTTCTGCAGGAGGCTGCGAGTTGAATTCTGGGCCAAGACAAGACAAGTCGTGCTCCATTACTTGTTTCTGCCATATACAAGCTGTTCATATAGTACGCTGCGCAGGGCAACTTGCCAACTTCACATGCTTGCTTTTACTGTCGGTATCATTGGTTCCCAGATCTTAACACAGCGCACGGGCTACCAGTGCCAGGGTTTGTAATTGCAGGCTTTGCAGTATCTAGTACTCCTGCAGTACTACATTCATCCCATTGTCCAAACAAGTGAGAATCACAGGTTTATGAAACCAAACAAGTTCTCTGTCAAATGGATATCCCACCATGTCCAGGATTTGAGATGATGTGACCATACAAGCAGGAGCTGGAGGGGAAAAACAGGAAACAATTATGGCGTCGCAGAACACGACGCTGGCATCCATCTCAACAGATCACTTTCAAAAGTTCAAAAGTTGATGATGGCAGGGATAGGAATCTGTGATTTTCAGTTCTTTCTTTCCAATCAATTGGGGACACAGTAAAATTCTTTCATTCCAATGACCTGAGTTGAGCATATATCTCACCTCCAGTTTGACCTCGCCATTCGAAGACCACATGCTAGTAATCCCAAGTGTTCGAATATGTTCCTCCTCCACAGTCTACATCCACCAATGAACCTAAGAAGCACTTAATGTCGACAGCCTGATACTCGTGTACCAATTCGCTGCACGTCAAATCTTCTGAAAGTAGAAATGACAGTGAATAACTACAACCCTGACCAGCAATTCAAATCTTCTGCTTAACTGGCATCCATTTGTCATATTTCACTATCCAGCCCAGTTTTCAGTCAAATTACAAAAGGGAGATTACAATGTGCTGGGCTAGAAAGCAACACAAGAAGCATGATTTGTGTAGTACCATTAACCTAACTTCTAGTAGGAAATGCTATGAGGCGGGGCCTGTTACTGCTAATAGGTCATGCAATTTGTAGTTCGTGCAACCTGCAAAGCCTATTCTAGTCATGATAAACAAATGAAACCCATCATTATTAACAAGAGAAAAGGCAAAAACTAAACGGCGATGTATCACCAAACATCCTTTACAACCCATGTGAGCAAAACTGGATGGCCCATAGCAATACACCAGAAAACAAAACAAATGTCCACATCAAACCAGAAATCGAAGCCCAATTGTGGTCGCCTACTAACGAAATCTATAATGGAGCACAATCCAAATGTACCAATCAGTCAAACAAGACCAAGTCTGAACCTCAATTCAGATATGCACCAAGATTAGATCAGAGCAGCTTCAAAGCTCAAACCATGGGTCACAACAAGGATAAGCTATTGCAAAATATTTTCAGTAGGAGCAGCCAAGCAGAAATGAGTATCATAATCATATAAGCTTTAGATATCATAGTATCATCCATAACATGTCCTAGACAAATTCCGCATATAAAGATTCTAGCTTTGGGTTTTGCCACTACATATTGCATACAAAAAAAAAAAGAATTGGGCAAAGATGAACAACAAGGCATCCGTTGTGAAGCGCAGCATGTTCCATATACACCAGCAAAATATTAAGGTAGGTAAGGTAGAACACGCTAGAAAATAGTAAAAAAGAATAGAGCTTTAGATTAGAAGGCGAAGCAAACACATTGCGGTTGTTGTATGGCCGCTTCGTCTCCTCCCCCTCGCCAGATCTGTCCTAACGCTGGGCCATATCTACATACACATCATCGGAAGCGGTGGCGGCGGCGGGAGGTCACTGGTCGCGGACGCGGGGGCTGGTGGCGGGCATGGCGACGCCGGGCGAGGTGGGCGCCCGCGGCGAGTGGAGGCAGCCGAACCCGAGCGGCGACGTGGGCACGTGGATCGGGGACGGCATCCCGCGGAGGCGGCGCATGTAGGCCGAGATGGGGGACTCGGCCGACATGCAGACGGAGGGGAGCGCCGGGAGGGGGGAGAGGCCGGGCTGGGCTGGCGCCGTCGCCGGAAGGATGGGTGGCGGGCGGGGCGGGGCCAGCGGCGGGGGACGGATGCGGTGGAGACGGGAGGGGATGGCGGAGAGCGGGGGTGGGGGTGGGGGAGGGGCCATGAGGGGGCGTGGGGGGGTTGGGGCGGCGAGGGGGGCGGGGGTGGCTGGGGGCTGAGGCGGGAAGATGTGGGAGGGGGAGCCGGTGAGCTTCTGGACGACGTCGCGGAAGTTGGACTTGTCGATGTTGTAGACGGGGGGCTGGGGCGGGGGGTGGTCGATTGGGGCGGGGGCGGAGGAGGGAGGCGGGGGCGGGGCTGACAACGGTGGAGAGAGGCGGGAAGGCAGCGGCGGCGGGGGAGGAGAAGGTGCTCTGATGGAGGAGGAGGAGGATTGCTTGGAGATCTTGTAGGAGGCTTTGTTGAGGGCTTTGAGGGTGGAGGGCGGTGGGAGGTTGGACTTGTCCATGACCAGACGACGGCCGGCGGAAGGGGGGAGACCGGGACCGGGGAAGAGGGAGGGAGGGAGAGTGAGGGTGGGAGTGGGAGATGGGGGATTTGGGGGAGTGATGAGAAAGAAAGAAATGGGGATGGGATCTTCTGTGTCTTGTGCGGAAGGAAGGCAAAGCAAAAGAGAGAGACGAGTGGGCAGTGGCTGAGTTGATGATTGGATGCTGGCTGCTCACGACTCGGGCCGTCCACCATTTCGGCCCCCAAAACGTTTCCCTGGCCGAGACGCCAATTGATGTGGGAGATTTTTGCTTCCTTTTCGATAGTGGTGAGGCTCATCGTCAGGATAAGTGCGGCATAAACCCGACCGAAATCTGAAACATTGTTTTCGGATGTGCTAGCATCACACTTCTTAATCCATTTTCTGTTAGAGGTCGTTTGATATCCATCATTTGGGCATGGAATTCTAGAATTTATTTTGGAATTCCATAGGTAGGCTGTTTGGTTGCCACATAATTGGGCCGTCATTTCATTTAAGAAATTCAGCAAAATGACTCCATGGGTAAACACGATTTCAAGCTGAGATCTGTCATTTGTGTTTCTCTATGAAAGCCATCTACAAATTCAATATTGAATTCTGCTGTCATTTGCAATTTCTGTGGCAACCAAACAAGTGTCCATTTCTGGAATTACAATGTAAATGAAATGAATACATGTATTCATTTTAAAATGCTACAAATGAAATGAAAGCCTGGCTTCTAAACGAATTCTTAGTTTTATAATCCCACTATTCCAAATAGATGGAGTGTGCATTTTAATCACAAACCAATGCCTTTTAAGTTCAATCACGCGTGTGTACAAAACTATGAATGTACAAAAAAAATGAAGAGCTACGAAAAATATGAATATGAACTTCGACAAAAGTCATACGCCTTATATTTTGGCATGAGGAGTATTTTTCCCTTGATCACCTTATTTAAGGGGTTTCTTAAGCACCGCAAAATCGCCACCTACACCACTTAAGAGGCTTTTCTTTAACACTTTAGGTAGTACCTCTCTTTTTCTCCCTCTGTCATGATGGTAGTTATAGTTGTCATGGTAGTTATAGTCGTCATGGTGGTTATAGCGTACTTCTTTGTCTTCTCTTCGTTCCCCTAACCTGAACCTACTCCATGAAATCGTTGTTCCATGATGTTAGAGGACAAGAATATGTTTTTCACCAAGTCAAGTCAGTAGTTGTGGACACACTTGCCGCGAGTTTGGCTCCAAGGGGTAACTATGAAGAAAATTATATTAGCCATGGATGGATGTAGATCAACTCGGAAGCTACCAATGGCCAATCATGCCTCACATCCATGCACATGTAACTACATAGTGCAATGCTAGTGGCACTTCCATGATACCGCTCACACTCATGTGACTTCCTAAACCAAGGGAGTTCTTGTGCTCGTACAACATCATTTCAATTAACATTGTGCATGTGGTTTGAGAGCATCGGCCGGAAAGTTTGAGTGGTGGCCCTTGACACAAGTTTGTTTGTGCGTTTTTGAGTGGGTTTCATCACTCTGTGGACACTCTTGCCAATATGGTTTGATGTTGACATACTGTGCTGGCCCTCGGTGCATGAGCAAGCGGTATGCACCTGCCATATGGCTTTGTCTCATGAGTCATAATGACATAAATATGTGTAGTGATCTTGACTTCACTAGTTGTAGTTTTGGATAAATTTTATGGATATACTAGTTCCTTGGACCTACACCTCCTCTTATATGTAGCTCAACTTAGGCTTACATCTAAACTTATACACTAGAATATTGTAGAATCTAGTAGGACACTGTCTGAGACTCATGCTCTCTTGCAACCCAACAACAACACATACTCATCGTAAAACCGAGTCTTCCCATTAACACCAAAGAAACCAATTGTAAGGAGAGGACTCCCTTGTACATCCACTTGATACCTCAGGATTCCACACCCTAGCTCAAAAGTCTGTAGTTGCACCTATATTTTCCCCTACAATCAAGAACAACTACAACATAGCTACAACCATCACCTCCACAACAAGGACGAACGATTGCCTGCATCACATTAGCATTTTCCCATCTCTGACCAGATAAGAGGTGCTCATCGACCTCTAGTTTATCTTTGACCCAAATCCAGCACCCCAAACGTATTCTACTGCTACCAGCAGATCAATTGCACCATTCTAACTAGCTTCTTGAGATCCCCACTACTAGAGCAGCAACCAAGCCTCACACGATGCGTCTTGCAGTATGAGGTGGAAACCACCCAGATAGACAACGTGGTGTAGCCCGCGTCGCCTAGGATGACTAATATGCAACCGACGTTGTTAACAACTAGATTTGGAGTTGGTGATGTAGTGGTAGAACAGTGGTGGCTACGGTTAGGAGGAAGAACCTACCTTCGACACAATGTAGTGTTGGGGGGGGGGTGTTCTTAATGGACTAGTCAGTCCCTTAGAACCTAGCCATTGGTAAAACATACTGGCCTTGCATAGATGAATAATTGTATTTTTGGTATTGACCTTGTAATCAAGAAACGAATGTAGTTTATGATGTTTAAGAATTCATTCATACACATCTTAAAAGAAAATTCAAATCCTTTGACTATGGATATTTTTTGAAATGTCCTTTTTCTATTTAGAACTTGTAAATCATATGTTTAGATTTGTCTCAAAAAATATGTAGACAATACTACCTCCATTTCACTGAATAAGGCACCCTCGTTTTTCCTGTTTTTTCTTTGACTAAATATATATGAAAAATTGATATAAAATTATTATCATTAGAAAATGTATTTTAATATGAATCCAACGTACAAATTAATCAAAATTTATTGCTTTAATTTTTTCAGTCAAAGTTCATTTTAAAATACGTGTGCACCTTATTCATCGAAACAGATGTAGCATTTAAGAATAGAGGTAGTTGGTGATGTCTTAGAGTTCGGACACAATCTTAAATGAAAATTTAAATCTTTTGATTACTACTATCGGTTGAAATGTCTAGACCGAGAACTTGTAAATCATAGGTTTAGATTTCTCTTGAAAAATATGCTCACAATATATTGTTTTTCCGTTTTATATACTACATACAATGTATTAAACAGTTGTCAGAAACAGAAAGTGCGACACCATGTCTCGTCGAAAAGGTCATCTATCTGTAACGTGGAACTGTGGAATGGGTAGAAATATTACACCCTCACATGATGCAAAAAAAAAAAAAGCCAAGGGGCTTGCTGACGAGTGATGATCGTTCTGTTTTAAAAGTCGAGCCTAGGAAAATCAAACCAGGGAGGTAGTTTAAGTTAAGTTAATCACCGTCGCGGAAAACAGGCTGTCCAGAAGAAGAGCAGCACCGCATTGAACCGGGGATGTTACCGTACATAGAACAGGTTCAGAATTGTGACTAGTTGTTTTGCGCATTGGACATTTCGTTTCCTGTAGACTGTAGTGGCACATACTACATGTCGTAATCACACGGTGAAGATATGAAGCACACGATTGAGGGCATGCACAACGCTCCACCGTGGACGGTCGCTCCAGCTCCACACGTAGGCTCGGGTGGTCCAAATCATCTCTTCCTTACACTTGCAGACTAAAGTGGTCTCCTGCAGGAGATCCTACCTCTCCACTGCCTAAAGTTGAACTAGTGAGAGAAAGTGAGGCGAGATAAGAGAGATGGTGGGCCGGTGGAAAAGAAAAGTGGTGAGATAAAAGATGCTTTTGGTCAGGTTGTAGGGTCATTATATGGGATAGTTTGGAACCGTTGTGTTTGATGTCTACCATTTTATATATTTTTGTTTCTTACGTGGAAACTGGGGCAGTAGGTAGATGCTGCTTCCCTTGTACATGCCCTGAGATTGATGAGTGGCAGCAAAGCAAGCAGAAGCAGCACGCCGCGGAAGCCGAAGGTGCATTGCCCCAGAAAGAAGTAATCACGGCGGGCACACAATCTGCACGCTGGACCACGGACCCAAAAAGAGCAGTCCAAGGAGAAGGAACATCAACCTGCTATCCATTCCAAATTTCCAATTCCATCCTACGCTGGAGGAGAAGAAAAGATGTGTCGTGCAAAAGTGGGGCGAGAAGCGTACGTAAAGACGAGTCCCGAGAGATTGCGACGAGTAGGCGATTAGCCTCTATGTGAATATGTAATCTGGTGGCTGTTTTCTTTAAACTCCAGTCGCTTTACGGCTGATTTTAAAAATAATAACGACAGCACGCACGGCACGGGAAGCTGCTGCTTTGACCGAAAGCTTGTCTTTGACCGGACAA
Organism: Lolium rigidum; assembly: GCF_022539505.1. Classification (NCBI taxonomy): domain Eukaryota; kingdom Viridiplantae; phylum Streptophyta; class Magnoliopsida; order Poales; family Poaceae; genus Lolium; species Lolium rigidum. Next base: position 60,919,839 of record NC_061510.1, on the reverse strand, counting down.
GGGCAGAAGCGTCCGGGACGGCGAAAACGACGGGCACGCACGCTCTTGGTGTTTATCATCACGGCGTTCAGCATGAGGCTTTGATCTCGTGGGTAATGTTGACAGTAATCAATAGTAGTAATCACTATGGCATATATCCATAGACTGTTAAATTTCTGGAAACGCGTCATTGTCAATTTACACTCGTAATATTTCCGCACACACCTGTCACCTGTGGGTATGACAATTTAGTCTGGTGCGCAACTTGACACGTCCGGTGAGTTGGCGCTTGGACGCATCCACACTTTAGATTGAGAGATATTTTTCGATAAAGGGAATATATTAATATCAAGAGATACAATTACACCCAGCCTCTGCAACAATAAACCACCCTAATGGCACTACGGATGCACACAGTCAAAAAAGGAAAAGAAAACTAAGAAACAAAAGTCCCGCTACAGTATCTCGGGCCTAACAACAACAATACGTCCACCGCCATGACAACACTTGAATTACAGACTCTTCAAAAAACGACGCCTCCAAGAAGGGAATAGTGCTCAAACACCGTCGTCGCCCGATCAAAGATCTTGAGTTTTCACCTGAAAATAGTCCCCGCTCTCAAAACAATGCCTCCACCAAAGTCATTGTCAGGCACAACCAGTTAAGGACAGACCTTAGGTTTTCACCCTGAAAGGTAGGACTCTGCACTTCACCTGTGTTGTCGCCCCACTTTCATACCGCTGCTGTGAAGCCCGGAACACCAAACAAGCCCCTCAACAGCGCGGAGACTTGAACCTCCCTTAGCTAGTCCTCCCCTCCTGCCTTCATGAAATTATCTTCTTCCGACTTTCATCATGGATCCATAGTCACTTGATGTCAACACAGAAAAAGAGCTTCGCGCCGCTCCCTCCAGAACCAATCGGCCGGAATAAAAGCATGGGTGCGCATGACCGAATACCTCCGATCCAGCAAACTCCAGGCAAAGCACTGTTACATTCGCCGGCGGAGCCTTCCGGAACTCAACCCCCCAGCCAGATCACGAGTCTAGACCTCCGGTAGGTCCTCATCTTCACGCAAGAGAGGCCCTAGGACCGCAACCTTTATTCAGGTCGGACCCACACGTCGGCGACCATCCCGGGCTGGCCAATCCAACCCTCCACCGCGACACCATCGTCGGCTTCCATGCTCCTCCATCTCGCCGTCGGATCGCGGTGATAGATCAAGGATCCACCACCACCAACCGCAGGCCGACCCTCTCCGGCGAAGAAGAGGGCCACCTCCTCTGTCGAACCCAAGGCTGCTGCCCCGGGCGCCCTCGTGTCGGGAAGAATCCCGATCGCCTCCACGCACCGACGAGAGGCGGGGGGGGGGGGAGGGCACGGCGCAGACCGAGGGCCTGGCCGCCGCTCACCCAGCCCCTGCCGGAGTGCTGCGGGGGAGAGCCGATGGAAGGAGGGAGACAGGCCGCCACCACCCAACCCACCCTCGCCGGCCGGTCCGCCAGGGGATAGCCAGCGGGAGGAGGGGGCCGCAGCGCACGTCGCCCATCCATCCGATCTGCTCCTGCTCCGCCATGCGTCGAGGAGGTGGGATCCGGCCGCCGTTCATCACGCAGCGACGAGGAAGGGCCCCCGCTACCGCCACGCCCCGAGGGTCTTTGCCCCGGCGGCGGCGGTTAGGGTTGGGTGCGTGAGGATCTGAGGAAAATTTGATGACTTCTAGATTGAGAGATATGTCCCGCCTTTTCCATTTTTTAGAAAAAGTGTTATGTCCCATGTTGTATCCTAGTTTTTTTCCCCATAGAAGTGTAGTATCGAAGCCATAATTTTTTTTGGGAGTGACTAAAGAGCAGCTGACTGTTTTTCAATTCGTAAACAGACACTTTTCCTGGACCAATCAAATGAAGCCAGCTGTTTGTTTCAATTAACTAAGAAACACTCAGTTTATGAAAAAAGTGTCTGTTTTCGGTACCTGAAACGAGACACATTTCAGTTTGTGAAAGGCTTTTGAGTCCCGATTTCACCCTCTGTTTTAACACCCTACGAATCAGCCCTCTACGTCTTTCTCGCATTACAAGGCCTAGAAAAGACAGTTGTCCGACCTTCTTCACCAAGCAAAGCACCTCAACCACTCCTTCCAGCCATTCATCTCGAGATCCAGATCGAGAGAAACCTGCCACCCAAAACACAATCGACGGGAGAGAAGAGCAACCACCAGAGAATGAGAAAGGAAATGAATTTCTCCAAGAAACCATACTTCCACGTGAAGATGCTTCACACCCTCAGGTAAATGGTCCTGATCGAATGCGCTCATTGAAAAACACAAAAGAATTCTCTATCAAAACTTTGAAAAGATTTAGCTAGCAGTATCGTGTTGATGTCTGTAGGTGTCGAAACTAACACTAATTTTGATGCAAACTCTTATCCAAGCCATTTTCACCAGAACATGTAAAATTACTTCCTGCGAACAAAACTGAATTACTGAAACTACGGGAATAGCTTTGGGAACATCTAGCTAATTTTGATGCAAGCTCTTATCCAAGCTTTACACCAGAACATGTAAAATTACTACCTGGGAACAAAACTGAATAGCTGAATCTACATTAGCTTTCGGACCACTCCAGCTAATTACTGAATCTATATGATAAATGCACACTCATATCCAAGTCTTACACAAAAGAACATGTAAAATTACTACCATAGCCTTGGGACCAAACTAAAGAGTTTACACTGATCCCTTTAGGACTCCTCAAGCCGAAAAGTGTATTCTCTTGAGGAGTTTACACTGTATGACAACTCCTTCCAGAAAAAGAAAATTGAAAACTTGATGAATAAAGTAGCACTAATCAAATGGAAGCTGCTACAGTTTGTTACGGGCCAAGTTGGAAAGCATGAAGTAAATATACTTTACTATATGCCAGCTGCACCCAGTCGTGCCACATCACATAGAAAGAGACATAATCACACACGCGCGCGCACACACACGCGCACAGAGAGAGAGAGAGAGAGAGAGAGAGAGAGAGAGAGAGAGAGAGAGAGAGAGAGAGAGAGAGAGAGAGAGAGAGAGAGAGAGAGAGAGAGAGAGATACCTTGAGGAGGATTGCAACGGCTGACAGAGACTAACGACCGCAGTTGTAGGTCGGCGAGAAACTGGGTTTGCAGGAATGCGGATCGAGAAATTGAGACAATGAAAAAGTGAAAAACTTACAAAATCAATATCATTAAGAGAAAGAGATAAACGCAAAATGAGTGACTCGAGAAACCGAGAAACCGAAGAAACGCAAAATGAGTTACTCAAGAAACCGAGAAATTGAAGCCGAGAGGTTTTTACCGAAGAAAAATGAGAGACTCGAAACTCGGGGACTAGAAAGACTGAACATGACTTCGAAGGATCGAAGAAAATAAGAATGAGATTGACTCGAAAACCGAGGGACCGAGAGAAACCCATTACTCGAATGAGTGACTAAGAAACTCAGGGAATAAAAACACTGAAAACATAGGAAGGATGGAACTATGGAAGACATAAACATAGGAATGAAAGATAGAAGACATAATGAGATACTGATGGACCGAAAGACTGAAGATGATTGAAAACTGAATAGACAGAGAAATGACTGAACACCGAAGAATTGACTGAGAAAAGACTGAACAGAAGACTGACATAAACTGAAAATAGAGTGATTTCATGTCCAGATAATAAGCAACTGCTTGAATACTGAGATAAACTGAAGAATCTGAGATTTCGAAAAGCTGAAAAGATGAGATTAGGAAAATCTGAAGAAAATGATCAAGGAAGAACATTAACTGAAGAACTTGAAAAGATGAGGTTAGGAAAACCTGAAGAAAATGATCAAGGAAGAACATTAACTGAAGAAGCACTATGACTGAAGAACTACAAAAAAAGAGTGAAATGAAAGAGAAACTTCCAATGAAAACTAAAAGCCGAAGAAGATTGAACTGACATACTTAGAAGAGAAAGATATTAACTAAAAGACTAAAAGACATGAAGACTGAAATAAAAAAGAGGACAAATGAACTGAGAGGCTGAAACAACTGCAAAATGAAGAAAATCTTGGAAATCAACAGTGACTCCTCCTTTACCCGGGCTTGGAACCGGCTACGCAAAAAATATGCTATGCGTAGGCGGAGTTACCCACCCAACATAAAAATCACAAAGTAAAATTATTAAAGAGAAAATATTCAAGTAAGATGCCTGCTGATTACAAAGTATTACAAGAAATCAAAATACACATTCCGAAAGAAAACAGACACTAGCTGAAAGTAATGATAGGGGTTTCAACAGCAGTATCTCCTGATGAATCACCACCAAGTTCAATTCCTTTACTGCTCCCTACATTATCGCATGGCGTAATTTTAACCATGATCATTAGCATTCGAACTGAGCTTAAAAATGAAAACATCACCACCTTGCATGTTGAAATCAGACATAAACCTATCCCAATCGGGACCAGATATGCAGGTCATGGTTGCAAACTTCAGGTAAATATATAGTGCCCTCCATTGATCTGATCCACTCCGTGCATTGTGTTTGTTTGGCAGTAAATATAGTTCGACCTACCACTTATAAAACATGGGACAATCTGTACATGAGAAAGAGAGAGAGCATGTCAACACCAAAAAAAAATTATAATTAATATATAAAAAATTAGTCAAAGGAAAAGAGGAACATACTACCGTTGATGAAAGGAAACCCGCATGTACTTGTGACTCATACCATAGTATATCTTTAGTAAAGGAATTCTCAGCACCACAATACCCAGCAGTACTTTTGTAAAACAGCACATTCCATCTTAAAATATAAATATATATATATATATATATTAGAAAAATGGTCACTACAAAAATATTATGAAAACTAGAAACTCATGTGGTTTAGTTTACTAACCCACTTCATGTCCACAATAAACAATGAAAATCAGACAGGTAAAATGCCTGAAAGATTTACAAACACAAAAACGAAAGCCATGTCAATAACAAAATCTGCATAACTAGACAAAGAAACAACTAACAAAAAAATGAAGAGAGAACCTCAGAAATGAATAACAGATTTGCAAAGAAGAAGCTGGGGAGGACTTTATTCAACTACTCATCTTCTGCTGATGACGGACATTGTAGGTATGCATCTGTTAATATAGAGCAGCATACTCGAGTGGCCACTGTGTGCTATGTGATATCTGCACCTGCAGGTAGGTGTAAATAGCATTCAAATGCATACCTCTGGAAATTACCATAATGCCAAAAACACATGTGCAGTGAGATAGCCTGCACAAATTATTACATGAATAAAATCATATCTGAGACAATCATACTGATGACATATTCATTTGTTGCAGGTAATCTGAAGAGATGGTTGACCCTGAGAGATGGTTGAGTCTGAAGCAGTGGAAACTAGCCTACACACGCGCATGTATGAACATTGGAGGGAGGCAATCTGCTAACTATCTGATTTCACAAAGTGGGTTTCTGCCAACGCTAGTTGAAACATTGCTATAGAAATGAAGGGAGACCTAACAACCAACGCTGCCAATTCGTCGTGGATACTAAAAATGAGCACATCTGGAAATCTCCAACCAACAACACAAACACATCAGATGAACTTCCGAGCACTGACGAAACTACATACCACCCCCCAACCACAAACAAAAATATCCTGATTCTCAAAAAAGCACTACAACACCAAACTAACAAATCATCATGGTTTGCTTAAAGTGAGCACACCTGGCTACATCAAGAACAAACACCACTAACTTAAAGGTGAATTTCAGAGCACTGACCAAACTATCAAACTACACAGCGCCCCCAAAACACACAAAAAACTTGAATCAAACAGAGCACTGCGACACCAAATCATCCTCAATAAACGACACGAATCATCAAGAAATCTCTGATGCATCTACGAAACAAATACACCAAAACTTCTGTGAAATACAGTAATCAGGGCTACTCCGATTCAATCAGTTGGCTAGCCCGTTGCTCTATTGGCCGAGAAAACTCAATCCGTTGCCTAGCCCGTTGCTCTATTGGTCGAGAAAACTCAATAGTTGCCTAGCCCGTTGCTCTCGGTCCGATTATGGCTCAATTGCTTGAGATCGAGCCAGGAATCCCTCTATTCCAACTGAAATCTACAACAACGAGCGCACGACAAGTAAAAGACAAGAGGAAATTACCCTTCTCGCCGCCCACGAACTTGCCTTGCGCGCTTGAGAGCGCGGACCTCTTCCCAGATGCACGGCGAAGAGCACGGACAACATCGTTCCCCATCTCCGGTGGCGGCGACTGCAGCCTCAAACCACCACGAGACAGCGACCGAGAGTGACGAGGCGTCCCGCGTGACCTGCCCCCACCTCCGCCGGGCGAAGAGGAGACGCCATCCACGCACCACACACCCCATCAGCAGCAGGACGAGGAGGATGCGGCGAAGCCACGCCGCTGTCCGCCATGGATCCACCTCGGGGACGCGAGGACAGAGACGACAAGAAGCAGGGTGGGGGGAGTAGAACGAGACAAAGGAGCAGTCGAGAGGCTCCGTTCGGACAAGATAATTAAATGAAAAAAAAAATGAAAAATGAAACGGGGGACTGCTAACGGAAATAACCGCGCGACGAAAACCCAAAACATAACAGCGTTGCGCCAAGATTCGCAAATGAATCGTACGGTCCAAAAAGTAGCTGTTTGCCAATTGAAAAACAGCTAGCTGTTTGTTAGGAAATCTGTTTTTTTTATACCGTATTTCTATTTAGGGGGAAGGGCAACTACTGTACATTAGGCTGCAATCTAAACAGGGAAATAATAAATTTGGAAAAAATCAAAAAGTGAACGACGCCTGAGAGATTCGAACTCTCGCGGGGAAACCCCATGTACTTAGCAGGCACACGCCTTAACCACTCGGCCAAAGCGTCGGTTGTGTTACAAATTATTCGGAATCTTTAATAAAGGCTAACCAATGGGCTTAAGTATGGCCCAAACAACACAACCCATACGCCACATGGTTTAACTGGGCCGAGAGAACTTGGCTACAAACTGTCCCATGGGCTTAAGGTTTCTTTAGCTCGGAGTGGGGACTGACCCAGCTCACCAGTATTCGAGCTTACCTTAAGTTTGTCCAATTCTTTTATACAAGCACAAATCCTAGTTAGATGTAGAAGTCTAGAAGGGCCGCTGGGCAGATTGAATCATGGCAAAAACTCCCGAAGGTCACGGCGTACCATATTCGGTGCACCGATTGCCATCACACATTGCGTCCAATGCACGAACTGTCTCACTGTCTCACTGTCTGCATTCAGGCAAGGAGCAGCTTATGCTGACTTGTGTAAATTGCTCCCATCTTCTTTCTTTGTCGCTCCTTCACTGATGCTGTTGGAATGGCTTATCATCACTGTAGTCACATAAATTCATCATTTCGTAATCAAGCAATTAACGCAAAATGACGTGGCCGCATAGACGACTTCTGTTTATCTTTCAGGACTGTCGGCGTCAGCTAGCTGTCTTGGGCCAGGAAGTTCGATAGAACAGATAATAACGGAGCAACTCAATTCCATGGCCATTCAGTTTGATCTGTCGCACTGCGGCCGGTCTGCACCTACAAGTACTACTGCTGGCTTGGTACTTGTGGCTCGTGAATCAGTCTAAAGGCTCGACACTTTAAAAAAAAAAAAGGTCTCAAGGCTCGATGGCGGATCAGGGCCTCAGCCCTATCCATTGCATAGGTAATTAGAGGGAATCGACAGTACTCCCTTAATCTCATAAAACTTGTTTTGATTTTATTTAAATTTCGATGATCTAGATACATCTAAACGTTAACAAACTTGGGAAGTCTCGAGGAGTAACAGCTAGTGTTATAGTCTCTAACCAATGCCATTCTCGTCGGCATGCTCGAGCTGTTCTTGTTCTACCGATGCTTAGTTAATTCTTACTCCATCCATGCAGCGGCGGTGTGCAGAGCCAACGGCGCGCCGCTCGTCGTCGAGGAGATCGTCGTGGATCCACCCAAGGCCTACGAGATCCGCATCAAGATCATCTGCACCTCGCTCTGCCACACCGACCTCACGTTCTGGCGCGTCAAGGTACGCACACGCTAGCGTCTTCACGTCGGAAGATGTATTCAGAAGTGCTGTTCATACTACTTGTTCACTAACTCGATTACTTTCAAATTCGTAGGAAGATTTTGTGATACCACCACTGTTTCCAAGGATCCTAGGCCACGAGGCCTACGGGTAAGTCACTTGTCGAGCCATATTTTGTAACCAAGTCATTTCTGTGTCTGACTGGGCGGTGCTCGATAGGTGCAGGGTGGTGGAGAGCGTCGGGGAACACGTGGAGGAGTTCGTCGTGGGGGACACGGTGGTGCCGACGTTCCTGGGGCAGTGCGACACCTGCTCCAGCTGCGCGTCGAAGGGGAACAACATGTGCTCCTCGGTGCCGTTCGCCGTCGGCCCCGGGATGCGGCGGGACGGCACCACCAGGTTCAGGGACGCCCAGGGCGAACAGCTACACGACTTCCTCGCCGTCTCCAGCTTCAGCCAGTACACGGTCGTCGACGTCAACCAGGTCGTCAAGGTCCACCCGGACGTACCGCCCAAGCTCGCCTGCCTCCTCAGCTGCGGCGCCGGCACCGGTGAGCCTTGCAATCTATAGCTAGCTAGCGCAGCCTCCAACACCACAGATATCTTGGACTGGAAACTGATAGCACATCGTGGAGTCGAATGTCAGGGGTAGGAGCTGCATGGAGGTTGGCCAAGGTGGAACCTGGGTCATCGGTGGTTATCTTCGGACTGGGAGCGGTCGGGTTGGCGGTAAGCTGCTGCCTGTGACGAATGATCCCCGAATTTTAGATTCCAGTTGATTGGTGCTGAACTTGCTGCGGCGAACAACTTCTCGATGTTCAGGTGGCGCAAGGTGCAAAGATGTGCGGAGCAACGAAGATCGTCGGTGTTGATCTCAACCCTGCGAAACAGGAACTTGGCAAGTCTTTTGTTTTTTTGCCAGCAACGAGCTAGGGAAATCCTTTTGATTACTTTCAAGACTGAAGGAAAAAACAAAATTACTGTCCACTGCAGGGAAAATGTTCGGCGTGACAGATTTTGTCAACCCGTCAGAACTCGGCGAGAGTTCAGTCATCGAGGTAAAGGACCAGGCCCAAGATCAATCTGGTTCAAGAACGGCAAAAGGCAGCGTTACCGACAGGCGACAGTATATACTCTATCTGACTAACTCATCGATGCATGTCCTACTAAATGTTGCTGAACTTCAGGTGATCACTGAGATGACGGACGGTGGCGCCGACTACTGCTTCGAGTGCATCGGTGTCGCGGCGGTGATGATCGATGCCTTCAGAAGCGCTAAACAGGTCTCTCTGACCCTTCCACCGCGATGCAGGTGTCGCTTTTCAGATGAAAACTGCAAACCGCTTCAGATTTGAGAATAATGGCATCGGTGTGTTGTCTCCGTCGCAGGGTAAGGGCAAGACGGTCATCCTGGGGATTGAGAAGGATGGCAAGCCGATCTGCCTGCCGTCCATAGAGTTTCTATTCGGCAAGTGCGTCATGGGATCGCTCTTCGGGGGTATCAAACCCAAGACTGACATCCCAATCCTGGCCGAGAAATGCATGAACAAGGTCATATTTGTGTGTGTTTCAGTCTTTCAGATGTTATCGATTAGAATGAACTCGAAAACATATGCTCAGTAGTGCTTGTATGAATGCAGGAGCTGGAGCTGGAGAAGCTGATCACGCACGAAGTAGCCCTGCATGACATTAATACGGCCTTCGACCTGCTCGTGCAGGGAAAGAGCCTGAGATGCATCATCTGGATGGACAAGCTAGTGGTGTGAAGAAACAGTTGAAGAATATGGGTTCAGAATCGGCTGATTTGATGCAGCGACCGTATAAATTGTGTTGCTTACTTTGCTACAGCAGTTGTGTTGCCTGTTCCGTTTCGCCGGTGTCTCTGAAAATAGAAATCACACGGTTATCATCATGAATTGGTTTGTACTACCGTCGTTCCATATTAACCGTTGCATTTATCTGGATTTACATGTATCACCTTGCTTGCTTCTTGGGAGGTAGGGAATGAAAGAAATGCATGAGTATTCAACAACAAGCATGCCCCCCCTACGGTTGTGCTAGATAGAATTAAGAGTGAAGCCCACTTGTGGGTGATCGCGGACGTTAAGAAGTTGAGTGAAATAATGTCGGGAAAGTGATATCATACCGTGCATGTGTGCCGGTTGTATACTTTTACTAGATCATGAAAGCGCGCGTTGCTGCGCCCGTTCATCTTGTTGAAAAAATAATATTTATAATTGAGTATATACGAACAAAATAAATATCTTAGATACATAACCGGTTCAGATTACACACTTTGTTCAAGTTTACTTTTATATAGAGTTGTTCAATTTTGAAAGCATAAATTGTGACAATGATTTCTGAGATGAGCTGACCTGCGTTGGCTCCATCCGATCAGAGACGGACTCAAAGAAACACGCGCGTACGTGAAAGTTGTCCATTTGCGCACCGTAGGAATATTACGTGGACATGCCGGCCGGAAGCTGTTGCACGCATGGTTTTTTTTTCCTGATTTTGGAAGGACTTAACTATAAAGTAATTGTAGGACAGGCATCCTTTATTTGAAATGCATGTTAAACATATTTAAAAAATTTAAAAAAATATAAATAAAAATTCTTTGTGTATACCTTGACATGTTACGTGCTCATAAAGTTGTTTCAGCAAAAACCGATATGTTTTGTGCCCTGTGCGAAAAACACAAATTTTTTGTGCTAAAATAGTCTATTTCTCGAATCATTATTTGTCTTTTTTACACAGGATACAAAAATTGTCAGTTTCATGTGAAACTTTACGCGCACACATAGAACATATCTCTCTACATGCTAATTTTTTTCCCTAAATTTTTTTGATTTTTGAAATATGTTTTATACATATAGGGTGCATATGCACCCGAGATCAGTTTTGGTTTTCCGTTGTATTAGCTGCTTGACACTTTTTTAGGATCGGAGTAGTAGAAGAATCCAGAGCGCTCCCAACTATCATTTTGAGGAACCTCTGCATCATTTCGCAGATACATGACTGAAGGTTTCTTCAAAACCTCCGTGCTTTGCTACAAATGTAATTTTGGGACAGCTTGAAGATCTCTGGAAGCAAGTATAGCTGTGTACACACAGCACAAGAACCAAGCTACCAGTAAATTTAACAGTAGAAATACAGGTCAAAACTATTACAAACAATGCTCCTTTAACTTCAAGTTCCTCCAAAATCCTTGTAAAGCTCCAAATTCCAATCAACTACGTGAATCGTGTATAACTCAGTATGGAATATGAATATATAAACTAAGTAATAGGAAGAAACAAATCTTCTCGAACAAGAACTAAGAACATGTAATGAGAACAGGTGAAACAATGCTGGCATGCAAGAGTTGCTTAAAGCTGAAGTATCAGCACACACGAGAAGTTTCTAATGCTTAACGTTGATGCCGCATAACTCTGCCTCGCATATTCCACAACTTCTCAGAAGTCAGCAACATGTGTACACGTGTAGTGCTAAAGATTTGAAAAGAAGCCAAAATATCATATTATAAGCAGGTTTTTTTTTCTCGGTGACAGTATTTACCGGAAGGCAACGGAAAATCCGGTTAGAGCGAAATCTCAAAAATCTCTGGAATTTTTCATCCGAGTAACTCAAACGAAGTTTGAACTCAAATTATTCTGGCACAACCTTATGGTTCGTACCAGACACCTAACCACCGTGCAAAAGGAAGATATCTGATACATAGGGCCTATGGCGTCTATTTGATCAATAATTCCAGTTGAAATTCAATTCTAGCTGAATTTTGTTGAACAATATCGGTTATCGGCCGGTTTCGAAATTCTTGGCCGAGGAAAAATTCCTCGACTATAACACAAAGTACGACCCGCTGCACACATCAAAGAGGAATACACCTCAGCAATGAGTATGGCACAGCAAAAAAAATGATGGACATCAGGGAGGTAATCCCAGCCAAATAACAACAACGGAAATTTTGACCAACAGGTCTTACGATTGAATACGTAGAGGTATACCTATGATTCAATGAACATCAGGTAGGCTTCAATGTTCTTAAGGAACAAATAAGATATTAGATAGATCAAACGGAGGACGAGCTTACCTGGCCGGAAGAAATTCACAAACGGAGGTCCAACACACCCCGTGTCCTGCCGCCACAGAGCAATTCCCACTTGTGCACGACAGTTCCTAAAACAAGAACAACAAGCATGTTGCTTCAGTTATACAGCGATAACAACACTGTGATGAAGGGGGAGGCGGAGGGCAACAATAAAACCAGCCGTAGGCTAGGCAAGAAACTAATCCTAGGATAGGTAGGATAACAAGAACCATGGCAGCTGAACGGATGGAGTAGCGAAGGCTAGATCCAAGAGAAATAACCCAACGACGCCCACTCTATATGGAGGAGCTCAACGATGGAGGAGGCGAATCGGGAGGTAACGCATCTCTACTCCAATCAATAGCAACCGAAGGGAGACGAGGAATGACCAAGATTCGGCCCTTGATTCCAAGACCTCCCCTTAACCTGTGCTTCTTCGCTACCAACGCAGAGAGGCCGACGTTGGGCCGACATGGACAGAGCCCACGAAGCAGCATATTATTCCTTGGCCCGATTAACCATAGCGCGCCTAGCTCAGTCTTCGGAGTAGCGGCCCTTTAGTGTTGGCCCAGCCGGGAAGAATGGACTGGCTCGGTGGAAGTCCCCAGGTGTGTGATTGCAATGACAAAACGATCTGAACCGCTAAACAAGATAATCGAACGACTCAGGACGTCTAATCGAGGCTCCTAGGTGGTTCCATTATACTGTTAACTAATTTCTTGTAAAACTTCTTATTAATTAATAACTCGGTGCAACGTTTTTGTGCCCCTGTTTCAAAAATAAGATAAAATAAGGTCATAGATGGTTAATATGGAAGGATGAAGGGTGTTTTGGCACATGGGAGCATATGCTCCCTTTATTTTGAAATGCATGTTACATACATTTTGAAATTTCAAAAAAATTGAAACGAAAAATTCGAACGTACATCGTCACGTGCTACACGCTCACAAAGTTGTTTCATAAAAATCCGATTTGTCGTGTGACGTGTGTAAAAAAGACAAAATTCAATGCTGAAAATAAGGCTTTTCAAGAGATAAATTTTCTCTTTTTTACACAGACCACAAAACATATTGGTTCCCCGCGAAACTTAACGAACGTACGTATATTGTGGAGATGTACATGTAGAATTTTTTATCAAAATTTTTCGACATTTCAAAATATAACTTTTTGACAGAGGGAGCATATACAGCCGGGAGCCGAATTGAATTTCCAAAGGATGAACTTGTTTCAAAGTATAGTCCTTAGAGCATGTTTTTGTATATCCAACAACGAGAGTGGACAAATGGAGACCGAGCTACATGTAGTTCTTTATTTTCAAAATTTTGAAAATCATATTTATAGTTTTTTAAAAAATTGAAAAAATCCTCGATGTAGCCAATTACAGAATCTAGAAACGTCCAAAATCTCAATGTGAAATTCTTAGTATTGTGAGCTACACAAAAATAACAAAATCTGACAAGTTTTATAGTTTTGAAATGTGCAATATTCAATAGATCCACACATTAGCTATTTTCGTGTAGCCTGAAGTACTAAGAATTTCATATTGAGATTTTGCATGTTTGTAGATTCCATTATTGGTTACATCCAAGATTTTTCTTTCAGATTTTTTTTGAAATTAAAACTACGATTTTCAAAATTTTGAAAATAAAGGGCTACATGTAACTTGGCCTCCGTTTGCAGTTTTCAAGCCAACAACATGCTATAAACCATTGCAATGTCATCTATAGCAAGCCTTATAGCTTATATGTGCAATTTCTAAGTTAAAAGATGTACCCCCTCCAGTGTCTTTTAATTGACTCGAATTTAGTACAATTTTGTACTAAATTCGAGTCAAAAAGGACCAGAGAGAGTACTACTTTTTCTTCGAACATGACCCTGACATTAAAAGAAACATCCAACATTACAAAGCACCTCAGCAAAGCCGAAAATCAATGAAATCCATAAGATGCCTTCATTTTCAACATGCAGACCATGTTGACGGCAACATGCAGACCATGTTGACGGTGCGCCGCCGTTGCCACTCCTTACTGAGTTGGAGTGACGTTGTTGGTTGCAGACGGGAAGTCGCCGAACGGGTCAAAAAGACCAGATTTGTCCCGGAGACAAAGAAGAAGGAATAACTGTCGATGAAGCTCCTTGGTGACCCAGAGATCCCCACATTCAAAAGAAGTTCTGGAGAACCACACCACTCTCACAAGCTTCTCGACGTCGCCATCAAGATGGGGCTGAAACCGGGGTGACTTTATTGGAGAAGACACCGCCTCCACCTAAGCGTCGTTCCACCTAACTGAAACCTATAATTAGGGGAACAGAACCCTCCTACTGACGGGGGCTAAGATCCACCCTGCCTCCATGGCCCCTAAGGCCACATAAGCGTGGCAAATCACTGACGGCCGACGAGAGACAAAGAAATCCTAATCGCCTCCTGAGCAGAGATGTACTACTATACCAATACATTACTTACTTTCCACTCTCATAAAGTGCTTAGGATCACGTGTTAGAGCCGGGCTCTTGCATGAGAGACCAGCTACCTTATCTTTCATATTTTCTCTCTTTCAACAAAGCATAAATATAATATTTAAATCCTTACATCATGCTGACTAGGTTTTATTGCACTTACTTTTAGACTGGCCATAGTGGAGGTATAAGATATTATGTGATACTAGCTCCATAATACATGGTATCATGTATTATATTCATAAGAAAATTCACTTTGGATCTCAACCTACAGGTAGCCCGACGTTTTGATAAAAAAAGATTAGCAACATTTTAAATATTCAAAAAATACTACAAAAAATTATAGATGTTGATATGAATGTGTTCTACAACTCTACGAAACTAGAATTAGAAATACCTTATATGTTGGGATTAAAAAATGAAAAAATCTGACAGATTTTCGAGTTCTGAAATTTTATACTCTTCACTATTTAACATGTGAGATTTTGTCCTTTTTGTGCAACCTAAAGTACTGGGAATTTCGAGTTGAGATTTTTTTTCTGGTTAGTAGAGTACATTATTTTCTATCTAGAATTTTTTCTTTGAACTTTTTAAAACTTTAAAATGCTATTTTTGAACCGATCAAAAGAGGGGCTCGGGATCCAAACATCCGCACTCTAGTATCGTAGTCCTATTATATTTATTGATTTGTAGAATTTTAATGTAAAATCGTATACAAGCTCTATTTGACATTAACTTTTCTAGTAATGTGTTCCATGACACGGTATCCACTTATGATACTCTAGTGTTCTTCCTTCCCCTTAATTCGCAGCCACATTTGCATTTTTGTGGAGCTAAGATGCATAATACTAGCTAAAGCCATCTCCAGCGCTTTGATCCGATGCGGGTTTTTTTCACGTGTCCGTTTTGGTCGGGGACAGATGCAGAGACAAGTCCCATTTTTTTTTTATATAAAATTGCATATATTGGAAACATAATTTACATAGAGAAAATAATTTTTTTTGAAGCGAGGCAAAAGACTTGCCATTTTCATTAATAGAGAAGAAGTACAGAATTTGGCCAGTTTATTAACGGAAAACCGGCCGAAAACCGAAACAAGTGCCCCGACACTCGTCATGGAGCACGACCGCCGCGGGGGCACAGAGCCACCCTGGCAACCCACACAAGATACGCAGGCCTCCGAAGCGAGAAGTCGTCGCGGTTGACCTTCAACGTCATCGTCATCACTCTTCGGCCGACTCCGACTTCACCGAAGAACCAACCACCAAGACCCCGCCGAAGCGGCATCGTGAAGCTCAAGCCGGCCACCGCCAAACAAGCGACTCCTCGTGAAGCAACGGGCAGCTCCGACTCCGATGACGAGCTCCGAAGAGGATAAGCGCAAGACATGCGCCGAGGAAGATCATCGCCGGAGGGCCACCCAGACAGGTCATCGTACGCTGCTCAAATGAAGAAACTCGACAAACCATAGCAGCTCCGACTCCACCGCAAGCGAAACACAAGACGAAGAAGCTCGGACGCTCGCTGAAGCCAAGGTCTTGACGCTACCAAAACATCGCTCACCACCGCCATCGTTGCCACACAAGCCACCACACGGACCTCACACATCACCGGCCACCCGCCGAGATGCCGTACAAGTCCAGCCTCGGGAAAGCACGTTGGGGAACAAAGTCTTCAAGACGACGCCCCCAAGAGGGAAGCGACGTGGATCGACGCCGTCGTCCGGCCCTGCCACGGCCTAGGCTTTCACCCGAAGAACTAAGCTCCGGGAGCGGAGGAGGTCGAAGGCTCCATGAAGGCCCCCAAGAGGATAGCGACATCCGCAGCTGCCGCGCCATCGGCTTTCGCTCGGAGCAGCCGAACCTCCGCACTCCCACGTTGCCGAACGGAGATGAGGGAGACCCACAACGCCGCCGGCCTGCGAACCACCGGCACAAGCACCTCCCACGCGGCGACGACGCCACACCACGTAGGACCACCAACCTCACCGCCGGCGGGAGCCGACGCCCGCCGCAACGAGCAACCGACAACAACCGGCAGATCACCACCCGCAGAGGAAGAAGCAGGGGAGAGGGGCCGCCACCCCGCTCACCCTCGCCGGACAGCAGCCGTGAGCCGCCATCGACGCCGCCACATCTGGGAGGAGCCGGAGCTCCGCCCGCCGCCGCGCTGCTTCGAACCACCGGGGGTGCAGATGGGGCACCGAGCCAGGCCGCCGGCCGACGACCCGGAGCAAGCCCGGGCAGGCCCGCAGGAGCCCATCCGGGCCCGCAGACGCGCCGCCAAGCCCCACCGCGCCCCGCCGCACCACCTCCGGCCCCGACCTCGACCCGGCCACGGACCACCGGCCGCCCGCAGCCCCGCCGGCGCCCAGCCGCCGGCCCACCGCGCCCGCCGCACATCGCCGCGCCCAGGCGAGCTCCTCCTCGCTAGGGGACGCGGGAGGGGGAGAGAAAGCCCCGCCGCCACCTTCCCCGGGGGCGCGCGCGGCTTTGCCGGGTCCCCTCCGGCGGCGGCGAAGCGAGGGAGAGGGGAGGAGGGGCGAGAGGCGGCGGTGGCAGGGTTCCCCCCTGTCGCCAGAGGAGGGCGACGCGGGGGGAGAGACGATGGTTACGTTTTATAGAGAAAATAATAACATATGCACAAAAATAAAATGAAAAATAGATAGAAACCCTGGTCTTCGTTGTTGTTGGTTGGGTCGATGAGCTCCGACAGGGCCCAAGGATACGACAACATGACCATCGGATGCGCTAGAGCTGGGTCGTTGCTGCTGGCCACTAGTCCCACAACAACGTTGGAGGGGCCTGCGCGGCGGCACATGCCACTAGTCCCACAACAACGTTGGAGGGCCGCTGCTGATGGCGACACTGAAGGGGCCTGCTCAAGCGCATGCCACAAGTTCCGTGCGGCGCTGCCACGCGAGGTGGCCGAGTATGTCATCATGCACCTCCTAGCCTAGGATGTCCTTGCCGCTAAAAAGCTCCCGCTCGACCATGACTGCCAGTTCTCCGCTCCGTAGTCAAAGTTCTCGTTACCGAGGAAGCCCGCACGCCGACGCGGGTCCCATTCCCATCACGTGTATGTGCCCCACGCGTAGGAGTTGATGTTGTACGCATGGTCGATGAGCAAATTAGGCAGCATGAGTGCCCGACAACGCCAGATCTCGTCGCTCGCGCCCAGCCTGTGGAACCGGTGCACCTGCACCTGACGCAAGTTGCACGGCCAACCGGCTGGGATGTGGACATCGTCCCACCCTACCGATGTTCTTGTCTAGTAGATCGACCACTCCACGTCTACTAGGGCATACTAGCGGTTGCGATTCGTCGGCTTGGGCCACGAGGACCCGGCCTCGTGGTCATTCTCCACCCCCCTAAACGACCACAACTTGCCCATGGCCTCACTGAGGAGGAGTTGCCAGTGGGCTGGAGACAAAACGTTCCTATTGTAGCAATGACCATAGGGCTGCATGGACTGGAGAGCGCAACCAAACGCCTTGAAAAGGGACTGAATATGGCCGCCATAAATGCCAACGCTCGACTCTAACGCGTGTGGCATTGTTGTCATTTCAGAAGGCGGAACGACCCATTAATAGAAAGACATAAGGCTACCATCGCCTGCCAATCCTGGGGCGTCCGTAGAGGACTAAAGTGGGTGCCATGACACTGTCAGACGGATCCGGAGCGGAAGCCTGTCTCATACTGACCGGGCGTCACATTGCCCGCCTAAATTTATGACTTTTTCCCTCTCCACATGTCCGCGCCAACCAAAAACAAGCACCAGGAAGATTACCCTGTCCACCATTTTGTATCCATCCGTACCGCCAAATGTCCCGTTCATGACGAGTGGCATGTAAACAAGCATGAGAAAAGTTGCCGCCGTGACGATGGAACGGTACGACAATTCAACCATTCAGAAGATCCTCTTGTCCTACTTCTATCCGTTCTGATGTAAAACGTTGACCCCGACTATGAGTACAACTTAATGCATGCATCGCAAATTGCCGCCGTGTCGATGGAAGGGTGCTACAATTCAACCATTCAGCAGCTCCTCCTGTCCTACTTCTACCCGTTCTGATGTAAAACGCTGACCCCAACTATTGAAGTATGAGTACAACTTAATGCATTGCTGTTCAAATGCAGATAGTCACCTTCGTACACAGTGTGCGTACTATATTTGATTGACTTTTTAAACTAAGTAATCATTAAGAATGCGGTAGATGTGAAGAGATAACCGTGCTCCGGGCATTGCAGAGCCCCCGCCATTTCCTGGGCGGCATGATACAAGTATGTGATAGCTGGTATGGAAAGGGAGGCGGCAAAGGTGGAGAAATAATGGGTGGGGCGCTAGAGTTTGGAAGGAGATGATGACCTACTATCCCTTGAGGTTTATTCTCATGGAATGAGATACAAGCACCCTTCTAGCCATCCAACCGTTCTTAACCTCTCTAAAATCTCAAATTGTGAAAAAGCACATCCTTGAAGTGTGCAATCGGCACGACGCCGGAGTTATTTCCCTTGTCCAGGCAGGCGGCACGTGCCTATAGTTTTGCTACGTGCGTGCTCCGACGATGGACCAGGCTAAAGCATGCGAGATGCAGATCGATAGCCTTTTTGGCTCTTACCAACATGAAGGAAGAAAAATGCAGGCCCATATATATAAGGACGACGGTATCCTGCCTGGCTTCGCTATCGAGTTCAGCTCCTTCGAACACTCCAATCACACACCCCAGCAGGGCAGCAGCGCTTCCTCCGCTATCGTCTTCTCTCGTCCATGGAGGACAAGTGCCCCGAGCCCATCCGCTGCAAAGGTACGCAACTAAAATCTATATATCTCCGAGCTTTTCTGCGTAAATAAACCAGCCCCTCGACCTTGGTGTTTGCTCTCCGTCCGTCTTTGTTTCCGCCTTCGCGGCCATGGCTAACCACCGTGCCTCCCTGCCGCCGCCCGGTGACGAGCAGCGGCCGTGTGCAGGGCCGCCGGCGAGCCGCTCACCGTGGAGGAGGTCGTCGTGGACCCGCCCAGGGCCTACGAGCTCCGGATCAAGATCGTCTGCACGTCGCTCTGCCACAGCGACGTCACCTTCTGGCGCATGAAGGTAAGGATCGCTCGGCCCCATCTCATTTCCCATCGCCCGTGTGTACGCCATTGTTGCTGCGATTGTTGCTTGCACAGCGACTCACGTTCAGCACAGCCCGCACGCACAGCTGCTAGCGGCTAGCCCCACGTACACGTGTGAACACTGGACACCATTTATGACTCGTGCTGGGTACGTTGCAGGACTTCCCCGGCGTCTTCCCCAGGATATTCGGCCACGAAGCTTTCGGGTAAGTTCTCCCTTCTCCCTTCTCCGTCCTCCGTCCTCTTCTTTGGAAACTTCTGTGCACTCGTTGAAGATTCCGCATGCGACTTGTGGCTGGCATCTCGGCCGTTGATTTTACTAACTCCATTTCAAAATAGTTGTCACAGCTTTGTCTATGTAACGTATTTTTAATGTGTTGATATATCAATATTTAGGAAAATATGTGACAAATACTTTTGATCGGAGGGAGTACAAGTCAAGTCTGTAGTCACCTCTCGGGCTCTCACGATGTTCTTTTTCTGCTGTTGAAAGATGACTACTGTGGCGCGTAAGACGTGAATATCACCTCATTGTCACAGATACGCTGGTAAATTAGGAAATGACGTTTTTGCTCAGCGATCCTTCACTTTCGCAGTGTAGTAAGCCACACGGTTTGCGCGCGGTAGACAGCACACTCTTTTGAGAGAAAGCCTTTGCCATCACAACCTGCGAAAGAGTTTTCCTAATAACAAACAGTTACTACAATGAAGTACACATGTATACTCACTGTTATTACGTATACACCCAGTCACTCACGCAAATGCCTCTAGAAGACTAGAGTCGATAAACTTTAAAATTCACGATGTCGCCATCCCCAAGTTGCTAGCGACGAGACTATCTGGAAAAAATTGGCAAAAAAGTTAGGCAGATAGTTTACTAATTTAGAGGTCGAAAAATTAAAACCAGGCTACATCATCCAACATCCAACCAGTGGCTAGTTCTTAACTTTTATAAACGAGATTGGGGGTGTGGGGGTAAATATTGATTAGTCCTGTAATAATAGGCAATGATCAGCTAACTAACATGTTCATAAGAGACATCAACCACGTTGACAACCAAATAAAATTGTTTGTTTAAGCTATCATCAACCTTGCAAGTAGCCAAAATTGTATTGCTGTTGAGATTCTGTAACAATTGTTTTGTCTTCATGATCAATACTGAAGAGTTAAGCGTTCTCATTGATTGTCATCTACTGATAAGAATAAGTTTGTCTGCGATTGGCCGCTGATTTTGTGTCTGCTCCTCTGGCACTCATGTGGAATAAGATTTCAGGCATTAACTTATTATAGGCTGCTGAAATATACAATAACATTTTAAAAGTAGGTGCCACCTTGCCACTATGCACAAATACTTTGAAAATGTTAGAAGTCATTTGGACGAATGCACTATGTAGAAATGTCAATCATATTGGATGCATACCCTCCTTTACGTAAAACCAGACAGAATTAGTCTGACTAACACATTAGCCGTCTTGGCGTCTGTAGAAATCATAAAAAAATCCTTTAGGTAGACGAAAATGAGAATTATGGGCCACCTTGGTGTACAATAAAGGTGGACAATGCAACAACGAGAAGATAAGTCTACGCGAGCACGGCTCTCTAATCATATGCTAACGTTAACTAAGGCTAAAATCATAATAAAGTGGCATTCAAGTGTTTGTAAATGTTGCGTGCATGAAAGAGCATCGATATGTTATTCGTGGAGAGATGGAAACTTAAGAGTCCTTTGATGTAACTTTAAAGTTTGGCAATGTTCTTTATTGGTCTCTTTTGCTTAGTTTCTCATTAGGCCTAAATGGACTACCAACTGCAACTGAAAGCTTCTCAGAAGTATACATAGGTGTTGACTGACTTACTATGTTTCATGCCAACTCAGCCTAAAAGTATGGGTATACTGATATAGGATTATCCCAAATTCCCAATGACATATACCCTGAGTCACCTCTATTCCAAGTAAATAGTGAAGGCCACTGAGAACTTCTAGAGAATCATTTCTCAACTCATGCAGCAAGCCTACAACAGCTACAGAACATGAGCTAGCGGCTATTATATCATCAACATAAATAATATAAGTATCATATCATTACTTTTGTGAGAAATAAGCAAAGAAGCATCTGAATTAGAAAGGAATAAAGCCTAGTTATTGCAGTTTGGAGCTAAATCCTGAGTACCTTAATTAAATCAGGGGCTTGTTTGTTTTTCCATAAATAGGGTATAAAAGTTACACGAGTTTCACCATTCGAAGTTTCGAACAAGTGGTCATGGTTCTCCTGGTTGATATTTTAGTTTCATATCTTTAACTACCTTTTGTGCATTATACATAAGCATATATTATGTCTCGTGTAGAAAAATCAAATTGGATGGATATAATTGGTTTTCCTTAATCTTCATTTATTTAGTTTAGTTTGATTTTCTCGATGTGCATATCTTATTTTCCAACATTTCTTATCTTTTTTTACCTTCTAAACATTTTTCTCTTGGCGAAAATCAAAGTCAATAGGGTCTATTTGGTATTCCCTAATTAATAATTCAATTTTTTATGTTTGATTTCCCTCGTACAAACTAGATTTTTAAAGATATATTTCCTTCATCTCCATTTGATTTTTTTTGCCAACCTTCAAAACATGCTTTTGTTGTTGTAAAGAAAGAAAGAAAACAATTTATTACTTACTCAATTCATAGTAGTTGTCGCTGATTTGGATGTACCTAGGCATATATGGAAATACTTCGGAATGTAAAATCCACTTTTAGGGGGAGAAAGATGTGCCAAAAATCGTGATTTCTTGTGGCCGGTGATCCGTGACAGGGTGGTGGAGAGCGTGGGCGAGCACGTGGAGGGCTTCGCCGCCGGCGACTCAGTGGTGCCGACGTTCCTGTCGCAGTGCAGCGAGTGCACGGACTGCAAGTCGTCCCGGAGCAACGTGTGCTCCAAGAACCGGTTCGCGGTGCGGGCGGGGATGCCGCGCGACGACACCACCAGGTTCCGCGACGCCGATGGGAACCCTGTCCACCACTTCCTCGGCGTGTCCAGCTTCAGCGAGTTCACCGTGGTGGACGTGACCCAGGTCGTCAAGGTCGACCCGGCCTTGCCGCCGGCCACGGCCTGCCTCCTCAGCTGCGGCGCCAGCACTGGTCAGTACTGTACTCTTCACGTTTGGAACTGCCAGCAGTAAGTAGTTCTGAATTCTGATCGGAGTCGCACAAAATGTTTGGCAGGGGTCGGAGCGGCATGGAAGCTGGCTAAAGTCGAGCCGGGGTCTTCAGTTGCTATCTTCGGCCTCGGAGCCGTGGGTTTGGCGGTAACCTAACAGATACAGAATTTGACTCTGATAGTACACACATTTAGCCATCGAATTGCATCGTAACTGTATGTGCAACATTTCACCGTCAGGTGGCTGAAGGAGCCAGGATCTGTGGAGCGTCAAAGATCATCGGCGTGGATTTAAACCCAGAGAAAGATGAGCTCGGCAAGGCCCTTTCCCCGTTTACACCATGATGATGAAACTGCTCTGAATACTTGAACCGTTCTGTTGTCTGACGCATTTAGACCACTGCTCCGTGTTTCAGGAAAGAAATTTGGTGTGACACATTTCATCAATCCAAAAGAACTTGGAGAAAAAACTGTTAGCCAGGTGACTGCAGACTAGCTTTCAACAGTGACTTACGATGTGATCAATGGGTCCACCGAAATTGTGCGCTCAGACACCTAATTTTTCCATGGTAAACAGGTGATCGTCGAGATGACTGACGGCGGTGCCGACTACTGCTTCGAGTGCATCGGGCTGGCGGCGGTGATGAGCGACGCGTTCCAGAGCTCCCGGGAGGTATGCACGAGTACAAATTTTTAGTTTTATTTTCATTTGTCATGTATAAATATGACTTTCACTTCCTGGCATGGCTTGCAACGTTGGAACGTTTAGGGATGGGGCAAGACGATCATCCTAGGAGTTGAAATGCACGGCGCCCCTTTGTCCATTCCATCAAGGGAGATCCTCCATGGGAAGTCCGTCATGGGGTCGCTCTTCGGAGGCGTGAAACCTAAGCAGGATATTCCGATTCTCGCCGAGAAGTACCTGAACAAGGTAAGATTCAGAAACTCATCAGACTGATTGTCATGCGTGATGTCGATAATCGGCTCTATGTTTCTGCGAGATCTTGATTCAGAGAACCTTCCATGTGTTCACATTTTGTCTGACGCGGGTAACACAGGAGCTGGAGCTGGACAAGTTCATAACTCACGAGGTTGCCTTCAAGGACATCAACACGGCATTCGACCTGCTGCTGCAGGGGAAGAGTCTCAGGTGCACCATATGGATGGATAAGTGATAAAGCTGCATAAATTGGGGAAACAGGCAGAGGACCAGCCAGCTGTTGGTGAAGTTTGCTGCTCATTCCAGTATGAAATAATTGGGTTTTATTGCTGCCTCGTGTAGTCCTGTGTGTGTGCGCGCGCGCGCACTGCATGCAACTGCCTATGTCTAATCAGCTTCGCCTCCACGCCGCTTCGGGCTTTCCTAGTTTCATGATGTATCCCCAACCTATCTGTTAGCTGCTTATGTCTTCTTGGAATCCATTTCAGCTACTGATGCAAGTTATTTTGGGATGTAATGCCTGCGAAGCTTTGAAGAGAGACCAAATAATTTCTTTTTTTCGAAATGGAGGAAAAATCACTCCAGCTGCATTCAAGGGATGCAAATGATTTTTTATTAGATTATTCACAACATCTTACAAAAGCAATACAAAAGATTAAACTCGAAGCCACCTCGCTAAACCTACAGAGGGATAAAGGGAGTGAAACTCACATCATCCAAACACCAAATGCCTTCCCAAGCCGCTCAATAACAGGTGAGAAGCACATTCAGTCAAGCAGACTCTCAGCACACGCCACAGAAATCACTACCGCCGTCTTCCTCCCATCCATATTTAAGAGCGATCACCGCATTGACCTTGCTAGACCTGCCTGCACGCGTCCAGGAGTCCGCACCCGTTTTCGATACCCTGCAGCTCCACGCCGCTGAGAATCATCAACGTCAACGTGGTAGATGAACACCACTCCATCAAAGATCCACCTCCATCCAGCCGCTGCTCCAAAAATGATGCCCCAAGAGGTAAAACGATGCAGGAAGCGCCGTCATCATCCGATCCGGGAGACCCAGATCTAGGGTTTCCCCCGGAGCAGCACGAGTGAGTAGCCGCAGACTGCGACGATGATGCCTTCAAGAAGGAAGCGACGCTTAACGCTGCCATCGCCCGCCAATCGTGGCACGGTTTTCACCGACAGCCGCTAGTCCCCAACTCAGCAAGAGCCAGCGGAGAGACCAAATAACTGATGTGCAAATAACTGAAATGTGTCTATCAACAAATGTTCGTATCGCCATCTACGGTCGAATGATATCTATTAGAAAAGACGAATTTTTCACTGAACGAGTTGCGCACAAACCTCCTAGTGGGGTTCGTTGCGTAGCCCTCGGCGATTTCAACCAATTTCGTCATGCTCGAATAACAACCGAAACGTTAAACGAAATTGTATCAACTGCTTGCGCTCTTCCCTTGATGCTTGCAAGCTCAACGAGATCCACTTGCAAGACCGTCGATTTACTTGGCGCAATTAGAGAGACAACCCCACCCTTCTCACAGGGTGAAAATCTAAGATCTTTGATCATCGGACGACAACGGTGCATGTGCATTGTTTCCTTCTTGGAGACATCAATTTGGAAGAAACCGAATTTTAGGTGTTGTTTTGATGGTGTTTGTGCTGCTGTTGCAAGGACTGGAACACTGCAGCGGGCCTTTTATTTTTTAGCTTCTTTTTTTGGCTATATGCGTCCGTGCTGCCATTAGGGTATTGGATCGTTGCAGAGAATGGATGTAATTGGTACCTTCGCGATATTAATATAATCTCTTTAGCAAAGAAAAACCCCGCCCTTTTCAAGATCGACACTTTCTATTCACCCATGTTCCCATGCCCTCTTGTCATCCCTCTTAGATCATACCCCCTACTCCCGACCAATGCTAACAGCTTTCGAAGGCCAAGGCCTTTCAAGTTCGATAACTTTTGTCTTCTTCTTCCCGGGTTCAATGAGATTGTGCAAAATGCTTGGAACAAGTCATCCCCTCGCGGGGAACCTTGCCAGAATTTATTCCACAAGCTACGACAAACGTCTAAGAGGTTGAAAAAGTGGAGACGTGGGATCTTCTCAAATTCAAATATCATGTTGCATGTCGTACTCCTTATGATCATACATGTTGACATTGATCAAGATAATAGAGCCCTATCCACCAATGAGATTGATCTTCGTGCTTGTTTAAAAAATAAAGGTGATAGCCTTAGCCATGGTTGAAAGTGCAAGCAAAATCCATGTGCTCGAATTAGCAATATTAAAGTTGATGTGAGTTTTTCCATATGAGGTTCAATACTAGTAGAAGAAAAATCACAACCACCGACTCAAGCACAAAAATAGAAGGGTTAATAAGCATGGTGCAAATCGGGAGATTATTCATCAATATTTCAAATCCTTCATCGGTCGTGGGGATGTTAAGGCAATATTTTCAAATCCTGCACCGGATTTCTTACATCTTGGTGAGTCTATTGCCGATGAAGAGGTACTAAATGCAATCAACCAAATGCCGAGAGACAAGGCTCTTGGTCCAGATGGGTTAAAGGGTGCATTCTTCAAAAAATGTTGGCCCGTCAAAAATGAAGATGCCACCAGAGTTGTCCATATCTTCGGGAGCCTTCATATTTGAAAGTGCATGGGGCCCACATGTGTGCTTTTGGTAATCAATGAAAAACTCTATGGACTAACGGTTGCATTGAGTTATGATTTTTGGATTTGTCTATATACATTTCTTGAACCATATGTTGGCTTCAAGGTTGGATAATGAAGAAAGAAGAAATGGTGTGAAAGTTCAAGATGAAACCTTTCGAAGAGATCATGAGCTCGAAGCTTGCCATCCATATGTTTATCATGGATACATGAAGATATGCCGACGAAGAAGCTCTCCCGTTCTGGATTATGGGGGAGAAATCCGCAAGACTTCATCAAGCAAGAACAATCAAGAAAAGTGTTCCATCTTCCATCCGACAAGAATTCCATCATCAAGATCGAGTGGAATGCGCAAGGATAAGATTTTTTATCGAGAGTTTCTTTCTTCCCGATCTCGTCATTTTTGTTTTTGTGACCGTTTTATAGGATAATTTGTCGTTCTATCAAGAGGGCTCTCGAGTGAGTAACTTGATCGTATATATCATTCAGAGAGAGATCAAACCTTTGCATACTAGGCATCATCTTTATTGATTGTTATTTGGGTTCTTATCCATATGGATTATTATAGCTTGTATTTATTCTCTTGACAAGCTCTAGTTTATCAAAAAAGAATTTCAAATGAAATATTTGTTGCATTGTCGATATTGGAGTTTTTCCTAGATCATCATATTGAGAGGTCCCACCTATTAATTCATGGAAAATATTCCCCGCTTTTTCTTAGTACTTTGTGGGGTATCTACTTTTATCCACTTCCCAACAAAATTGGTTTCACCTTTACCGGAGTTTCCAAACTCAAGTTGTTGCATTTTTTTATGTTGGAGGGTTTAGTGGTTAGTCTTTTATGGAGAGGTCAAACCTTTAAGCATTTGGTTTTATCCTCCCTTGATGTACTAAGATATTTTTGTTGTATGATCTTTTGTAGAGCTCGTTTCTAGCTTCTAAATGAGCTCAATATCATGAAATTGTAGTTCAGATGCTTAAGATCATGAAAATCCCCCTTCTTCTCCATTGGCTGTAGCTCTTCCCACTCTGTCTCCTCCATTGTTGGACTTGAAGAGCGTTTCCTATCTCTTTAATCCTCCAATAATCACTAAACCTTTTTGAGGGAAAAAAGAGAGGAAATCTCGATCTACTTTTCCACCAATCAAAATATTCTCTTAGTAAGGGAAACTTATTAGATCTAGATCTTGGAGCTTTTTGTGGAATTTTTTTCCTTTGTTCTTCCTCCCTCTTCCCCCATAAGATTCTATAGCTTTGGTACAATTTGGGAGTGATGTACTTCATCACTTGCCTTCTTTCCATTCCGTTTGATGCATCAGTTTGAGTTCCCTACGGAGATTTCGTGAAGTGAAAGTCCGTGAGCTATTACTATCAAGTACTTGTACTCGGAGCTTGTACCACTTGGGTTCTTGAAACCCTAGACAGCTTGTTGTCCTTTTGTGGCGTTGTGACCTTGGTGGTAATTGCTTGAGAGGCTCCAATCCTTTTGGAGTTTGACTCATGCTTGTTAACTTCACGGAGATCACTTGGGAGCCTCCCATTAAGTTGTGAAGCTCTCCCAAGCTTGTACAAGTTCGGTGACCACCCTCAAGGGTCACATACTGGATCGATGTTTTAACTTTTTGTGGCAAGTCTCTATAAGAATACGGTGAGCCATTGTGGCATTTGGAGTGGATTGTGACTCCACACCGCTCCAATGGAGATTAGCACCCGCAAGGGTGTGAACTTCAGGATACATCGTCGTCTCCGCGTGCGTCGATTATTTCTTAACACGAGTTTATTTACTTATGCACTTTACTTTATGATAGCCTTCATACTTCAAGTTATATATCCCTCTATCATCTTGCTGCTTGTCTTTCTTAGCATAAGTAGTTGGTGCACACTGATGAACCCTAGTTTAAACGTTTTGTGTTCGAAAAAGTAAACATTAGTTTTATTCCGCACTTGCTCAAGCCCCTAACATAATATTTTTGAAACCGTATATTCACCCCAATCTAGGTGGCATCCTTGTTCTTTCAACATTGCATATGTCCATTGTCTCAACTCCGCTAACATTGCTATCTTTCCAACAAAAAAAGGAAGGGGCGTAGGACATCTTTGATTTTAGGCTTATTAGCCTTGTTCATGCCATTGAATAAATTATATCGAAGATGCTTGCTAACCGCCTTGGACCGCTGATGAACCACCTTGTCTCCAATACCCAAAGTGTCGTTATAAATAAAAGAAACACACATGAGAATTTCCTATATGTCAAAACCCTTTCCAAGAGATTCCCTAAGAGAAGTGATGCATGTAAAATGCATACATGAACTTTGTACTTTATTAACATGAATTCCCACATATTTGCAACATATATGATGATAATACCATGTTTTACATTGATTTATGGGGATTTACCAATGATCCCCTTTTATTTGGTTTATAACTCTGCAGAACATCAAAACCCTATTTTGTGTATTTTTATCTTTCAGGGACCTATACGGAGTCAATTTGAACTAGGATTTCCGGGACACCATTTTTTCACCGAAAGAAGGACCTGGATCACTTGGACCTCACCTGGGGGCCTAGGAATCCCAAATAGGTGAGGTGGCGTGCTCAGGCAGCGTGGGTGCGCCACCCACCCTCTTTCAGTCGTCGACCGGCCAATCAGCTTGATTTTTTCACGAACCGATGTATTTTAACCTGAAAACCACTATATATATGACCCCGAGGGTTCTCTAGAGGAGAGCACCGTAGAAACACAGAAACATGAAAACGGAGGCTGCGATAGAGAAGATTTGAGGGGATACTCCGCCGGAGTCATCGCCGGAGGGATCTCCATCTTCTCCAACGTCTTAATCATCACCACCATGATCAATGAGGAGTAGTTGATACGTCTCCGACGTATCGATAATTTCTTATGTTCCATGCCACATTATTGATGATATCTACATGTTTTATGCACACTTTATGTCATATTTATGTGTTTTCTGGAACTAACCTATTGACGAGATGCCAAAGGGCCAGTTGCTGTTTTCTGCTGTTTTTGGTTTCAGAAATCCTAGTAAGGAAATATTCTCGGAATCGGACGAAATCAACGCCCAGCATCTTAGAATCCCCGGAAGCATCCAGAACACCCGAGAGTCGCCGGAGGGGGCCACGAGCCCACCGGATGATAGGGCGGCGCGGCCCGTGCCCTGGCCGCGCCACCCTAGCGTGTCACCGCCTTGTTGACCTTCTGACGCCGCCTCTTCGCCTATTTAAGCCCCCTCGACCTAAAACCTCGACACGAAAAAGCCACGGTACGAGAAACCTTCCAGAGCCGCCGCCATCGCGAAGCCAAGATCTGGGGGACAGGAGTCTCTGTTCCGGCACGCCGTCGGGACGGGGAAGTGCCCCCGGAAGGCTCCTCCATCGACACCACCGCCATCTTCATCAACGCTGCTTGTCTCCCATGAGGAGGGAGTAGTTCTCCATCGAGGCTCGGGGTTGTACCGGTAGCTATGTGGTTAATCTCTCTCCTATGTGCTTCAATACAATAATCTCATGAGCTGCCTTACATGATTGATATTCATATGATGATGCTTGTAATCTAGATGTCACTATGCTAGTCAAGTGGGTTTTACTTATGTGATCTCCAGGAGACTCCTTGTCCCACGTGTGTAAAGGTGACGAGTGTGTGCACCGTGTGGGTCTCTTAGGCTATATTTCACGTAATACTTATTCACCGTTATGAATGGCATAGTGAAGTGCTTATTTATATCTCTTTATGATTGCAATATGTTTTGTATCACAATTTATCTGTGTGCTACTCTAGTGATGTTATTAAAGTAGTTTATTCCTCCTTCACGGTGTAATGGTGACAGTGTGTGCATCGTGTAGTACTTGGTGTGGGCTATGATTGTGATCTCTTGTAGATTATGAAGTTAACTATTGCTATGATAGTATTGATGTGATCTATTCCTCCTTTCGTAGTGTGAAGGTGACGAGTGTGCATGCTATGTTAGTACTTGGTTTGGTTATGTTGATCTGTCATGCACTCTAAGGTTATTTAAATATGAACATTGAATATTGTGGAGCTTGTTAACTCCGGCATTGAGGGTTCCTGTAATCCTACACAGTTAGTGGTGTTCATCATCCAACAAGAGGGTGTAGAGTCTAGCATCTATTTATTTATTCTGTTATGTGATCAATGTTGAGAGTGTCCACTAGTGAAAGTATGATCCCTAGGCCTTGTTCCTAAATACTGCTATCACTGCTTGTTTACTGTTTTACTGCATCTTTACTTCCTGCAATATTAATACCATCAACTGCACGCCAGCAAGCACTTTTCTGGCGCCGTTACTACTGCTCATATTCATTCATACCACTTGTATTTCACTATCTCTTCGCCGAACTAGTGCACCTATTAGGTGTGTTGTGGACACAAGAGACTTCTTGCTTTGTGGTTGCAGGGTTGCATGAGAGGGATATCTTTGACCTCTTCCTCCTTGAGTTCGATAAACCTTGGGTGATCCACTTAAGGGAAACTTGCTCGCTGTTCTACAAACCTCTCGCTCTTGGAGGCCCAACACCTGTCTACAAGAATAGAAGCACCCGTAGACATCAAGCACTTTTCTGGCGCCGTTGCCGGGGAGGAAAGGTAAACGGCACACACACACCGGACCCCGGCAACTAGCCACTTTTCTGGCGCCGTTGCCGGGGCATAAAGGTAAAAGGCTCTCATACTCCGGTCTCAGGTAAAGTACTTTTCTGTTGCCGTTGTGTGTGTGCTCGAAGCTATTTCCTTTAGATCCTGCAATTGCATCTTTTTGTTTCTTGTTTACACTAGTTTGGCATAATGGACAACAATGAGCTTCTTATTCTATTTCCCGATTTAAGACATGGATGGTTTGATGCGAAAATTAAAAAACCTATGGAACATATTAGTATGAACACTTTGAACACCATTGTTGCTAATGATATGGAAAATTCTAAGCTTGGGGAAGCTGGCTTTGATGAGCATGATATTTTTAGTCCCCCAAGCATTGAGGAGAAAATTTTCTTTGATGATACTTTGCCTCCTATTTATGATGATTATAATGATAGTGGTCTTTTGGTGCCACCTACTATGGAGGATAAAGTTTATTATGATGATACTATGCCTCCTATATTTGATGATGAGAATAATAATGATAGC
Organism: Lolium rigidum; assembly: GCF_022539505.1. NCBI lineage: Eukaryota > Viridiplantae > Streptophyta > Magnoliopsida > Poales > Poaceae > Lolium > Lolium rigidum. The sequence goes on along the minus strand of NC_061510.1, from coordinate 60,888,187 downwards.
TACTTTGTTGAATTTGCTCCCACTACAACTAATCAAATTGATTATGCCTATGTGGAGAGTAATAATTTTATGCATGAGACTCATGATAAGAATGCTTTATGTGATAGTTATATTGTTGAGTTTGCTCATGTTGCTACTAAAAGTTATTATGAGAGAGGAAAATATGGTTGTAGAAATTTTCATGTTACTAAAACACCTCTCTATGTGCTGAAATTTTTGAAGCTACACTTGTTCTATCTTCCTATGCTTGTTACTTTTTTCTTCATGAACTTGTTTATTTACAAAACTCCTATGCATAGGAAGCATGTTAGACTTAAATTTGTTTTGAATTTACCTTTTGATGCTCTCTTTTGCTTCAACTACTATTTCTTGCGAGTGCATCATTAAAACTGCGGAGCCCATCTTAATGGCTATAAAGAAAGAACTTCTTGGGAGATAACCCATGTGTTTATTTTGCTACAGTACCTCTATTTTATATTTGTTTCTTGGAAGTTGTTACTACTGTAGCAACCTCTCCTTATCTTAATTTTGTTGCATTGTTGTGCCAAGTAAAGTCTTTGATAGTAAGGTTCATACTAGATTTGGATTACTGCGCAGAAACAGATTTCTTGCTGTCACGAATCTGGGCCTAATGCTCTGTAGGTAACTCAGAAAATTATGCCAATTTACGTGAGTGATCCTCAGATATGTACGCAACTTTCATTAAATTTGATCATTTTCATTTGAGCAAGTCTGGTGCCATTTTAAAATTCGTCTTTACGAACTGTTCTGTTTTGACAGATTCTGCCTTTTATTTCGCATTGCCTCTTTCGCTGTGTTGGATGGATTTCTTTGTTCCATTACCTTCCAGTAGCTTTGAGCAATGTCCGAAGTGTTAAAAATGATTGTGTCACCTCTGAACATGTGAATTTTTGATTATGCACTAACCCTCTAATGAGTTGTTTCGAGTTTGGTGTGGAGGAAGTTTTCAAGGGTCAAGAGAGGAGGATGATATACTATGATCAAGAAGAGTGAAGAGTCTAAGCTTGGGGATGCTCCCATGGTTCATCCTTGGATATTATAAGAAGACTCAAGCATCTAAGCTTGGGGATGCCCAAGGCATCCCCTTCTTCATCGACAACTTATCAGGTTTCTTCTCTTGAAACTATATTTTTATTCAGTCACATCTTATGTACTTTACTTGGAGCGTCTGTTTGTTTTTGTTTTTATTTGAATAAATGCTTGTGTGGGAGAGAGACACGCTCCGCTGGTTCATATGAACACATGTGTTCTTAGCTTTTAATGTTCATGGCGAAGATTGAAACTGCTTCGTTCATTGTTATATGGTTGGAAACGGGAAATGCTACATGTAGTAATTGATAAAATGTCTTGGATAATTTGATACTTGGAAATTGTTGTGCTCATGTTTAAGCTCTTGCATCATATACTTTGCACCTATTAATGAAGAAATACATAGAGCTTGCTAAAATTTGGTTTGCATAATTGGTCTCTCTAAAGTCTAGATAATTTCTAGTATTGAGTTTGAACAACAAGGAAGACGGTGTAGAGTCTTATAATGTTTACAATATGTCTTTTATGTGAGTTTTGCTGCAGCGGTTCATCCTTGTGTTTGTTTCAAATAACCTTGCTAGCCTAAACCTTGTATCGAGAGGGAATACTTCTCATGCATCCAAAATCCTTGAGCCAACCACTATGCCATTTGTGTCCACCATACCTACCTACTACATGGTATTTCTCCGCCATTCCAAAGTAAATTGCTTGAGTGCTACCTTTAAAATTTCCATCATTCGCCTTTGCAATATATAGCTCATGGGACAAAATAGCCTTAAAAACTATTGTGGTATTGAATATGTACTTATGCACTTTATCTCTTATTAAGTTGCTTATTGTGCGATAACCATGCTTCTGGGGACGCCATCAACTACTCTTTGTTGAATATCATGTGAGTTGCTATGCATGTCCGTCTTGTCTGAAGTAAGAGAGATCTACCACTTTATTGGTTATAGCATGCATATTGTTAGAGAAGAACATTGGGCCGCTAACTAAAGCCATGAATCATGGTGGAAGTTTCAGTTTTGGACATATATCCTCAATCTCATATGAGAACACTAATTGTTGCTACATGCTTATGCATTAAAGAGGAGTCCATTATCTGTTGTCCATGTTGTCCCGGTATGGATGTCTAAGTTGAGAATAATCAAAAGCGAGAAATCCAAAATGCGAGCTTCTCCTTAGACCTTTGTACAGGCGGCATGGAGGTTACCCTTTGTGACACTTGGTTAAAACATGTGTATTGTGATGATCCGGTAGTCCAAACTAATTAGGACAAGGTGCGGGCACTATTAGTATACTATGCATGAGGCTTGCAACTTGTAAGATATAATTTACATAATACATGTGCTTTATTACTACTGTTGACAAAATTGTTTCATGTTTTCAAAACCAAAGCTCTAGCACAAATATAGCAATCGATGCTTCCCTCTTTGAAGGACCATTCTTTTACTTTTATGTTGAGTCAGTTCACCTATTTCTCTCTATCTCAAGAAGCAAACACTTGTGTGAACTGTGCATTGATTCCTACGTACTTGCATATTGCACTTGTTATATTACTCTATGTTGACAATATCCATGAGATATACATGTTATAAGTTGAAAGCAACCGCTGAAACTTAATCTTCTTTTGTGTTGCTTCAATACCTTTACTATGAATTTATTGCTTTATGAGTTAACTCTTATGCAAGACTTATTGATGCTTGTCTTGAAGTACTATTCATGAAAAGTCTTTGCTTTATGATTCAGTTGTTTACTCATGTCATTACCATTGTTTTGATCGCTGCATTCATTACATATGCTTACAATAGTATGATCAAGGTTATGATGGCATGTCACTCCGAGAAATTATCTTTGTTATCGTTTACCTGCTCGGGACGAGCAGGAACTAAGCTTGGGGATGCTGATACGTCTCCGACGTATCGATAATTTCTTATGTTCCATGCCACATTATTGAGGATATCTACATGTTTTGTGCACACTTTATGTCATATTTATGTGTTTTCCGGAACTAACCTATTGACGAGATGCCAAAGGGCCGATTCTTGTTTTCTCGTTGTTTTTGGTTTCGGAAATCCTAGTAAGGAAATATTCTCGGAATCGGACGAAATCAACGCCCAGCATCTTAGAATCCCCGGAAGCATCCAGAACACCCGAGAGTCGCGCAGGAGGGCCACAGGCCCACCAGATGATAGGGCGGCGCGGCCCAGGCCCTGGCTGCGCCACCCTAGCGTGTCACCGCCTCGTTGACCTTCTGACGCCGCCTCTTCGCCTATTTAAGCCCCCTCGACCTAAATCCTCGACACGAAAAAGCCACGGTACGAGAAACCTTCCAGAGCCGCCGCCATCGTGAAGCCAAGATCTGGGGGACAGGAGTCTCTGTTCCGGCACGCCGCCGGGACGGGGAAGTGCCCCCGGAAGGCTCCTCCATCGACACCACCGCCATCTTCATCAACGCTGCTGTCTCCCATGAGGAGGGAGTAGTTCTCCATCGAGGCTCGGAGCTGTACCGGTAGCTATGTGGTTAATCTCTCTCCTATGTGCTTCAATACAATAATCTCATGAGCTGCCTTACATGATAGATATTCATATGATGATGCTTGTAATCTAGATGCCATTATGCTAGTCAAGTGGGTTTTACTTATGTGATCTCCGGAGACTCCTTGTCCCACGTGCGTAAAGGTGACAGTGTGTGCACCGTGTGGGTCTCTTAGGCTATATTTCACAGAATACTTATTCACTGTTATGAATGGCATAGTGAAGTCCTTATTTATATCTCTTTATGATTGCAATGTGTTTTGTATCACAATTTATCCGTGTGCTACTCTAGTGATGTTATTAAAGTAGTTTATTCCTCCCGCACGGTGTAATGGTGACAAGTGTGTGCATCGTGTAGTACTTGGTGTGGGCTATGATTGTGATCTCTTGTAGATTATGAAGTTAACTATTGCTATGATAGTATTGATGTGATCTATTCCTCCTTTCGTAGTGTGAAGGTGACAGTGTGCATGCTATGTTAGTACTTGGTTTGGTTATGTTGATCTGTCATGCACTCTAAGGTTATTTAAATATGAACATTGAATATTGTGGAGCTTGTTAACTCCGGCATTGAGGGTTCGTGTAATCCTACACAGTTAGTGGTGTTCATCATCCAACAAGAGGTTGTAGAGTCTAGCATCTATTTATTTAATCTGTTATGTGATCAATGTTGAGAGTGTCCACTAGTGAAAGTATGATCCCTAGGCCTTGTTCCTAAATACTGCTATCACTTGCTTGTTTACTTGTTTTACTCGCATCTTTACTTCCTGCAATATTAATACCATCAATCGCACGCCAACAAGCACTTTTCCGGCGCCGTTACCACTTGCTCATATTCATTCATACCACTTGTATTTCACTATCTCTTCGCCGAACTAGTGCACCTATTAGGTGTGTTGGGGACACAAGAGACTTCTTGCTTTGTGGTTGCAGGGTTGCATGAGAGGGATATCTTTGACCTCTTCCTCCCTGAGTTCGATAAACCTTGGGTGATCCACTTAAGGGAAACTTATTGCTGTTCTACAAACCTCTGCTCTTGGAGGCCCAACACTGTCTACAAGAATAGAAGCACCCGTAGACATCAGTAGTCCACCTCTCGACTACGGGTTTGTGTTTGTGGCAGTAGCTTGATCTATTTCTCTCATATTCTTAAAAGTTCTTAGTGCCTTATGAGCTGCCCAACATGATTATGGTCATATATGTAATATCTATGTGGTGGATCTTTATTCTATGATATTGTGATATGAGATTTGACTCTACTTTGTGTAAGATATATTGATAGATGCATATTATCCTGTTCTTAAATATTGGTTCTGATCCAACTTGAATGCAAGAACGTGTGTGGGGTGATGTGTCTGTTAGATGGAATATCATGGTTTTAGTGATTGGATAGTGACAACAAATTCATGATCTATTTTGGCTTTGCCTTTTCTTTTGCTATCTCACTAGGATAAAGTGAATGCATGTGCTATGTTCGTCACGTGACAAAAGTGACGATCTTATTTGTTCAAGGTAACATATTTGATATTCAAACATCATGTCAAAGATCTTATGGCTATACTATGTTAATTCTTAATAAAAGATTGCATGAAATTTTCCATGTCTTGTGGAGTATAAGAGAGATGTATTGCATCATCTCTATGTTAGGACGTGATGCACATATGAAAGCGTATCTTCCATGTGTTGAAGTTATACTCTTCATATCTCATTGATGAATTGTTATTGTCCACTACATCTTTAAAAAGAGAATAGTCAAGTGAATCCATGAACCCCGGTCCAATTTTAATCATAAGGAACACATTTTCATTGCATTTATCTTAGTTTTTATTTGCCACACTATTTTAATCCGAAAATACAAAAATATTTATTTATCCTATTTGCACCCAAACCCCCCCCCCCCCCCAAAACAAACCTTTATCTCTTTTACTTAGTTTACTTTACTTGTTTACTTTACTTTACTCTAGTTACTACTTTATTTTACTTTGACTTACACGAAACCTTGTGCTTGACAACCAAAAGGTGGAGTTGGGGACATAAGGCTTTATATTATTTTGTAGGATTTCTAGAAGAAGAGAGGGAGATATAACTCTTTACTCCATTCCCGAGAGTTCGATATAACCCTCGAGTCACCCTTGTGGGGATACTACTCTGCTGATACAATACTCTGCACTTGGATTCCCAACTTCATCAGCAAGACACTAGCGCTCAAGATTGACATTTTGAAAGGCGTTTGACTCCATCCATTGGGAATACATTATCGACCTTGTTCAATGGAGAGGCTTCCTAAGCTGGTTCCACAATTGGATTATTGTTTTGCGGTTAACTTCATCCTCCTGGCCGCATCCTTATAAATAATATTGTTAGTATTCCCATCATGCACGGTCATGGTGTCTGGCAAGGTGGCCCTCTCTCACCATTTCTCTTTGTTCTCACCATTGACTTGCTGATACATCCCAAATGTATCTACTTTTCCAAGCACTTTTCTCAATGAATTACCCCGGAATCTCACCATACTTGGATAAAAACTGCTGAATCTGATGATGTTTTTAGCAAAGTCTCATTTTTGTCAAGTTTTCGCAGGAAATAAAATCGGGGAAAAATACCACGTAAGTTTTAAACCAAAACAAGGGCCCTGGAGCTTTGGATCACGAGAGGGGAGCCACGAGGCCAAAACGAGGACAGGTGGCGCGCCCCAACTCTTTGGGCGCGCCACCCAGGCCCGTTCGGCCCTCGATCGTCGTCTCTCCTCCCCCCTTTGCGAGGTGTCTTATATACCCTAAAAACTGACCCCCCCCCAGGAAACACACGACATTTCACGAAACAGACCGCCACCAAGACCACGATCTTCATTTCAGGGGTCAGATTGATTCTCCTCTCGACCCCAGAGAGAGGGATTTCAAGGGCGTCTTCATCATCACCGCCACTGCCACCATCATAAACCATCATGGACTCACTCTCCATCACTATGAGTGAGTAGTTCTATGTAGGCTTAAGAGGTGGATGGGGTTTGGATGAGATTGATCATGTAATCCTCCATATGTATCGAGATTTTAGGTGTTCGTCTTGAAGATATTCTTGTATGAGTGTTGGTACACCTTTGCTATGCTTAATATTTGTTACTAGGGCCCGAGTGACATGATTTCAGTATTAAACCTATATTTCTTTATCATATATATGAGCTTGATATTTATCTGCAACGTGTATTACTTGTTATTATGTTGATCCTGTGAATCCCTAAGGTGACAGGTGGGGAAAAACAAAGGTGTAGTAATTTCGAGGGTCATGTGTGTTCATGAATCTTAATGCTTTGTTCCGGTCTATTCGGAAGGGTAGACCTTAATTTCTTGTAGTTCCAAGTTGGCCCCGGTGAAATGGGCAAGCCGGACAAAATATGTTACGCAAATTCTCTTAGTTAGTATGCATAACTATATTTGGAGCACACACCTACATACAACTGAATTAGAGATGAATGCTATTTTAGTAGGATTGCATTTACATGATCAATATCATCCATATATCACCCCATTGCTGCCTCATGCCTATGCTTTTAGCCACTGCAAGTTTCACATTACTTCTTCCGGTGAAAACTAAAAATATGTTGCTTTTATTTACTATTTGCTTTTACTACTTAGAATCAACTGCTATAAAATCACCACTTGCTTTGTGAGTTTATTGATATACATGTGTGATTGTGAGTGACGTCTCAATCGCTAAAGTTTTATTGGTATTCTTGTGTTCCCCTTGAGTCAAACTATAAATTTGGGTAATAGTTCCCATCAAGATTTTAGCGATCCCCTATACTTGTGGGTATCACTTGCTTAAGCAAATTCTGATAATGCAACTCGTCATAGTTTACTCCAGAAGCTTCACGGGTGAGTAAATTTGTTTTAGAACCTTCCTCTATGTGGATGACGTGTCCGTGTTCATGGCACCTCTCAAAGATGACATTCAAATTCGGGTATTCTTGCCGGCTTTGGAGAGGTCAACGATGTATGTAAAAACTTTACAGAAAGATTTGCATTTTCTATTTTTGCGGGAAAATCAACCTTGACGGCATTCTTGAAGGCAACTGACAAACCGTCATTCCATCCCGGTGAACTACCTCGAGCTGCCATTATCGGTTTGGCACCTTAAGAGAGGGGATTATCAACATCTTGAGGGAAATGCACCGGGAAGCTCCCAACTTTGAACGGAATTTTCATCACTATGGACGGCCGCGCTTTTCTTGTTAAATCTTCCATTTTTCTCGCAAGCTCTATACTACTTGATGCCAGTTTTTTCCCTTTAGACACATTGAAGTTTGTCAAGAAACTTGAGTGATCCTTTCTTTGGTCGGCTAAGGACATGACCACCGGTGCAAAATCCAAACTAAATTGGGAAATTGTTTGCCTCCCCAAGAAGCTTGTAGGCTTGGTGTGCTTCATTTGAACAAATTCGCGAAGGCACTACAACTTGGTTGGCCTTGGCATGAATTTGAAAGACCCCAATTTATTTTGGATGGGATAGGGAAAATCCGACACAATATGGGAATCTTTTACGTTGTCGCTACCATCTCAGTTGGAATTGGCCACAAGACACCTTTTTTTGCACACTCCATGGCTTGATGGGAGAAAACCAATTGAAATAGTGCCACTTGTTTATGCATCATATAAGAGAAAGATTTGGAAATTCTCACAAGCCTTGAATGCTGATGTTTGGATCGAAATGGGGAAAACTTTAACCTTCGAGCATCTCGCACAATTTGTTGAGCTTTTGGGGCTTCTAACCCATGTGCAACCAAACGAAAATGTTGATGATGACATCCTTTAGACGCTAATGGAAATGAGCAATATTCTGCTAAATCTGCATACGAGGTGCAATTCTTGGGCTCTAATTTATCCTTATCCAATATAAGAAAAATGGCATGGAAGGATTTACACACACACATTTAAAATTCCCTGTTTGGATTGCTATCCAAAGTATAATTTGTACGGTGAATAAATTGAAAAACATTTCCCATTTTGCAAATAAACTACAGAGTCCGTCACACACTTATTTGTCGACTATCGGGGAACTACATAAAGGAATGGATGGACATCCATTTATATTCAACCACAACAATGACAAGGGGTTGCACACTCAATCTCAAGTTCGTGGAAGTAGATGACGATTTGGTGCTATCCTGGACTGCTCACTTTGCTTATATCGTGGGAGGTTTGGAATGAGGGTGTTTCATAAGATTATTAAAGAAGCTTGTACATGGGTTATCGCGGATGATTGGGTGAAATGATGCCTGAAGAGCAGGCTTTGTAACAACCGCATTTATGTCTTGTCAAACTTCTTTTCAATTAATAATAAACTAGCGCAAATCTTTCGCCCATTATTTTCTTTTTTGAAAAATATTCCAAAATAACTTTGTACCTCTTTGTCAAACTTCATTGGTCGTCAGTGCCATCTTTTGTGCAATTCTTCGGTTGGCTAAGGACACGACCGCCGGTGCAAAATGTAAAGTATATTGGGAAATTGTGTGCCTCCACAAGAAGCTTTACAGGCTTGGTGTGATTCATTTGGAAAAATTTGCGACGACACTACAACTTTGTTGGCCATGGCTTGAATCCGAAAGGGAACAAACTTTTTTTATGGGATAGGGAATCCCGACGCAAGACTCCTTTTTTTGCAAGCTCCATGGCTCGATGGGACAAAACAAATAGAAATAACGCCACTTATTTATGCATCGTCTAAGAGAAAGAATTGGAAATTCTCACAAGCCTTGCCCGATGATGCTTGGATCACCCCACACAATTTCTTGGGCTCTAATTTATCCTTATCCAACATAAGCAAGATGGTCCGGAAGCCAGAAGGCTTGTCACACACGTACACAGTTCAAATTCCTTGTTCTTCTTGCAATCCAAAATAGAATTTATACGGTGGATAAATTGGAAGACTTTGCCTATTATGCAAACAAATTATGGAGTCGGACACGCACTTATTGTTGTCAAGTATCGATACGCATTTAGAGTTGGAACTACATAAAGGAATGGTTGTGCATCCATTATTTCAACCACAACAATGGCAAGGGACTGGACACTCAATCTCAAAATCGTGAAAATAGATGAAGGTTGGTGCTATCCCGAAATCTTCACTTTGCTCACATCGTGGGAGATTTGGAATGAGCAGGTCTTTCATAATAAAATTGCGCCATCTTTCGTATTTCTAGATAAGATTAGGGAAGAAACTCGTATGTGGATTATCGCGGGTGCTAAGCGATTGGACGAATTGATGCCGGAAGAGCAGGCTTTGTAATAACCACATTTAATTTCTGGCTAAACTTTTTTTTGATTAATAAATTGAGGTAAATCTTTCGCCCTCTTTTATCAAAAAGTATTCGAAATAACTCCGTGCCTCTCTGTCAAACTTCATTGGTCGTCAGTGTCATCTTTTGTGCAATTCATTGACTGTTTTCTTCAGTGCTTCAGTTCAGGTAGGTGTGTGAGAATCTCACTTGTGAGTGACACTCGAAATACAGTAATCCTCGTGTGGAAGTCCGTGATTTCCGCCTAGATTTTTCTCAACAAACTAGCCATGCATCCGTGATCTTCTCTTCTCGATGAAAATCTAAGCTTCTCACGTGTTCCTAAACAAAAATAAGCACCCGTCTTAACTTGTCATGAGATCCAATTTTAGGCTCCGAGCTCCCAGCCACATATTTACCAAACCCTGCGAATGCACGCATATTGTCTCTTTTATCCTCTGCTTCCTCCACATGCCTCAAAGTTTAGCACATTTCCAACCGCAGCAGCACCATTATGGCCTGAAGGTTCTTGCTCCGGTCGTCGTGCAACATTTCAAGAACAGTTTGATCCAGGCACGAAGGATGCAGGAGGTCCAGCCGGACATGGATCGGCAGGTCGCCGAGCTCCGCGGCGAGCTGCGCAAGGTGCGGGAGGAGCGCGACCGCGCCCACCGCGTGCTTGAGGTGACGGAGTGGAAGGCGCTGGCATCGGCGAATGACCGCACCACGATCGAGACGCTAGAGGCGGAACGGGACGCGTCGAGGGAGTCTGAGTCCCGGATGCTGGAGTCGCTCTCGCTGCAGACGAAGCAGCTGGAGATCACCATGATGGAGCTGGAAGAGGCCAGGTTGGAGATCGCGTCGCTCAGGGACACGGTGCAGAGTATCGAGGCTAGCGCCTGCGCCGCCGCCGCCGCGAAACCGAGGGGACGGTACGACCGCGACCTGCAGCGGGTGAGCAGCGAGCTGCGGGTGGCGCTGGCGACGGAGGAAAAGAGCAAGCGGGCGATGGAGGAGCTGGTGCTGGCGCTGAAGGAGGTGAAAGCGGAGCTGTACGCGACGCGGCAGCAGCTGGCGCGCGCGCAGCGAGAGGCGGAGACGGCCCGGCTCGAGTCCGACCGGCTGCACGTGTCCGTGAAGCGCAAGGACGACAAGGTCCGGGCGCTTTCCGACGAGGTGGCCCGACTCCGCGCCGACGCCGAGGAGTCGGCTGCGAACTGGAGGGCCAAGGAGGCCGGGTTCACGGCGTGCATGAAGTCCACGGAGGCGGAGCTCGCCGAGTCCCGTCGCGAGAACTCGCGCCTCCTCGAGTCGCAGCGGTCCGGGCGGAACGAGGTGGCCAAGCTCCGGGACATCCTGAAGCAGGCCGTCAAGGACAGCAAGTTGGTCAAGGAGGAGCTGGAGGAGGCGAAAACTGAGAACGCGAAGCTCAAGGAGACGGTCGGCAACAAGGACAACGCCGTCAAGTGCACCAAGCAGGAGCTGGACTGCCTCCGCGTCAGCGAGGCCGCGGCGCGCGACAGCGTCAAGGAGCTGCAGAGCCTGCTGGTGGCCACGTCGTCCAGCCCCACCGCGTCCGTGGCTGCTTCCACAGGGAGGTCGTTGGACCTGGAGGAGGAGCCGTCGTCGCCGCAGCTGGGGATGGATCATCAGCTGCCTCTGCCTGCTGGGTGTGAGAACCGGCTGTCCACGGACGCCAAGGTGAAGCCGCCGGATGGGATGGTGCTGCCGCGGCAGATGTCGGAGAACTTCGAGGGGTCGGTGTACGACATTTTCGGGACGGTTGACGAGCAGAAGGGCGAGCAGCTGGGCGTGTTTACCAGGATGCCGAGTTTGCCTGGCCGGCGGCGCGTGGTCATGCGCAGGGTTGGCAGCCTATTCCGGTGGAAGAGCTTCAACAACAAATAGCTAGCTACTGCTGCTACCTGAAATTTGGAAGAGCTTATGTGTGTTCATGTCCTTGGTTGATTTTGGTAGTTTACCTTGGCGTCTTTGATCAGGCCGGCGGGAGTTTTGCTCGCCTACCTGCCCTCTGTTAGGTGTATCACCAAATTGCTGCTTGGAAATGCTATTTTACAACGGTTTTGCTAGTTTACCTTGTCGTCTTTGATCGTCATCCGTGCATATGAATTGTAATTTAAATTGCAAATGGTTTGCACTTAGATTTTTGTCAGTTATAAGTGGGATGCAATTAAGAAAATTGGTCTAGACAGTTAGATCTCCGCTTCATGATTACAAAATAAGTTGATGCCATCATATGACTAAGAACTAAGTTAATTCTTTGTTCGACAATCAATACCACATATATTCATAGGCACAAATATTATATGGTAGAGATACATGAGTTGGCTACGATGATCACAAAATAAAGTTTAAAAGAAACGACTAATTTTTCGAGATCTTTAAACTTTTTCTTCATTCATGACACAATCTTATACTTATCTAATTTTGGTAGTTTACCTTGGTGTCTTTGATCAGGCCGGCGGTAGTTTTGCTCGCCTACCTGCCGTCTGTTAGGTGTATATCCCCAAATTGCTGCTTGGAAATGGTATTTTACAATAATTTTGCTACTTCTCAGCTAAGCTACTGCTCAGTTAAGTTCAACACCGTCAGATTGCATCGTGGTTCATGCATATGAGTTGTACGTTGGATTGTAAATAAGTTCTTTCTGTTGCAAATGGAGTTGCAACTGAGATTTTTTCAGTTGCAAGTTAAGATGTAGCTAAAAAAATGCTCTAAACCATTAGATTTGATTCATGATTCGTGCTAGTTATGAGTTGCAATATGGGTTACGATTTAGATCTAACGACATTATCTGACTAAGAACTAAGTTAATTTTCAATCGACTGAGAACTAGCCAAACCTTTTTTACAAGCTCCCGCCTTCAAAGGTCCTTGGCGCCTGACAATTCATGTTTCTTATTCATTTTGATCACGTATCTAATTATTGTGCTAAGAGAAACTCCAATCATCTTGCAAAACTCCCCTGAAAAATCACCAATAATTTATTTATCTGGTGGGATAATTGTGAGATATCCTCACAAATTTTCTTAATTTTATTTAGCTTAAAAACTATTCACCTTATTAGTGTACTTTTAGAAAGTGTGTATGAGAAAATTGGATGAGATTGAGTCAAAGGGAGAGATTCATCATACCCCCTCCCCCCAAATCCCCCAAACCCTTTGGGGTGAAAGTACGTCAGAAGTAAACAAGGTTTATAGAATTTGAAAATAACCTACTCCAGCCCTTTCCCTACTGACCCGAACGTCCACCCTGTTTCTCCTAGATGCAAGGGGATAATGTGGACGTTTCATCTTTCTCCATGATATTTCCCATTTTTCATGATATTTTCCTCTTTCCAAAGCCCGACATAGCCTCCAAAGCTTCCGCTCCCACCGGTCGATGCTCGCCACCGGTCACCCACTCGTTTCATGTTCTTTTATTCTCATACGAAGAGAAAGGAAAGGGAAAAAGGAAGGATGGGTTTGCCGGAAATTCTCAAAATTCCCAACAAAGAATCACCTCCGTGAGCTGAACAACATGAATTTTAGGGTGGCGAGCGGAAGGAGGGTTTAGGGAGGACAACTGGATTTTCTCTAACGTAGAGAGCTCAAGACATCAATTACCTCTCCAAATCAACTTAGAAATTTTATTTCTGGGTCATTCTTATCTATCAACTGCCAACCTATCTCTAAGCCACAAGCATTAAACAAATGAAGCATTTCATGTGGCTTTTTTTCTGGTGTCTTATCATGAGGGCTGGCAGACCCTTGGTAATTGGATGACCTTGCAACATAAATTTTCTCTTTATGAAAATGAGTTAATGAACCTTAATAACGGATCACTGGACCATTTACTCCCTCCATTTATAATTACCACGTGTTCTAGGTTTAGTCAAATTAAGTTAGATTTTGTAAAGTTTGATCGAATATCTAGGAAGAAAATTCAACATCCATAATATAAAATCTATTGTATTAGAATCATCACTAAATATATTTTCATAATATATGCATTTTCTACAATGAATGTTGATATTTTATTATATTATTGGTCAAACCTTATAAAATTTAATTTTAGATAAATCTAAAATGTGAGATAAATAAAAATGGAGGGACTACTACCTTCTCCGATCATGTCACTAGGGTAATAATGAAGTTGTTTAGTAATTCATGAGAGATTAGATTATTCTCAACATCCTGCCATAGTAAGCTAGTGCAATGATTTGTATTTCCACTTGATTTTCCAAATGTCTTGTCATGGTTATTAGACACTTAGGAGTAATAATATCCATATAATCCATATCTCTATACAACCAGATTACCCTACAATTGTATGGATTTTTTCCTTCAAAAATTCCATACAACTGTAGGGTAATCTGGTTGTATAGAGGCATGGATTGTTATTATGTCAATATGAATACTTACGTATGTTCGGACAAATCATACCCATATCAATACTTGTTGTTTCAAGTCATCAAGTTTATAAGAGATGCTACTAGTGAACCTATGAACCCTAGTCCTACTTTTTTATATATTCTAGTTTTATGTTATAATTAAATATTAAAATAAAAATTACTTTCATTATCCGTATATCTCTTATTATCTCATGAATCTAAGCGCTCAATATAAATTAAAAGGGGTTTTCTAGTTCTTAGCTAGCTGAGAACTAAGTTCATGCTCAGTCAAGTCCATTTAATTGCATCGTGATTTATGTATATGAGTTGCAGGCTGGGTTGCAACTGGGTTTATTTCAATTGCAAGTGAAGTTGCAACTGAGTGTTTTTACAGTTTCAAGTGAAGTTGCAACTGACAAAAATTATCCAAGCCGTTAGATTTGCTTCGTAATTCGTGTTGCAACTGAAATTTTGATGACATTATCTGACTGAGAAAGAAGTTAGTTCTCAGTGGACTAAGAAATATTCACACCCTAATTAACAATATACCAGAGAGTTGAACATATTATATTGTACTTATTTTAGTATATCATTCATTTCCTCTTGCCGATTGACAACCTCAGATCAGTTACATATGCAAAATACATTGATATCTGAAACTCCTGCACTTTTGAGGACCAAGTCAATATCCAGAGAGGGTGAATTCTAGATATTATGGCGCGGTTGGTTCGACAACTAAACCAACCGCTTAACGGCGGCTTTCATTTAGCCTAGGAAATCTGATGGTTTGTGATGGGCTGCTAGGTCTTGTTTCATCATGGGCCTGGTTGTGCTGCTTGTTGTGAGTGGTCTTTGTTGTACGTGGCATTCTTTTTTTTCTTCTTTTGATCTTTTTGTTGTTTGTGTGTTATGAACGTTGTCACCAAGTGTGAGCGCCACTCGATGCGCCAACGGCGAACCGAGATTTAGTTACTCATCTTATGCAACTAGATTGAAAAGGAAAGTCTATATATAAAAAAAGCTACATTGTAGGGGATTCCCGTACAGTAGAGGTATCAAAAAAAGATTGAAAACGAAATATACACATGACATGCCGTTGCCAAACTACAGAAAATATCTCAAACCGTTAGATTGCGTCGATTTGAACATTGATTGCAACTAATAATTTTCAATTCCACCTGGGTTGCAACTTAGATTTTGGAGTTGCACATAGACTGCAACCGAGGAAAATGTCTTGGACCATTGGATCGTACCATGATCCGTTTTAGCCCACGATATTGCACATGGAGTGTACCTGGTATTTTCTAATCTAAGTTGCAACTGGGTCGTAACTTATATTTTCTGAGTTACAACTCTGTCGCAACTCAGACTTTCCTAGTTGCAACTTGGTTGGAACTTGGATTTTTCTAATTGCAGTTGCGTTGCAATTGAGATTTTGTGAGTTGCAATTGGATTGCAAGTGAGATATTTTAGTTGCACAACTCAGAATTTCCTAGTTGCAAATGGATTGCAACTTAGATTTTTTGAGTTGCAACTGGATTGCATCAAAGATATTCTATTTGCACATGGGTTGCAACTGCGCTTTTCGAGTTACGCATCGGTTACAACTGAGAGTATTCGAGTTATATATAGGTTGTTGCTGAGGTTTTTTCAGTTACATATAAATTATAACTGAGATTTTAGGTATTCTTTCCTGCTATACGTGTGAGCCATTGGTAGCTATATATTTGATGTCACTCTATTTGTCGTAGAAGCGTATATAACATGAAGGCAAGGCAACCACAAAGATATACAAGATGTACTAGTGAATCAGTTGGCGACAAGTACAAAAAAATGAAAACTGTAACAACGACTTGGGCTTGGAACACACACATGCAGCCCAACCTATCAATGGAAGAAGCCCAAATTTACCTAAACAACTAGTACTCACCAACACAAAATCTAATCGTGATCTAGTTGACTAAGATGGACTGAGAGTTAATATGTCTCAGTCAACTGAGATATATGTGCGCCCCTTATGAAGCCATGGCATGCGAAGATTTATCATCGTCAAATCGATCTTTGTAAGTTGGTGGAAATCCATCGCAACCTCAATTAATCACAGGGCTAGGTTGGTGCTTGGTGGCACTACATACTACATGGTGTGGGAATTGTACACTGGAAATATAGGCATGTAATTTGTCATGATTGTAACTTCTTTTTTCCTATATTTGTGGGTCTCGTTAAGACATACATGGAAGCTAGGGCTTTAGCGGACTGTGAGTCATGACCTTACTACCTTAGGTAGTTGTTTATTTAAGTATTTTTTGAAGTTCGGAATTATGTATTGTACATGGTTCATTGTAGTTCTTCTTACTAATAATAAAATAAAATAAAGAAAGAATAGTCCATGGCCTCCACCGCGAGTCATGGTTTGGACCAAATTGGCTTCCTCTAGATATTATATATTTCTTAGAAATATAGTTGGACTTTTCTAATGAATATAAATTTATATTTTTGGACCAAAGGATTACTACAAAAATAAGAGAACATCTGTTTTACACGACAACAAGTCAACACCGTGATTTTACGTAAGGAAAGAAAAACATGTCATAGATTGCCCCGTTTTTATTTTATTTTGGCAAAAACTGGCTATTAGGCCGAACTTTTTTTTTTAGAAGACTATTAGGCCGAACTTGACCTTCTATGGTCGTGCGTGCCTCTTCAGGTGTGGCCCAAAGTGGCACCTGCGGCCCCATCCGGAGAAGAAGGGCAGTGCGACGCCCGACGCATCTACTCATGCACGGATGAGTACTCGTGAACTTGCTTCTTTTTCCTTGGCGCTAGTGGTGGGCGTGGCATGTCTGTGTTCGTGTTACGGATAATAAGAAACAAAATTAACCAAGCCCTAAACTACTTCTACCGTTTAAGTTACTGTTAAACGATATTTTTTTTAAAATCAATTATTTGATTAAAAAAATGTTTAGATAAAAATTGTTAAAAAAATATTTAGTATTTGAAATATTACGATTTTAAATATTTGGATTTGCAAAAATGTTCAAAGTTTTGAAAATGTTTAGATTTGTGAAAAAAATGTTCAAATTTTGAAAAAAATTCACATTTTAAAAAATTGTTCATTTAAAAAATCGTATTTAAAATATTCAGATTTGGAAAAATTCAAAACTTAAAACATGTTCAAAATTTCAAATTGCTAAATAAATTGTTCAAAATTTAATAAAACAGATTTGACACAAAACTCGGAAAAATAAAAAAATGAGAAAAACAAACAAACCAGACCAAAAACTGAAAACCAGATAAAAACGGGAAACCAGGAAAACCATACGGGAAGGTTATAGAACTTTCCCAAATTCAGGAAAAAGCAAACCAGTGGATCTCCTAATGGACAGGCTGTTGAGGTGGTTACTCGGTAATGCTCACGATGAGGAGCGTAGGGTTGATAGAAGGCGACGATGGAGATTCTGGGAGCGAGAGAAGGCACGACGTACTCAGGTTCACGTCCCCGCGGTGGAGGATCTCTACGTCCTGCTAGCAATCCAATATATGATAATATGAGTACATGGTGCCGCTGTAGGCGGAGTTGTTGTATCTACTCTAGTTCTAATCTGCGGATTGCGATGTCTAGGCGTATCGCGTGTATGATCTTACATATTGTGTTGTCTGAATATAATCTAAGGGGTGCCCCTGCCTGGCTTTATATATGCAACCAAGCTAGGGTTTAAAAGAGTTCTAGTACAATACGAATTGGAGTCTTCTTTCTTGTAGTCCAAGTTGATATTACATGCGGGTCCGGCTTGTCGAGTCTTTGTGATGGTCCATCTTCATAATATGCACCGGTTATAGCAATGTCGAGTAGCCGAAGGGTAATACCGAGATCAGTAGCTCCCGTATATCTGGCAGAAGTGAAGCTTCGGGCAGGGACTAAAGTTGTCATCATCGGAATGTCTTGATCATTTGTTGAATCTTGTGCTTGATTTAGAATCGAAGTTATTTTTTTATCGGGTGCGCGATCAGCACTCCCGATGGGAGTAGCCCCCGAGTCTATGGGAGGGTGATTGCAACCATGCGTAGACTCAAATTATACTACTCTAAGAGGTTGTGTTGATGTCGACGTCTTCGAATCATTCCATCATCCGATACTTTTAAATCTATCGGGTCTTCAAAAAACGTGCAAGCTTCGATAGAAGCCGAAGAGCTAGATTGTTAGAACCTTTAGATCCGTTCTTTTTTTTATCGACGAAGCTTCCATATTTTTATCGGTGGGCGGTCAGCGCTCCCGGTGGGAGTAGCCCTCGAGCCTGTAGATGACTATGAAGTTGTCATGTATAGGGTGTAAAATGCTGAATCGAATATCGTAGATTTCTTTGAGTTCCGAGAATATTTGGATGCTTTTGATAATGTCGATGATTTTGATGATGTCACAGAGGAGTTGATAATTTTGAAAATGTCACGGAGGAGTTGATGATTTTGATGATGTCACAGAGGAGTTGGTGATTTTGATGATGTCACAGAGGAGTTGATGATTTTGATGATGTCAACAAGGAGTTGGTGATTTTGATGATGTCCCAGAGGAGTTGATTATTTTGATGATATTCCAGAGGAGTCCATGATTTCGATGATGTTATGGAGGGGTTGATGATTGGTCCGCGGCAACACCCAAACGTAGGTTGCGCTGCAGGCCCGATGGACTCAAGGAGCCGCATATTTATTTGTATGGCACCGGCGGCAACTTATGATTGAACAACTCATGTTGCAAGCTTGGTGAATCATTCTTCAGGTATCGTAAGTACGATGTTTGTAATTTGTATAGTGATCATCAGCAAGTTGTGAGTGACCAATTCACGTTGCAGGTCCAATAGACCCGTAGTAATCGCAACATATCTTGCTAAGTCATACGCATGTATTTTGAATTATGTCGACAACAGCCCCCGAGTCAACGAGGGAATCATGTGCATGACGGACTCATTGCATCTTATTGAGCCGTATTTATTTTTGAATTACGTCGGCAGCAGCCCCCGAGTTAATGAGGGAACCATGTGTACGGTGGACTCATTGCATCTTATTGAGCCATATTTATTTTGCGTGATTTCCATCGATTGCAGCACTCGCGTGTTCCTTAAGGCTTTGATGAAATCGTTCGTATTTTTGATGTATTATGTCAGTCCATAGATTTTTATCAATTGTAGCACTCGCATGTTCCTTGAGGATTTGATGAAATCTTTGATGGTATAATGATTCTTCGTGTTTTCTTGAATTCCAGCGCTCCCGATGGGAGTAAACGCAATAGTCGAAGATCTTCCAGGAGCCCCCGAGTAATTCCAGCGCCCCCGGAAGTGCATCAGGTCAATATTATATAAGATGATATCCATTGAAAATCACAGACGATGAATCCACTTACCTGGAAGTGCATCAGGTCAATATTATATAAGATGATATCCATTGAAGATCACAGACGATGAATCCACTAACCCAGAAGTGCATCGAGTCAATATTTATATAGCCATATAAGATAAATACATTGATAACCATAGATGATAAAGCCAGTGATCCGGAAGTGCATCGTTCTGATATTATATGAGATGAAACCAATAATAACAACATAAACGAATCTATTGACCCAGAATTGCGTCGGCTAGTATTGTATAACCATATAAGAAAATTTTACTGATAGCCATAGAAAATGATTCCACTGATCCGGAAGTGCATCGGGTTAGTATTATATGACCTGTAAAGTAGTCCGTGGTCGAGATCTTGAAGATATTGGCATCCGCGAGGAAGACGAAGGTGACTGTGGTGAAGACAAAGCATCTTTTGAGTTGTCCCTTTAGCCCGACGAAGATCTTTCCGGCAATGACGTAATGGCACAGCCCCGAATACCGGGTGATACAATGCAGCCCCGAATATCGGGTGATATGATGTAGATGCAGATCGTGTGGTGGATGCAGTTGAAGTAGTTGCACGACCAGAAGATGAACGTTGTCGCGTACGCAGTCGAAATAGTTGCGTGGCCATAAATAGTTGATGTAGCCGCGCGGCGCCTGGCTAGCGTGACCGATGTAGTCGATATGGCGAATCCGTGACTGGTGAGCACCCTCGAGTCCGTGATGTCATGACCGTGACAGGCGAGCCCCGGGCACGTGCGGGTGGGCAATGGCGGGTGCGGTCGATCAACCAGAGTAGTCGAAGCTTTGTTTCAATCTGCAGTTATATTGTAGTGCATAAATTCATGCGCAAATAATAGCACGGGCCAAAAATATATTTAGCCAAATAAATTTTACAAATAGTAATTAATTGGAAATATATCACCTGATATTTTATCATCGGACGAGTGAGTCGCGGTGGTGACGATGAATCTGCTATGGCTGTGTGCACCGGCGAGTATGCGTTTGCATAGCTTCCACCAGGATATTTTCTTTACCAGATGGATTTTTATGTTCCAAACGGTGAGTTTTAGTTAGACTTCTAGGAGAGAGCACTATCCTATGTTTCACGTGGTGCCTTTGTCCCCTGATTAAATTTCTCTGTACTTGCTTGCATGAAGCATCGTCTTAAAAGTTCCACTGTCGAGCGCATCCCAAGCAATTTGTTTTTTTCCTTCCTGATTAAGATACGTGGTACCCGACCAGTCAGACTTGTTGTCAGCCACATCCGAGCATTGCCTTCTTTTACTTTTTTCTCTTCACTTTCATGAACCGCGTCTATCGGCTGGATCGGACACGTGCTAGAGAATTGTAATATTTTGATACTTGTTTTCAAGGTTCCTTGTTGTACAAAGCAATAGACAAAAATCCGTGGTCGCGCGGCACGGTTTATCGGTGATGGAGAGCGATTTCTCGATGAAGCTAACCCGATTGCAACAGATGATACAACCAGATGTGATCTTGCGCGTTGCTGATGATGTTAACGATGAATTCGACGGATCCCGTTCAGATGATAAAATCTAGTCGTCGCACTTCCCACAGACAGTGCCAACTGTCGAGGAGGTTACTCGGCAATGCACACCATGAGGAGCTTAGGGTTGACGGAAGGCAATGATAGAGATTCCAGGAGCGAGAAAATGCACGACATACCCAGGTTCACGTCCCCGCGGTGGACGATCGCTACGTCCTGCTAGCAATCCAGTATATAATAATATGAGTGCATGGTGCCGCCGTAGGCGGAGTTGTTATATATAGTTTAGTTCTAATCTGCGGGTTGCGATGTCTAGGCGTATCACGTGTATGATCTTACATATTTGTGTCGTCTGAATATGATCTAAGGGGTGCTCCTGCCTGCCTTTATATATGCAACCAGGATAGGGTTTACAAGAGTTCTAGTAGAATACGAGTTGGAGTCTTCTTTCTTGTAATCCAAGTTGATATTACATGCGTATCCGACTTATCGTCCATCTTCATAATCTGCACCGGGTATAGCAATGTTGGGTACCCGAAGGGTAATGCCCACATCACCGGCCGGCGCGGTCAAGAACATTATCACTAGAGGAGAATACGCGTCTACGTGATATATTATTTAGCATGAAGCGTCAGATAGGATTCAGCGGAGAAAAACCAACGTTCCTCTTATGGCCTTGTTCGGTGGATTTTTGTATTTTGAGGGGTGTGATGTCTACGGGAGCTTCTATTCTTGTAGACAGTGTTGGGCCTCCAAGAGCAGAGGTTTGTAGAACAGTAGCAAGTTTCCCTTAAGTGGATCACCCAAGGTTTATCGAACTCAGGGAGGAAGAGGTCAAAGATATCCCTCTCATGCTACCCTGCAACCACAAAGCAAGAAGTCTCTTGTGTCCCCAACACACCTAATAGGTGCACTAGTTCGGCGAAGAGATAGTGAAATACAGGTGGTATGAATGAATATGAGCAGTAGTAACGGCGTGTAGTTAATGGTGGTAATATGGTAGCAGTAGTAACGCAGCAGTAGTAACGCAGTAAAACAGTAAACAAGCAGCGATAGCGATATTTAGGAACAAGGCCTAGGGATTACACTTTCACTAGTGGACACTCTCAACATTGATCACATAACAGAATAGATAAATGCATACTCTACACTCTCTTGTTGGATGATGAACACATTGTGTAGGATTACACGAACCCTCAATGCCAGAGTTAACAAGCTCCACAATTCAATGTTCATATTTAAATAACCTTAGAGTGCAAGAAAGATCAACACGACTAAACCAAGTACTAACACAACATGCACACTGTCACCTTCACACTATGTAGGAGGAATAGATCACATCAATACTATCATAGCAATAGTTAACTTCATAATCTACAAGAGATCATGATCATAGCATACGCCAAGTACTAACACGGATGCACACACTGTCACCATTACACCGTGTAGGAGGAATAAAACTACTTTAATAACATTGCTAGAGTAGCACATAGATAAATTGTGATACAAAACACATTGCAATCATAAAGAGATATAAATAAGCACTTCACTACGCCATTCATAACGAGTGAGTAAGTATTCCGTGAAATATAGCCTAAGAGACCCACACGGTGCACACACTCGTCACCTTTACACACGTGGGACAAGGAGTCTCCGGAGATCACATAAGTAAAACTCACTTGACTAGCATAATGACATCTAGATTACAAGCATCATCATATGAATCTCAATCATGTAAGGCAGCTCATGAGATTATTGTATTGAAGCACATAGGAGAGAGATGAACCACATAGCTACCGGTACAGCCCCGAGCCTCGATGGAGAACTACTCCCTCCTCATGGGAGCAGCAGCGGTGATGAAGATGGCGGTGGAGATGGCAGCGGTGTCGATGGAGAAGCCTTCCGGGGGCACGTCCCCGCTCCGGCAGGGTGCCGGAACAGAGACTCCTCTCCCCCAGATCTTGGCTTCGCGATGGCGGCGGCTCTGGAAGGTTTCTCTGGTTTTCGTGGTTCGTAATAGGGTTTTCGTGACGGAGGCTTTAAGTAGGCGGAAGGGCAGCCTCGGAGGGGGCCTGGGGCCACCACACCATAGGGCGGCGCGGCCCCCCCTCTGGCCGCGCCAGGGTGTGGTGTGGGGCCCCCATGGCTTCCCTCTGGCGGCTCTCGGGTGTTCTGGATGGTTCCGGGAAAAATAGGAACCTGGGTCTTGATTTCGTCCGATTCCGAGAATATTTCGTTACTAGGATTTCTGAAACCAAAAACAGCAGAAAACAGGAACTGGCACTTCGGCATCTTGTTAATAGGTTAGTTCCAGAAAACGCATAAATATGACATAAAGTGTGTATAAAACATGTAGATATCATCAATAATGTGGCATGGAACATAAGAAATTATCGATACGTCGGAGACGTATCAGCATCCCCAAGCTTAGTTCTGCTCGTCCCGAGCAGGTAAAACGATAACAAAGATAATTTCTGGAGTGACATGCCATCATAAACTTGATCATATTGTAAACATATGTAATGAATGCAGCGATCAAAACAATGGTAATGACATGAGTAAACAACTAAATCATAAAGCAAAGACTTTTCATGAATAGTACTTAAAGACAAGCATCAATAAGTCTTGCATAAGAGTTAACTCATAAAGCAATAAATCAAAGTAAAGGTATTGAAGCAACACAAAGGAAGATTAAGTTTCAGCGGTTGCTTTCAACTTATAACATGTATATCTCATGGATAATTGTCAACATAGAGTAATATAACAAGTGCAATATGCAAGTATGTAGGAATCAATGCACAGTTCACACAAGTGTTTGCTTCTTGGGGTGGAGAGAAATAGGTGAACTGACTCAACATAAAAGTAAAAGAAAGGTCCTTCAAAGAGGAAAGCATTGATTGCTATATTTGTGCTAGAGCTTTTATTTTGAAAACATGAAATTTTTTTGTCAACGGTAGTAATAAAGCATATGAGTTATGAAAATTATATCTTACAAGTTGCAAGCCTCATGCATAGTATACTAATAGTGCCCGCACCTTGTCCTAATTAGCTTGGACTACCGGATCTTTGCAATGCACATGTTTTAACCAAGTGTCACAATGGGGTACCTCCATGCCGCCTGTACAAAGGTCTAAGGAGAAAGCTCGCATTTTGGATTTCTCGCTTTTGATTATTCTCAACTTAGACATCCATACCGGGACAACATGGACAACGGATAATGGACTCCTCTTTAATGCATAAGCATGTGGCAACAATTATTATTCTCATATGAGATTGAGGATATATGTCCAAAGCTCGAAACTTCCACCATGAATCATGGCTTTAGTTAGCGGCCCAATGTTCTTCTCTAACAATATGCATGCTCCAACCATTAAGGTGGTAGATCTCTCTTACTTCGGACAAGACGGACATGCATAGCAACTCACATGATATTCAACAAAGAATAGTTGATGGCGTTCCCTGAAGCATGGTTATCGCACAACAAGCAACTTAATAAGAGATAAAGTGCATAAGTACATATTCAATACCACAATAGTTTTTAAGCTATTTGTCCCATGAGCTATATATTGCAAAGGTGAATGATGGAATTTTAAAGGTAGCACTCAAGCAATTTACTTTGGAATGGCGGATAAATACCATGTAGTAGGTAGGTATGGTGGACACAAATGGCATAGTGGTTGGTTCAAGTATTTTGGATGCATGAGAAGTATTCCCTCTCGATACAAGGTTTAGGCTAGCAAGGTTATTTGAAACAAGCACAAGGATGAACGGTGCAGCAAAACTCACATAAAAGACATATTGTAAATATTATAAGACTCCACACCGTCTTCCTTGTTGTTCAAAACTCAATACTAGATGTTATCTAGACTCTAGAGAAACCAAATATGCAAACCAAATTAGCAAGCTCTAAGTGTTTCTTCATTAATGGGTGCAAAGTATATGATGAAAGAGCTTAAACATGAGCACAACAATTGCCAAGTATCAATTTATCCAAGACATTTTAGAATTACTACATGTAGCATTTTCCAATTCCAACCATATAACAATTTAACGAAGAAGAAACTTCGCCATGAATACTATGAGTAGAGCCTAAGGACATACTTGTCCATATGCTACAGCGGAGCGTGTCTCTCTCCCACAAAGTGAATGCTAGGATCCATTTTATTCAAACAAAACAAAAACAAAAACAAACCGACGCTCCAAGCAAAGTGCATAAGATGTGACGGAATAAAAATATAGTTTCAAGAGAAGGAACCTGATAATTTGTCGATGAAGAAGGGGATGCCTTGGGCATCCCCAAGCTTAGACGCTTGAGTCTTCTTAGAATATGCAGGGGTGAACCACCGGGCATCCCCAAGCTTAGAGCTTTCACTCTTCTTGATCATAGTATATCATCCTCCTCTCTTGACCCTTGAAAACTTCCTCCACACCAAACTCGAAACAACTCATTAGAGGGTTAGTGCACAATAAAAATTAACATGTTCAGAGGTGACACAATTATTTTTAACACTTCTGGACATTGCATTAAGATATTGGACATTAATGGATCAAAGAAATTCATCCAACATAGCAAAAGAGGCAATGCGAAATAAAAGGCAGAATCTGTCAAAACAGAACAGTCCGTAAAGATGGATTTTATTAAGGCACCAGACTTGCTCAAATGAAAATACCAAAATTGAATGAAAGTTGCGTACATATCTGAGGATCACTCACGTAAATTGGCATAATTTTATGAGTTAACTATAGAGAATTAGACCCAGATTCGTGACAGCAAAGAAATCTGTAACTGCGCAGTAATCCAAATCTAGTATTAACTTTACTATCAAAGACATTACTTGGCACAACAAAACACAAAACTAAGATAAGGAGAGGTTGCTACAGTAGTAAACAACTTCCAAGACACAAATATAAAACAAAGTACTGTAGCAAAATAACACATGGGTTATCTCCCAAGAAGTTCTTTCTTTATAGCCGTTAAGATGGGCTCAGCAGTTTTAATGATGCTCACATGAAAAATAGAGTATGAAGCAAAAGAGAGAATCAAGAGGCAAATTCAAAACAAATTTAAGTCTAACATGCTTCCTATGCATAGGAATCTTGTAAATAAACAAGTTCATGAAGAGCAAAGTAACAAGCATATGAAGATAAAACAAGTGTAGCTTCAAAAATTTCAGCACATAGAGAGGCATTTTAGTAACATGAAAATTTCTACAACCATATTTTCCTCTCTCATAATAACTTTCAGTAGCATCATGAGCAAACTCAACAATATAACTATCACATAAAGCATTCTTATCATGAATCTCATGCATAAAATTATTACTCTCCACATAAGCATAATCAATTTTATTAGTTATAGTGGGAGCAAATTCAACAAAGTAGCTATCATTATTATTCTCATCATCAAATATAGGAGGCATAGTATTATCAAAGAAAATTTTCTCCTCAATGCTTGGGGGACTAAAAAGATCATGAAAACCAGCTTCCCCAAGCTTAGAACTTTCTATATCATTATCAACAATGGTGTTCAAAGCGTTCATACTAATATTACTACCAGCATGCAAATAAGATTTCATAGGTTTTTTAATTTTCGCATCAAACAATCCATGTGTTAAATCAGGAAATAGAATAAGAAGCTCATTGTTCTCCATTATGCCAAACTAGTGTAAACAAGAAACAAAAAGATGCAATTGCATGATCTAAAGGAAATAGCTTCGAGCACAAACACAATGGCGCCAGAAAAGTACTGTTACCTAGAACCAGAGTATGAGTGCCTTTTTACCTTTCCTCCCCGGCAACGGCGCCAGAAAAGTGCTTGATGTCTACGGGAGCTTCTATTCTTGTAGACAGTGTTGGGCCTCCAAGAGTAGAGGTTTGTAGAACAGCAGCAAGTTTCCCTTAAGTGGATCACCCAAGGTTTATCGAACTCAGGGAGGAAGAGGTCAAAGATATCCCTCTCATGCAACCTTGCAACCACAAAGCAAGAAGTCTCTTGTGTCCCCAACACACCTAATAGGTGCACTAGTTCGGCGAAGAGATAGTGAAATACAGGTGGTATGAATGAATATGAGCAGTAGTAACGGCGTGTAGTTAATGGTGGTAATATGGTAGCAGTAGTAACGCAGCAGTAGTAACGCTAGATAAAACAGTAAACAAGCAGCGATAGCGATATTTAGGAACAAGGCCTAGGGATTACACTTTCACTAGTGGACACTCTCAACATTGATCACATAACGGAATAGATAAATGCATACTCTACACTCTCTTGTTGGATGATGAATACATTGCGTAGGATTACACGAACCCTCAATGCCGGAGTTAACAAGCTCCACAATTCAATGTTCATATTTAAATAACCTTAGAGTGCAAGAAAGATCAACACGACTAAACCAAGTACTAACACAGCATGCACACTGTCACCTTCACACTATGTAGGAGGAATAGATCACATCAATACTATCATAGCAATAGTTAACTTCATAATCTACAAGAGATCATGATCATAGCATACGCCAAGTACTAACACGGATGCACACACTGTCACCATTACACCGTGTAGGAGGAATAAAACTACTTTAATAACATTGCTAGAGTAGCACATAGATAAATTGTGATACAAAACACAATGCAATCATAAAGAGATATAAATAAGCACTTCACTACGCCATTCATAACGATGAGTAAGTATTCTATGAAATATAGCCTAAGAGACCCACACGGTGCACACACTTGTCACCTTTACACACGTGGGACAAGGAGTCTCCGGAGATCACATAAGTAAAACTCACTTGACTAGCATAATGACATCTAGATTACAAGCATCATCATATGAATCTCAATCATGTAAGGCAGCTCATGAGATTATTGTATTGAAGCACATAGGAGAGAGATGAACCACATAGCTACCGGTACAGCCCCGAGCCTCGATGGAGAACTACTCCCTCCTCATGGGAGCAGCAGCGGTGATGAAGATGGCGGTGGAGATGGCAGCGGTGTCGATGGAGAAGCCTTCCGGGGGCACTTCCCCGCTCCGGCGGGGTGCCGGAACAGAGACTCCTGTCCCCCAGATCTTGGCTTCGCGATGGCGGCGGCTCTGGAAGGTTTCTCTGGTTTTCGTGGTTCGTAATAGGGTTTTCGCGACGGAGGCTTTAAATAGGCGGAAGGGCAGCCTCGGAGGGGGCCTGGGGCCACCACACCATAGGGCGGCGCGGCCCCCCCTCTGGCCGCGCCAGGGTGTGGTGTGGGGCCCCCAGGGCTTCCCTCTGGCGGCTCTCGGGTGTTCTGGATGGTTCCGGGAAAAATAGGAACCTGGGTCTTGATTTCGTCCGATTCCGAGAATATTTCGTTACTAGGATTTCTGAAACCAAAAACAGGAGAAAACAGGAACTGGCACTTCGGCATCTTGTTAATAGGTTAGTTCCAGAAAACGCATAAATATGACATAAAGTGTGTATAAAACATGTAGATATCATCAATAATGTGGCATGGAACATAAGAAATTATCGATACGTCGGAGACGTATCAGGGTGCTTTGAGGAGTGTTTTGGGTGGAAAACACCAACCGGCCAAAACACTATCCAAAATACTACAAAAATCTTTTCTACCAAAACACTTGTCCAAACACTTATTTGGAACACTGGTTTTACAGACTAGTGTATTCAAGTGGGTTCAACACAAATAGATCAAAAAAAAAATCTTTTTGACATTCTAAATTAGATTTGTATCACAAATAAAAATTTGATCTTTTTAGCACACTAGAATAAATAGAAATTCAATAATTACACTGAATGGATAGAAATTCAATAATTGGTACAATTAGCTCATAGTCTCATATCTCATAATCCACTCTTCAGATACACGAAACAAGTAGAGGAATTCAAAGTGGATATACATGTACAATCTTTTTGACAGTTTGAACAAAACTTAGACAAAAATACATAAACATTACTAAAATAATCACCTAACTAAGATTTAACATCAAATATCTTCAAGCATTGATTCAACTCAGATCTTAACAACAAATAAATAAGGTTTCATCCTAGTTCCAAAAACAAATATCTTTTGGCACTGAAAGCTAAAGACTTGCTAAATAACAGTAAATATCTTCACACATACTCTCTAACAACTTCAAGCAGAGCAAAATGGCAGCATGGACATAAGTCTTCTCTAAGCCGTGCTCATCGATACGTACCCTGCAACAATCAATAAGTTGAGAGAAAATGACACCGAGTCGCATACAACATATTTAAATTTGAGATATTAAATTTACAGTATTAATGAATGAGCACCTAAAATACTGCACTCAAGTGTCGCGGTAGCATCATCACCTGTGGCGTCGCCCGCGTTCGCTGCAGCCCGCAGGGACGAAACACAAGGGGGGTGGGATGTCTCGATTGCACCCTGGCCCGATGTGTTTTGGGGCGTTTTCTCGGTCCTTACCTGACCAAAACCGGCCTGCCGAACGACCCAAAAGTGTTTTAGCGTGTTTTGACATGTTTTGAACCGGCTCGGATTTTACACTCTAAAACCGGTTAAAAACCCCGATATTACACTTGCACTGAACGAGGCCTACATGTTTTTCTGTATATATGGTCTTGGCTGGGCTAGGGCCCTAGTCTGTGTTGAATGTAGATGGACTGCAGCCCAGTAAGGCAGCCCATATAGTCTACAATCCTGAAATCTCAAGGCCCATCACGTTGGCAGCTTGGGACAGTCTTGGGGACAAATTTTAGTCCCACATTGCTAGTTGGGAGAGAGTTGGAGTGGTTTATAAGGGCTGCTGTTCTAGTCATTCCAAGTGAGTGAGAATAGAAGGAGCCCTCGCGCACTCCTCCTCCTCCGCCCGCCCGCCTCGCCTCGTCACGCACGCACGTCGCGTTTCGTGACTCGAGTTCGAGTTCGAGACACACTCAAGGAAGCCTAAATTTTTGCTTTGTGCACCAACTGTGTTGGGTACGTGTCGACGTGCATGTGCATGCTCGCCGCGTGTCCCTGGTTTCCTACGCGTGTCAACGCGGTCGGGTCGTCTTCCCAGGCTATACAAGGAGACCGATCAGATCTGGAGAACAGTGCTCTTAGAGCTCTCTCTCGCGAAGTTCCTTTTGCTGCGCTACTCTCTAGTCTTCCCCATCCCGGCGACTGCGTGCACAGCCGTCCGGGAGAGCAGGCCTCCGAAACTCCGTCCGTTAAGATCCTGCACCGGGAGACGGGCGATAAGGTTTTTGGGGAGCGTCTCGGCGCGACCGCTCGCTACTCGTTCGTCTTCTTCTTCGATGATCCGAGCCGCTTCATCGACGGATCCGACTACACCATGGGCGACATCAACAATACCCATGGTGGTGGTGCTGCTGCTGCTGGTGCGACCTTCCCGGTCGCGATGTACGTGCTTTACCTCTCCTACCTTGCACTGCTACTTGTTCCATGTTCAAATCTGATGCATGTGCTTAGTCTGATGTGCGTGGTTAAGTATGCTTGTGCATCTGTAATCCTGCTTTCGGTAATTAAACTCACACGGAAATTGCCTAATAATCCAACAATCCAAAAACCTTATGTGCTTAGGCAATTTTCACCGTCTGGTTTTGCTGCTGCGCTCAAACCGAGCCCGTTTACGGGTTCTCATTTCAAGAGATGGCAGAGTAAGACCCTCTTGTGGCTCACTTCTATGGGTGTGCACCGAGTTGCGGAAGGTATTCCCGGAGGTCCGCTTACTCCCGAAGAGGATAAAGCGTTCGGGGATGCCACCGTAATCTTTGTGGGTGCCGTCCTAAGTGTGCTTGGAGACAAGTTGGTTGATGCTTATCCGCACATACGAAATGGGAAGGAACTGTGGGATGCACTAGACGCTAAGTTTGGTGCTTGCCGATGCCGGAGGTGAACTGTATGCTATGGAGCGGTTCAATGACTACGGAATGGTTGAGAACCGATCCGTAGTAGAACAGGCTCATGAGATACGGATCATGGCAAAGGAACTCGAGCTCCTCAAGTGTGTGCTACCGGACAAGTTTGTCGCGGGATGCATTGTCGCTAAGCTTCCCCCTTCATGGAGGAACTTTGCCACTTCCACTGAAACATCGGAGGCATGAGTTCTCTCGTTGAGAATATCATGGGCTCTCTGGATGTTGAGGAGAAGGCGAGGGCAAAAGACAAACACACTGGAGGAACCGAGGGACGTTCTGCTGCCAATATGGTGCAGAAAAATGCCCACAAGTCCAAGGGAAAGAACAAGGGAGTCTCCCAGACTACCAACTTCAAGAAGAAAGGGGAAAACGGAGAAGAAAGATCCTTGCTGGGTGTGTGGCGAGACTGGACACTGGGCCAATCGTTGTCCACAACGCAAAGGAAAGAAATGTCAGGCTGGACAGAACTCAAATTCTGTCGGCATGGTCATTGGCAACACGAGAGGAAGGAACTACGGGGTATGGTAATATGTTACCTACCGTTCTTTCGGTGTTTCAGCCCACAGAATGGTGGGTTGATACCGGTGCTAATGTTCATGTGTGTGCTCGACATCTCCATGTTTACCTCTTATCGGGCCCGAGGTTCCTCGGTAATGATGGGGAATGGGTTACATGCTACTATTCGTGGTGTTGGCACGGTAGATCCGAAGTTTACTTCGGGAAAGATCGTGCAAGCCGAAGAACGTGCTTGCATGTCCCTTCTATCAAGAAGAATCTCGTTAGTGGCTCCCGTCTTATGAAAGATGGGTTTAAGTTGGTGTTTGAGTCCAATAAAGTTGTACTTGTCTAAGTATGGAACTTTTGTTGGAAAGGGATATGAATGTGAGGGAATGTTGCGTTTCTCTCTAGAAGACTTTGTGATAATGTTGTGAACCATGTAAGCACTAGTGTTAATGAAAATAATGTTTGGCATTCACGACTTTGTCATGTTAATTTCGGTTGTATGACGCGGCTTGCTGATATGAGTTTAATTCCGAAATTCACCTTTGTCAAAGGCTCTAAGTGCCATGCTTGTGTGCAAGCAAAGCAGCCTCGCAAGCCTCATAAGCCCGCGAAGGAAAGAAACTTGGCACCACTAGAACTCATACATTCAGATCTATGTGAGATGAATGGTGAGTTGACAAGAGGTGGAAAGAAATTTTTCATGACTTTGATTGATGATTCCACTAGGTACTGTTATGTGTATCTCCTGAAAACTAAAGATGAGGCTCTTGATTTCTTTAAAATCTATAAGGCTGAAGTTGAGAACCAACTTGAAAGAGAGATAAAAAGGGTTCGGTCCGATCATGGTGGAGAGTACTTTTCTAATGAGTTCAATTTATTCTGTGCGGAACATGGTATAATCCATGAGAGGACGCCTCCCAATTCCCCACAATCCAATGGGATTGCGGAAAGGAAAAACCGTACTCTAACAGATTTGGTTAGCGCCATGTTAGATGTTTCGGGTTTATCCAAGGAAATGGTGGGGGGGAGGCTATATTGACTTCGTGTCATGTCCTAAACCGTGTTCCAACCAAGAATAAAGAGATTACCCCTTATGAGGAATGGGAAAAGAAAAGACCAACACTCTCCTACCTACGAACTTGGGGCTGTTTGGCTAAAGTGAATTTGCCAATCACCAAAAAGCGAAAGCTTGGACCAAAAACCGTGGACTGTGTCTTTCTTGGCTTTGCTGCCCATAGCATTGCCTATAGATTTCTTGTGGTGGAATCTGGAGTGGATGACATGAATGTTGGCACCATCTTTGAATCAAGAGATGCTACATTCTTTGAGGACATATTTCCTATGAGAGATATGCATGGCATGTCTAGTTGGGAATCTGATCCAATACATGAAACTCCTATGGAGTCTAATGACGAATCTGATGATGAGAATTCAGATTCTGATGAAGATAACAATGAAGCTCCCACAAGGAGTAAGAGACAAAGGACTGCAAAGTCTTTTGGTAATGATTTCATTGTGTATCTTGTGGATGATACTCCCACTACCATTTCAGAAGCTCTCGCATCTCCTAATGCGGACTCATCGGAAGGAAGCGGTTCAAAGCGAGATGGATTCCATCTTAGCTAATGGAACGTGGGAGTTATCGGAGCGTCCTTATGGGTGCAAACCCGTAGGATGTAAATGGGTATTTAAGAAGAAGCTTCGAGCTGATGGTACTATTGAGAAGTACAAGGCTCGGCTTGTAGCCAAAGGCTATACCCAAAAGGAAGGCGAAGATTTCTTCGATACCTACTCACCTGTGGCAAGATTGACCACAATTCGAGTACTACTGTCATTGGCTGCCTCACACGGTCTTCTCGTTCATCAAATGGACGTTAAGACGGCTTTCCTAAATGGAGAGTTGGACGAGGAAATTTACATGGAACAGCCTGATGGTTTTGTACTACAAGGTCAAGAAAGAAAGGTGTGTAAATTAAAGAAATCTTTGTATGGGCTTAAACAAGCACCCAAACAATGGCATGAGAAGTTTGAAAGAACTTTGACATCTGTGGGCTTTGTTGTTAATGAAGCCGACAAAGGTGTGTATTACCGCCATGGTGGGGGTGAGGGAGTTGTCCTATGCTTGTATGTGGATGACATACTAATTTTTGGGACAAGTCTCAAAGTGATTGAGGAGGTAAAAACCTTCTTATCTCGGTGTTTCGAGATGAAAGATCTTGGAGAAGCTGATGTTATATTGAACATCAAGTTATTGAGAGATGGGAATAATGGGATTACACTTGTGCAATCTCATTATGTTGAGAAGGTGTTGAGCAGATTTGGTTATGCTGATTGCAAATCTTCTCTCACACCTTATGATCCTAGTGTCTTGCTTCGAAAGAATGAAAAGGCAACTAAAGATCAATTGAGATACTCTCAAATCATTGGTTCACTCATGTATTTAGCTTGCGCTACGAGGCCTGATATCTCGTTTGTTGTATGCAAACTTAGCCGGTTTGTGGCCAACCCGGGAGATGATCATTGGCATGCTCTTGAGAGAGTGATGCGCTTTCTAAAGGGAACCATGAGTTATGGAATTCATTATACCGGGTATCCAAGAGGACTTGAAGGGTATAGTGATTCCAATTGGATTTCTGATGCTAAAATGAAAGCCACAAGTGGATATGTTTTCACTCTTGGTGGTGGCGCTGTTTCTCGGAAGTCTTGCAAGCGAGACCATCTTAACGAGGTCAACTATGGAAGCAGAACTCACGGCATTAGATACAGCTCTACCGTCGAAGCGGAATGGCTTCGTGAGCTCTTGATGGACTTGCCTATGGTTGAAAAACCAATACCGGCTATCCTCATGAACTGTGATAATCAAACTGTGATTGTCAAAGTGAAAAGTTCAAAGGATAATATGAAAAGTTCCAAACATATCAAGAGGAGATTGAAGTCTGTCAGAAAACTGAAGAACTCCGGAGTGATAGCATTGGATTATGTCCAAAGTGCTAAAAATCTGGCAGATCCTTTCACAAAAAGACTATCAAGAAATATGATAGACCTAGCATCGAGGGAGATGGGTTTGAGACCCACTTGAGTTGCCGAGGGGTGATGACCCACAAGTATAGGGGGTGTATCGTAGTATCTTCGATAAGTAAGAATGTCGATCCCAACGAGGAGCAGAAGGTGTTGACAAGCAGTTTCGATGAAGGTTTCACTGTAAATGCTCACAGACAAGTATTCAGGGGGGTTTTGATGTAACAGATGAAATAAGTACGAGTAAGTAAAATGCGAGAGAAATAATTGCAGCGAGTGGCCCAATCCTTTTTAGCACAAAGGACAAGTCGGTTTGTTTACTTATAATGACCAAACGTTCTCGAGGACATACGGGATTTTAGTCTAGTGATTTCGCTACATACAGCTGATTAATCTTCATTGTTTTGATAAGTGTTGTGTGGGTGAACCTGTGCTAATGTACCGCCCTTCCTAGGACTAATACATACTTGTGATTATACCCCTTGCAAGCATCCGCAACTACAAGAAAGTAATTAAGATAAATCTAACCACGACCTTAAACTGCGAGATCCTGCGATCCCTCCCGCATCGATATACCAACGGGGGTTTAGGTTTCGTCACTCCGGCAACCCCGCAATTGGCAAACGAGTACAAGATGCATTCCCCTAGGCCCATAAATGGTGAAGTGTCGTGTAGTCGACGTTCACACGACACCACTAGAAGAATAACACCACAACTTAAATATCATAACATTGAATATTACTCAACCATAGTTCACTACTAACAATTAGACTTCACCCATGTCCTCAAGAACTAAACGAACTACTCACGAGACATCATATGGAACATGATCAGAGGTGATATGATGATGAATAACAATCTGAACATGAACTTAGTTCAATGGTTTCACTCAATAGCATCAACAACAAGTATGAATAGATACCGGGAGAGTTTCCCCTATCAAACAATCAAGATCAAACCCAAATTGCTACGGCGGTGACGAGGTGCTGCAGAGGAGATGGCGGTGATGATGGTGGAGATGATGATGATGGTGATGGAGATGATGTCCAGCTCGATGGCGGTGACGATGGCGTCGATTTCCCCCTCCGGGAGGGAATTTCCCCGGCGGATTCCTGCCCGCCGGAGAGCTCTTTCTCTCTCGGTGTTCTCCACCCCGCAGAGGCGGCCGTAACCCTTCGCGAGGATTCCTCCGTGGCTTAGGTCTTCGGGACGAAGGGTTTCGCGAAGAAAAGGAGGCGAAAGGGGTCGTGGGCCCCCGGACCACATGGCGGCGCGGCCGGGGCATGGGCCGCGCCGCCCTATGGTGTGGGCCCACCCCGGGTCCTCTTGGCCCCTCCTTCCGGCTTCCTTCGTCATCCGGAAAAATAGGATTTTTGGTAAAACTCCCTTCCACGAGTTGATCTTCCGAAATATTGCATTCTGACGGTGCTTTTTCCAGCAGAATCCTGGCTCCGGTGCTCGATCTCCAAATAATCATGAAACATGCAAAATAGATGAAATAACATAAGTATTGTGTTCCAATATGAAATATATCAATGAATAACGAGCAAATTATGATATAAAATAGTGATGCAATTTGGACGTATCAACTCCCCCAAGCTTAGACTTCGCTTGTCCCCAAGCGAAGCCGAACTCGTAAACAGGTCCACATGTTTATGGAGAGAAGAGTCGATAAATAAAATACGGACAAGAAGCATCATATTCGTTCACACAAGACATTATAGTAGACAACTTCCCCATATAACTCAATCTTGAAACAAGTATAAGGTAGTCACAAATAAAGGTGCATAAGGAATCATAATTGGTGATGGCAAACTTTGTTCTTGGTCAGAGAACATTTAACAAATTATATTCGTCTATTGAGCAGCGCTCTCATATCAAAAGCTTATGGTAAACTTTGCACACTCAATCATATTAATCATTGATGACTTTCAAAGCTATATTCATTCAAGGTAAAACTTGTATTAAACAAGAAAGAGTAAAGACATGATGAAGCAAATCACAATATAATAGTTTGATCACAACAACTCAAATGCTTGCTTGAGATGGAGGGAAATAGGTTTACTGACTCAACATAAAGTAAAAGACAGGCCCTTCGTAGAGGGAAGCAGGGATTAAATCATGTGCTAGAGCTTTTCAGTTTTGAAATCATATAAAGAGAATAAAAGTAAAGTTTTGAGAGGTGTTTGTTGTTGTCAACGACTGGTAGCGGGTACTCTAACCCCCTTGCCAAACAAACCTCCAAAGAGCGGCTCCCATGAAGGACGTTATCTCTACCGAGCAAGGTAGATCATCCCTCTTCTCTTTTGTTTACACATGTATTTTAGTTTATTTAAGGGTGACACTCCCCCCAACCTTTGCTTACACAAGCCATGGCTAACCGAATCCTCGGGTGCCTTCCAACAATCTCATACCATGGAGGAGTGTCTATTGCAAAATTAAGTTGCTTACTGATGAATCAGGGCAAAACATGTGAAGAGAATTATTAGTGAAAGTTGATTAATTGGGGCTGGGAACCCCGTTGCCAGCTCTTATTGCAAAATTATAGGATAAGTGGATGAAGCCACTAGTCCTTTAGTGGAGGCTGCCTAACAAGACTGAAAGATAAAACACCACATACTTCCTCATGAGCTATAAAACATTGACACAAATAAGAAGTAATAAGTTTTGAATTGTTTAAAGGTAGCACATGAAGTATTTACTTGGAATGGCAGAAATTACCATGCATTAGGTAGGTATGGTGGACACAAATGGCATAGGTTTGGGTTCAGGTTTGGATGCACGAGAAGTATTCCCTCTCAGTACAGGTCTTTGGCTAGCAAGGTTAATTAGCAAGCATAAGAGTTGAGGGAAACAAACAAATATACATGTGATAGAAACAATCATGCATCTTACTTGTAAGCACAAACAGTTTTAACTTCTAGAATACTAAGCTAAGAACTGATAAGAAAGATAATAACATCTTCTACATGTATTTCCTCTATTCTTCTTAAACTCAAAGTGTTGTTGCTATTGACCATTGCTAAGTTTGCCAAAACCAAATAGATTTACTTAATGCTCCCAAAGTGGTACCAACACTAAAATCAAGATCAATCATATAGTAGAAATTGCAAACTAAAATAAGGTGTGCAATATGTAAATGATAAGACTTCTCATTAATATTCCATAACGATAACTCACACCAAGGGATACATAGACAAACTAAAGGAGAGATACTCCACACTGCAACCCATCTCATACGATAACTTCCCTACTCATGATATGACACTACTTAATAGTAAAAAGTAAAAGGTAATGATAATGTGATACCGCGGCACTCCCCCAAGCTTGGAACAAACCAAGGGGATGCCAATACCGATGATGGATTACTCCTTTGGCGATGGGGGTGATGAATTCCTGACGAGCTTCTCAATGAGCTCCTGAAGCTCATCGATCCTGTATATGAGGTTGCGAATCATCTCCGAATTGTGCTCGACGCGGTTAAGAGGTCTGTCCGACGACGAGTCCCAACTCTTGGAGTTATTTCCCCAACCTTCAGCTTCGGCCTCCGTCTTTCCTGCATTGTTAGAACGATCTATATCCCAATTGCTAGGCAGTGCTGCCTTGGGCGTCCTTTCAATTTGATTATTGTAGATCAGATTGTGGAAAGGATGGTGAATGCCTGAAGAAGATGTCCTTGGAGCTAGGTAATGGCGGGGAAGTCCTCCTCCGGTCCTAATCCGTGCGCTCTTCTTGGCGTTGAGCGAGTTGGTCACCACTTCGACGCTTGCAATGGTGGTGCGTGGATGCTCTAGCGGAACTTCTTCGACTTCCTCTTCATCCTCATTTGCTTCTTCCTTGACGCTCTTGTCCTCTTCTTTCCACTTACGATCCTGATCATCTTTATCCGGAAAATCCTTGCCCTTGTTCTTGGAGACCATGGTGCCTCTAAACTGAAAACAGATCCTGGCAGAAACAACTCGAAACAAAACACGTCGAGAAAACGATATACGGACCTCCAGGGGTCCGGGGGATTTTATAATAAAAAATTTCAGAACAAACGGAAAGTACCAGATCAAACCAGAGTCGGAAAGGGGCAACGAGGCGGCCAGACCATAGGTCGGCGCGGGCCCAGGCCAGGCCGCGCCGGCCTATGGTGGCACGCCCTCGTGCGTCCTTTCCACTCCGTTTCGAACTCGTAATTTTTCATATTTTCCAAAAACAACAAAAATAATGCTTGGAAAGTAAATCGCGAACTTTTCATTACCGATCATTGTTACCTATTCAAAGTCGAGTTACGGCGGATCGTCAATTTGTCCTTTGATGAAAGCCTCCGGTGTTTCCACTCGAATAATATCAACATCAACATTATAAGAATCACCTGAGATATAATGCTTGAGTCTTTGTCCATTCACCACTTGCGAAGCATTGCCTTGGAGAGAGCTAATTTTGATTGCTCCTGAACGATACACCTCCTCAACAACATATGGTCCTTCCCATTTCGAGAGTAATTTCCTGCAAAGAATGCGAGACGAGACCGATACAATAGGACTTTATCCCCAATATTAAACTCTCTTTTGATGATCCTTCTATCATGCCATTTTTTAACTTTTTCTTTAAAGAGTTTAGCATTTTCATAAGCTTCACTTCTCCATTCATCTAGAGAACTTAATTGTAGCAACCTCTTATCACCGGCAAGTTTAGGATCTTTATTTAGTTCTCTAACAGCCCGATAAGCTTTGTGTTCTAGTTCTAAAGGTAAATGACAAGCTTTTCCGTAAACCATTTTATAAGGTGACATTCCCATGGGGTTTTTATAAGCAGTTCTATAAGCCCATAGTGCGTCTTTCAATTTACTAGCCCAATTCTTCCTAGATTTATTAACAGTTTTTCCCAAAATAGATTTAATTTCTCTATTCGATAATTCTACTTGACCACTAGTTTGAGGGTGATAAGCGGAAGCAATTCTATGATTAATACCATATCTAGCAAGAGTTTTTCTAAAACCTCCATGAATAAAATGAGAACCTCCATCAGTCATAATATATCTAGGTACTCCAAATCTAGGAAAAATAATATCTAAAAGCATTTTTAAAGAGGTCTCACCATCAGCACTTTTTGTAGGTATGGCTTCCACCCATTTAGTAACATAATCAACAGCAACAAGTATATGAGTGTTACCTTTTGAAGAGGGAAAAGGTCCCATGAAGTCAAATTCCCAACAATCAAACGGTTCAATAACAAGAGTATAATTCATAGGCATTTCATTGCGTCTGGAGATATTACCAACCCTTTGGCATTCATCACAAGATAAAATAAACTTCCTTGCATCTTTGAAGAGAGTTGGCCAATAAAAACCTGATTGTAGAACTTTTTGCGCGGTTCTATCTCCGAGCGTGATGTCCTCCATAAGCACTGCCATGACATTTACTCAATATCTCTTGTTGTTCATATTCGGGAACACACCTTCGCATAATACCATCCACTCCTTCTTTATATAAGTGTGGGTCATCCCGAAATAATGCCTCAAGTCATAAAAGAATTTCCTCCTCTGCTGAGCTGAAAAGGTTGGAGGCAAGTACTTGGAAACAATAAAGTTAGCATAATCAGCATACCAAGGACTGTCTCGCGAGCTCACCTTTATTACAGCCAATTGTTCATTTGGAAAACTATCATTAACGGGAACAGGATCATAAGCAATATTTTCCAATCTAGACAAATTATCAGCAACGAGGATTATCAGCACCTTTCCTATCTACAATATGTAAATCAAATTCTTGCAAGAGAAGTACCCATCTAATAAGCCTTGGCTTAGCATCTTTCTTTGTCATAAGGTATCTAATTGCAGCATGATCAGTATGAATTGTAACTTTTGAATCAACAATATAAGATCTAAATTTATCACAAGCAAAGACTACCGCCAACAATTCTTTTTCAGTAGTAGCATAATTTCTTTGAGCAGCATCAAGAG
Organism: Lolium rigidum; assembly: GCF_022539505.1. Lineage (NCBI taxonomy): Eukaryota > Viridiplantae > Streptophyta > Magnoliopsida > Poales > Poaceae > Lolium > Lolium rigidum. The sequence continues at coordinate 60,847,680 of NC_061510.1, read as the reverse complement.
TCTTGCTAGCATAATGAATAACATTTAATTTTTTATCTACTCGCTGTCCAAGAACGGCGCCTACAGCAAAATCACTAGCATCACACATAATTTCAAAAGGTAAATTCCAATCAGGAGGTTCAACTATAGGAGCGAGTTGTTAAGACTTTCTTTAGAGTTTCAAAAGCTTCCTTACAATCATCATCAAAAACAAAAGGTACATCTTTTTGAAGAAGATTAGTAAGAGGCTTTGAAATCTTGGAGAAATCTTTAATAAATCTCCTATAAAACCCAGCATGTCCAAGAACACTACGAATACCTTTAACATCCCTCGGATAGGGCATCTTCTCAATAGCTTCAACTTTAGCTCTATCAACTTCAATACCTCTCTTAGAAATTTTATGTCCCAATACAATTCCTTCATTAACCATAAAGTGGCATTTCTCCCAATTAAGAACAAGGTTAGTTTCTTCACATCTCTGCAAAATTTTATCAAGATTTCGCAAGCAACTATCAAATGAATTCCCATAGACAGAAAAATCATCCATGAATACTTCCACAATACTCTCACAAAAGCCATGAAAAATAGCAGACATGCATCTTTGAAAAGTAGCAGGAGCATTACATAGACCAAAAGGCATACGCCTATAAGCATAAGTGTAATGTCCCAGGTTTAGAGACGATCGAGGGGTAGATTTTAGAAAGGGATGTGCATTGCATAGTAAATTCTGGGGAAATTTCGCGCTTTTAAACAAAAACTGCATCGAAAGGGGGACAAGTTTCGCTCTCGACACCTTACAGGGTTAGGGTTTCGAGAGTGCGACAAACTTGCATCTCACCTAATCAAATTAGGGTTTTGAGAAGAGAGGAAAGTATTGCATTACAACTTAAGTTGCATGATTGAATTCAAACCCAAGAACTTTTGAATTTCAAATTTAAACATAATATGAATATTCCATAATTCAAACTTGAGGTAATTCATTAAACAAATATGAATAATCAAAGGATATAAACATTACATTTATTTAGTAAAGCTCATTAGGAAAACTTTGAGCTTTATTGATATTCACACAATATACATTGTTTTTACAATATCCAGAATAAAATATGAACAATACAACATATTACAAGAATTGGACAAAAATAGAAAAAGAAAAGAAAAGGAAAATTACAGATCAAGGATCTATCCTAAACACTACAAGCTAAACTTCATTAACTTGATGATCTTCATGATCAATGGAGCTACAGATTGTCCCTGCACATAAACACAACAAAAGAAAAGCTAAGCCAAGTGGTAAAACCACTTGGCAGGTTAGAAAAATAATGAAGTTGAGAAGATATGGATCAGCTCTCGAGCTGATCATCTCACAGCCAAGACACAAGCCTGGTACCATGAACTTGCACACACACACAGCTAGGCTGCTCACACAGCAGCATGCATGAAGCACAACACACACACACAGCTGGTGAGTCACCCAAAGTGACCAGGCCAAGCTGTCGACCAGGGAGAGCATAGAAGCACCATATTTAACCTTTCCAGAACTCAAACCCTAGCCATTGGTTCATCCATCGACAGCAGCACTGGGTAAGTTCATCAGGAAACCAAGAACACTAGAACAGCTTGAACAGTCACTGCTGTTCAACACAATTCCACCAACACGGCTCTTAACCAAGAGGCATCAAGCTAACCGGGAGGAGCGAGGGCAAGTAGATCATCCACAAGAACCACACAGAAGCAAACCCTCTACTTCAACACCAAATTCTAGGAGCTGGAGTGAGGTATACCAAGCATCATGAACAAACCAAAGAGTTTTGTTCATATATAAGCATATGCATCACAGGAGCACAGAAGGGTAGAAAACCCTGTTTGTGTCATCATCTGGCTACAAAGCCAATTGGTGCAAGCAAATATGGGTAAAGACTCTAGGAAATCAGCCTATGGGAACATCAGTCAGGCAAAACAGTGCATAACTGAAGAAATCCAGCAAAAGATGAAGTCCTAGCCTAGCTTAGCCCACACACTCAGCACCTATAGCTATTCTGGCCATCAGACATGGACAAATCATTGTCTATTTTGATTTCAACATCAAGAGCTTCTGGAAATCCAATAAATGGATCAACCAGAGAGCATTTGGTGAGCCACAACAAGCCAACAGATAGGGGAGCCATCCCAGGGCAGCACTTGTATACTGCCAGGATCACCTCAACCCTTAACCAATTCCAACAAAGAAACCATGCACAGATATCATCACCCAGTAGGGTTCAAAAGGAGGGTTAGGGTACACAACCAGGAGTTGGCATCCATCTAACCCTACCAAATCCATTGAGATGATCATCACTGAATCTCAGTTCACATCATTTATCCATCTAATCAAGCAAGGATAAACAGATAAATGAAACAGACAAGCAATTGATGCACCAGGGTCTTGCCAATGATCAAATGGATCATGACAGGCATCAATTGATGCTTAAACAAGCAACAGCACACATCAGGCCAGGCCTGTGTGATACACAAGAGAGCAACAGTGAGGCACAGACACCAAAAGGCAGCTGTTTCAAGCAACTGGTGATCATAAGAACACCAGAGGCTTGATAGAGCATGCTACTGCATGCTAGAACTCATTCTAAGCAATTAACACATGAACAGATAATTAAATAACTGAACAATCGCATCACAGATAAGGGCATCAAGCTTTATAATTGTATCCAGAAGCACATCAAAGGCTTGATGAACCAAAGGATCACAATATACAAGTAAAGCACATGACAATTCATCACTGAATCACACTACTAAGCCAACAGTACAGCTCAATGGAGCATAATCATGAATCTGAACTCATTGAATTAGCCCAGAAGCACTGGCACTTGCTAATATGCAAGAATTAATTACCACAATCAAGCCAGGGACAGGATTAAGCACACACAGCATGCTCTAGCGACAGTAAAAAGAAGAGGAGCATGCCAGTAGGCCATGAGCATCATTGGATGCTCAAGAGCAATCACAGGAGAGCCACAGCCAGAGATGAAAAGGAACAGAAACAGCTAGGAAACACAGAAGCATGGTAATCATAGCACAGTAAGCAGCATACGCATAGTTGTAGAGCAAGCACACTAGCTAGGCGCAGCAGCAGAGCAACAGCACGGCAGGCATCTCCACGAGGTGGAGTAGTCGTGGCCAAAGCTAGAGGATGGAGAAGAAGGACGATAGAGAGAGAGAGAAAGAGGGAGGCGCACTTACCGTAGTCGAGCAGATAGGCACGGCCATGGCGGCACACGCCAGAGCGCGGCGGCGCCAAGCCCAGCCAGGCCATGGCGGCACCACGGCATTACCGCACCACGGCGGCGAGGCCAGGGCGGAGTCCAAGCACCAGGAGCGCCAGGAACGGCGGGATCGAGCGGATCCCGTAACCCTAGCCGCCACGAGGGAGGACGAAGGCGAGCTGGAGCAACGCCCGCTCCAGATCGACGCGGATGAAGATGATCGCCGTCGAGAGGCGCGTCGATTGCGCCCCATGGCGTAGGCCATGGCGGCCAGAGTTCGCCGAAATCGACCGGCGACAGCACGGGCGACGCAGGTCGCCAGTGAGAGCGGAGGGGATTAGGGTTAGGACGAGCGGCGCGTGGCGGGGGAGTGAGCGACCGACCGCTCGGGTCGGTTGGACCCGAGCTGGTCTAGCCAAACCGCTGGGTTGCACCGACAGGTGGGCCCAGGGGTGTTTTTGTCTTTTCACAAATAAATAAAAATGCTGAAACTTTGAGTAATCATAGAAAATTATTAATAGCACTAAGAAAAATAATTAAAAATATGAAAACAGATCAGCATAAAATTCTCTATCCAAATAAAATATCAAAGAGAATTTTTGAAGACATTTAAGAATAAGTCTTAAATTGAGGATTTAAATAATCATTTAAATCATATATATAATTTTCAATAATAAAAATAAGTCCATTAATGCCTTTGGACTTCAAAACACCTTGACAACATTTCAAGGTTGGTTTTACCCTAAATCAGGTATCCCTAAAATGTTCTTAGTATTTAACCTCTCATAAAATAACAACGACACCGGGAGGGAGGAATAAACCCTAAAACTGGAATCATGCATTATCGCTTCTTTAACCATTGCCCTTATCGGACAATGATGCTATTTTTCAGAACAAGAGGACAAGGGTCAGTCCACACCATCCAACTGCAGAACTTTGCAGTGTTCAGGCAAGTTCATCATTTGCTCATGTCATTTGAAGTATTTTTATCAAATTACTTGCAAATTATTATGGTTATCACTATTGCACAAAAATCAAAACCACTACTTTCATAATTATGAATATGACTATGTGGTGGGCAATGGAACCATGGATTGTGTTGATATGGTGGAGGTTCCATTGCACGGGTTTATATCCATCTAGGATTAAACAACAAATGTCGCCAGTGATTCTTGTGCCGTAATAACCGTGTTAACCATAAGATCCGGAGTGGGACGGAGTAGTCAAAAGTGTTTCCACCTCTCGTTCATCAACGGATGCGCTTACCGTAGCGAGTTGTGTGCCGGCGGAACAACCGGAGGGTGGGGATCCCATTCTAATTCCTCACGGTAAAGCATTG
>NC_061510.1:60830457-60843001 GCF_022539505.1 Lolium rigidum | reverse complement strand
TGTGAATGAGTTATGGACCTCGCTATGTTCTGTTGTACTACTCTGAGAGATGTGATATTTGCGGAATGGTACTTCGCAAATGTTATATCAACGACTGGCATACTACAACATGCAGTGGTATGCAGGGTCACCACAATAAGTTCCATAGGGACAAGTAAAAGTGGTTTTCTCTTGATCTTTAGCTTTAACAGCAATTTGTGAAAACCCAGAATAACCATCAAGAAAACAAAATGAGTATTTTTAGACAATCTTTCTAACATTTGATCAATAAATGGTAAAGGGTAATGATCTTTCTTAGTAACTTTATTAACTTTTCGGAAATCAATGCACATTCTATAACCTACAACTACTCTTTGAGGTATAAGCTCATCATTATCATTAGGCACAACGAGCTTATTCCTCCTTTCTTAGGAACGCAATGCACAGGACTAACCCATCTACTATCAGCAATAGGATATATAATACCAGCTTCAAGAAGTCGTAATACCTCATTTCTTACCACATCCTTCATCTTAGGAATTAGACGACGCTGAGGTTCAACAACAGGCTTCGCATCATCCTCCATATTAATGGCGTGTTGGCAAATAGAGGGAGAAATCCCCTTCAAGTCATCAAGAGTATAGCCAATAGCACCTCGGTGTTTCTTCAATATTTGCAATAATCTTTCTTCTTCAAACTCTGTAAGTTTAGAACTAATAATAACAGGATATATTTTCTTATCATCAATATGAGCATATTTAAGATTATCAGGCAAAGGCTTTAAGTCAAAAACAGGATCTTCCTTTGGTGGCGGTGTTGTACCCAAGTCTTCCACCGGTAAATCATGTTTGAGAATAGGTTGGCGAAGAAAAATCTCCTCAAGCTCCTCTCTTTCTTTCCTAAAAACTTCACTCTCGCTACCCTCCAAATGTTGCTGCAAAGGATTGTTAGGAACAAGAACAATAGATGCACACTGCTCCATTTTAAAATCATTACTAGGCAAATCAGCTTTATAAGGAGTTTTAGTAAATTTAGAGAAGTTAAACTCATAAGATTCACCAACAAATTTGGTCAAAATTTTCTCTTTCTTGCAATCTATAATAGCTCCACAGGTATTTAGAAAAGGTCTACCAAAAATGATAGGACAATAATCACTAGCAGTGAGAACCAAGTACCAAAAAGTCAGCAGGATATTTAATCTTACCACATAGAACTTCCACATCTCGAACAATACCAATTGGTGAAATAGTTTCTCTATTAGCCAGCTGAATAACCACATCAATATCTTCAAGTTCACAAGAATCAATTTCATGCATAATCTCCGTGTAAAGCTCATAAGGTATAGCACTAACACTTGCACCAATATCACATAAACCATAATAGCAATGATCACCAATTTTAACAGATAGCATAGGAACACTAGCTTGTTTGGGTTTATTAGGATGTGAAACTATATTAGAAGCATCCTCACAGAAAATAATATGACCATCCTCCACATTCTCAGTCACAAGATCTTTAACGATTGCAACAGCAGGTTCAACTTTTATTTGTTCTTCAGGTTCTCTAGGTTTCTTTTCACTTTTATGAACCGCACTATTTATAACGAGTACTCTTTCATTTTAGCAGGAAAAGGAGTTTTTTCAATATAAGCTTCAGGAATAACGCGATCAGCAGTTTCAATTACAACACACTTATTAATAGATGAATCAATTTTATCTTTATATGGTTCATGATACTTATCAAAATTCTTCTTAGGCAATTCATAATGAGAGGCAAAAGCTTTATAAAGATTTGCAGCAACTTGAGAATCAAGACCATATATAGCACTCATATTACGAAATGTATCGATATCCATAAAAGCTTCAATGCATTTATAATCATAAATTATACCCGATTCTCTATCTTTGTCGTTCTCCCAACCTTCGCATTTTCTTGGATCCGATCAAGAAGGTCCCTTTTAAACTCTTCTTTATTGCGTGTAAATGATCCAGAACAAGAAGTATCCAAGCAAAGTCTTGTCTTGAAAAGAAAGTCTTGCATAGAAATTATCAATAATAACATTACCAGGAAGCTCATGAATGGGGCATTTGAGCATTAAAGACTTCAATCTCCCCAAGCTTGGGAAATACTCTCTCCATCATGAGGCCAGAAATTATATATGCGGTTCCGATCTTTGTGAATTTCACTTGGAGGATAAAATTTGGAATAAAATAAAGGCACAATGTCCTCCCAATCAAGAGAATCACCATTCTTCAGAAATTTATACCAATGCGCCGCTTTACCAGACAGCGATATAAAGAATAGTTTCTTCCTAACTTCATTCATAGCAATACCTGCACATTTGAATAACCCGCATAATTCATGCAAAAACATGTAAATGATCACCTGGATGGACAGTTCCATCCCCTTCATAGCGGTTATCCATAACATGTTCAATAATTTTCGTAGGTATTTTATATGGTATTACTTCCTCACCTGGCGCCTCATCCACTACCGTTGCAGTAGTAGTAGATTTCCCAAATAGAAATTTAAGAGAAGATCTCTCCATAATGACTTATAACAGCAGGCAGAAATAAAATCAGCACAAATAGTAAAGGTTTTCCTTACCAATTCCACTTACCAATAGCGCTTCACTCCCCGGCAACGGCGCCAGAAAATAGTCTTGATGACCCACAAGTATAGGGGGTGTATCGTAGTATCTTCGATAAGTAAGAATGTCGATCCCAACGAGGAGCGAAGGTGTTGACAAGCGGTTTCGACGAAGGTTTCACTCGTAAATGCTCACGAGACAAGTATTCAGGGGGTTTTGATGTAACGAGATGAAATAAGTACGAGTAAGTAAAATGCGAGAGAAATAATTGCAGCGAGTGGCCCAATCCTTTTTAGCACAAAGGACAAGCCGGTTTGTTTACTTATAATGACCAAACGTTCTCGAGGACATACGGGATTTTAGTCTAGTGCTTTCGCTACATACAGCTGATTAATCTTCATTGTTTTGATAAGTGTTGTGTGGGTGAACCTGTGCTAATGTACCGCCCTTCCTAGGACTAATACATACTTGTGATTATACCCCTTGCAAGCATCCGCAACTACAAGAAAGTAATTAAGATAAATCTAACCACGACCTTAAACTGCGAGATCCTGCGATCCCTCCCGCATCGATATACCAACGGGGTTTAGGTTTCGTCACTCCGGCAACCCCGCAATTGGCAAACGAGTACAAGATGCATTCCCCTAGGCCCATAAATGGTGAAGTGTCGTGTATTCGACGTTCACACGACACCACTAGAAGAATAACACCACAACTTAAATATCATAACATTGAATATTACTCAACCATAGTTCACTACTAACAATTAGACTTCACCCATGTCCTCAAGAACTAAACGAACTACTCACGAGACATCATATGGAACATGATCGGAGGTGATATGATGATGAATAACAATCTGAACATGAACTTAGTTCAATGGTTTCACTCAATAGCATCAACAACAAGTATGAATAGATACCGGGAGAGTTTCCCCTATCAAACAATCAAGATCAAACCCAAATTGCTACGGCGGTGACGAGGTGCTGCGGAGGAGATGGCGGTGATGATGGTGGAGATGATGATGATGGTGATGGAGATGATGTCCAGCTCGATGGCGGTGACGATGGCGTCGATTTCCCCCTCCGGGAGGGAATTTCCCCGGCGGATTCCTGCCCGCCGGAGAGCTCTTTTCTCTCCGGTGTTCTCCGCCCCGCAGAGGCGGCTGTAACCCTTCGTGAGGATTCCTCTGTGGCTTAGGTCTTCGGGACGAAGGGTTTCGCGAAGAAAAGGAGGCGAAAGGGGTCGTGGGCCCCGCAGACCACATGGCGGCGCGGGCAGGGCATGGGCCGCGCCGCCCTATGGTGTGGGCCCACCCTGGGTCCTCCTGGCCCCTCCTTCTGGCTTCCTTCGTCATCTGGAAAAATAGGATTTTTGGTAAAACTCCCTTCCACAGCTTGATCTTCCGAAATATTGCATTCCGACGGTGCTTTTTCCAGCGAGAATCTCGGCTCCGGTGCTCGATCTCCAAATAATCATGAAACATGCAAAATAGATGAAATAACATAAGTATTGTGTTCCAATATGAAATATATCAATGAATAACAGCAAATTATGATATAAAATAGTGATGCAATTTGGACGTATCAAGGGGGTAACCCAACCTATGTAATCGGAAATTCCGTGAAGTAGGACCTGGGAAAACAAACCGGAGTAACTGAGTTGAGAGAAAATTTATACTCCCACTCCGCTGCAGATGCAATTCTCTCATAGCTACCTGTAAGGCAGAGTTGACAATGTCTTAATGTGTTACGAGCGAGCTCTTAATGAGCGAAGACGATGTCCTACGAGGCGATCTTTGAAGAACACACCTATATGAGTGACACTACCGGTCATAGTGTGGGAGATTTGGGTGAATCTCTAGTAAGCTCATGAAAGGCCGAGGAGTATGACTTATAAGCTCCACCCGAGGGGAAGGCTATGGCAGCCTAGTACCGTGCCGGCATTGAGCGAAACTTGCCGCACAAAGACCGACAATTCAAGGCATAGTCTATTGTTCGGCTTGTAGTCAAGCGTAGCACCTAGCCTAAGTGGAAGTTCAACTTAACGGTCTCCACCGAAGTGCGGTATATTAAACAAGTGAACGGAACTAATGTGTCATCTCGATGTGCATATGAGATCTGGTGGGGGATTGTTGAATGTAGATGGGCTGCAGCCCAGTAAGGCAGCCCATATAGTCTACAATTCCTGAAATCCCAAGGCCCATCACGTTGGCAGCTTGGGACAGCCTTGGGGACAAATTTTAGTCCCACATTGCTAGTTGGGAGAGAGTTGGAGTGGTATATAAGGGCTGCTGTTCTAGTCACTCCAAGTGAGTGAGAATAGAAGAAGCCCTCGCGCACTCCTCCTCCTCTGCCCGCCCCGCCTCGCCTCATCACGCACGCACGTCGCGTTTCGTGACTCGAGTTCGAGTTCGAGTTCGAGACACACTCAAGGAAGCCTAAATTTTTGCTTTGTGCACCAACTGTGTTGGGTACGTGTCGACGTGCATGTGCATGCTCGCCGCGTGTCCCTGGTTTCCTACGCGTGTCAACGCGGTCGGGTCGTCTTCCCAGGCTATACAAGGAGACCGATCAGATCTGGAGAACAGTGCTCTTAGATCTCTCTCTCGCGAAGTTCCTTTTGCTGCGCTACTCTCTAGTCTTCCCCATCCCGGCGACTGCGTGCACAGCCGTCCGGGAGAGCAGGCCTCCGAAACTCCGTCCGTTGAGATCCTGGACCGGGAGACGGGCGATAAGGTTTTTGGGGAGCGTCTCGGCGCGACTGCTCGCTACTGTTCGTCTTCTTCTTCGACGATCCGGCTGCTTCATCGACAGATCCGACTACACCATGGGCGACATCAACAATACTCATGGTGGTGGTGGTGCTGCTGCTGGTGCGACCTTCCCGGTCGCGATGTACGTGCTTTACCTCTCCTACCTTGCACTGCTACTTGTTCCATGTTCAGATCTGATGCATGTGCTTAGTCTGATGTGCGTGGTTAAGTATGCTTGTGCATCTGTAATCCCGCTTTCGGTAATTAAATTCACACGAAAATTGCCTAATAATCCAATAGTCTGGTCCATCAACGTGCTGGACTGCTGCCCCGACATGGCCGCAAACCCCACGGTCGACGCCACTGCGACAGGACGAGCTCGCGCTCCGGCTCTCACCGACCCCTCGTCTGCCGAGAATTAATCCCCGCACGCCGGCCATGGCAGAAGCTGATTCCTACTCCCTTGTACGTGTGGCCAACCAGTCCCGGCCGGAACCAGACAGCGGCGTTGCGACAGCCGTTGTGCTTTCGCCGGCCGGAATGGGCGCCCGTGCGCCGCTGGGCTCCATTCCACGACTTCACTTGCACGTCATCGGAAGGATTTGTCTGGGTCGCTGCCAGGTCAACATCCACCACTCGCCGTTCCGGGTCAGGGGCGCAACTTCCATACACACACAGTTGCACGCGGGTGCACCGGTCATCGCAATGCAAAGCTCTACTTCCTTGCTCCAGGTTCCAGCCGCTGCCGCGTCCCCCGATCGAACATGGACGGCACAATTCCTAATTCTGATTCGGCACACACGGATCTACTATCCCGGCTATATCTCACCCAATCCGATGGACTACGGTATCTATTTTGATCTGATATTGTACAGGGGTACATTCGGTCAACGGAGTTTTCTATTCCCTCCAAAACAAACCAAAAATCCTTGTATCTGACCCGATCGAATGTACCGATTTAGAGCAAGTATAATAAGTCCTAATCAGCTGGCTATAAGGCTTAAAATAATATATTCATGTTTAGTTGGAGAAGAGAGAGGAGGAGAGAGAAGAGGAGTGAGCTCTCATGCAAGTAAAATGTGGGACATCCATTGATAAAGTAGTACATGATTATAACTCACTATTATACATGTTGATTCTATGTTAGCTACAAATGACATGGCACATGGCTTATAGCCAGCAGCTGACTATACTATTAAACTTGCTCTTAGTGCAGGCACGCATGGTCAACGGAGTTTTCTATCGGATATGCGGTATTTAGAGGCGTACACGAAGGATTAGTATGCCATCTCCTCTGTATTCTTTTGGTTTGTCTGACCATCTCTTGCTTTTGTCGTTCCAGTCCTACACGTCTGTACGCATATTCCTCGTGGCCGTCGGTGCAGGTTTGCGTATATGAACCGCGTACGTATGATCTCAGCTCCGCTACTTGTATGCAGCACCTCAGAATTCTGATATGTGTGAGTATATTTTTCATGCCCGGAAACCCTTTGTTCGAACTATGTTCACCAAGTTAAGCCATGGGGACAAAACAGGCGCGTCACGGAACTATTCACTGCTAGTGTCGGCTCGGCGTACGTGTCGCAGTGTTGAGCTGCCGCCGGGCGGACCGACAGAATTGGGCGAGTATGGAAACAAAACTGGAATCGGTACATACAAGATCACGTCGAGATGATGGATCACCGGCTAAAAATATCAAAAGCAGTCGAGACAAAGGAAAGAGGATTCAGACCGCCTAAAAAGCAGAATGACAGGAAAGATAAAGGCACAAGACTCACTAGATCGAGTAGCAAATAAGCAATTGGAACAGGAAATTAGCTCAGCTATCAGTGTTCGCATGCACATCCGTGTGCGTGTCATTATACAAACAATACTCTACGGAGTACGAACATCTCTTTTCTTTAGTATTTTGCATGATCCAATGTTCATATACCCTTCCCACACTGAGCTAATTAAACAGAGCTATTGTGTAATTCTTGAATTCCAGGAAGCTTTTGTATAAGCTATGCTAAATACAATACAGGCACAACTTAATTTACATCATGCGCTTTGTCCTAATCAAAATGTAAAATTTACAGAAGTATGCTTCTTCTTATGTATGGTCGGTCAATTCCTTGATCTCGTATACACGGTCCCAAAATAACTTTGGGGGAAAACATTAAATCAAGCACAAGAATACTTGAACGAAACAGAGAAACCTAAAGAAAATCGATCGATACCCGAGAACCGAGAGAAACCCAAGCATAGTTTGCATGGGCGGTGGTGGCCGTAGTCTGCCGGCGCGGCCGGTGGTGTACGATCAAAAGAACACCCACTTGGTCGATGACTTCTCCTTCATGGTGCTGGAATGGAAGAGCTCGCCGCCGCCGTCGCTGTCCCCGGTTCGCCGCCGCTTCTCCGACCCGACGAGCCTGGACAGGAACCTCCCGATCTTCTTCTTGCTGCTGCTCTTCTTTTTCTTCTTCGCCTCGCCCTCCTTCCCCCTCGCGGCGTCCTCTCGCCTCCCTCCAGCTGGTTTCTTGGAGGCCGTGGGCATGAGCGGCTGCGAGAAGGCCGAGACGTTGACGAAGGAGGAGCCGCCGCCGGCGACGTGGACGGAGCTGACGTCGGCGGAGAGGGAGGCGGCGTGGTGGTTGGGCGGAGGGGAGCCGGTGAAGGAGTAGGGCGAGGATGTGCTGGCGGAGTCGTTGGAGGCCCGCGTCATGGTGGTGGTGGCGGAGGAGCTGGCGGAGAGGTGGGTTAGCCGGTCGCGGAGGCAGCCCGGGCACACGCCCTTGGACAGCCGGTGCTCAGGGTGCCGCCTGCACCGGTCCTCCCAGTCCGACCTCCGCATGTTCAGAGCTTTAACTCGAGCCTTAGCTCGATTCTATCGGTGTTGCTCTGTCGATCTCCGCGCGTACTCCGTTTAGACCGATGTGTTGGCGTTCGGAGGCGAGACGAGCTTTGGCGGTGTTGTTGATCCTGAGCTGGAGGTGGAGAGGGGAGATAAGAAGAGGGGGGAGACTGGAGGTCGACCAAGGGAGGTAGAAATGTCAGACTTGTTGCGAAAGGTGGAGGTGCACCGTGCCAGGTGGTACAGTTTTATTTGCGCGTCTATAGAAAAGGATGTCTTTGTTTTCATTTTTGTTTTTTCCTTTCCAATCGTTTTCCTACCGAGTGTGGAGTGTGATTTTGCTGTTGGAATTGTAGCATCAATACTCCATCCGACTAGAATTACCTGCCGATCGGTTTTTTGCGAAAACGCCCCCGTAAAATTCCCGACCAACTCCGCTCCTCCTCCGCCCCACTCCCTCGTCTTCTTCCGCGCAACGACCGCCACGCTCTCGTCGACGGCGCCCCGACCACCCTACACCTCCCCCCTCCGTCCCATGCCCTTTCCCCTGCGCGCACGTTGCCGCCCTCTCCTTCTCTCGCGGCGCAGGGACTCTCTCCCTCTCTAGCGTCGCTGCACCCTCATCCTCTCGTGCCAACCGAGGTGGTGTTAAAAATCAAAATTTTCCTACGAATCTCTCACGGTGGCGTGGTGGCGGCAGCCCGGCGGAGCTCAAATGTTGGTGGTGGCTAGGGGAGATCTAGTGATGGAGCTCCAATCGGGTGGTGGGCTCCGACCGAGCTTGAGCTAAAGATTGGGATTTCTCTTCGGATATGTCGCGGTGGTGGTGGTGACGGCACGGCGGATCTCAAATGGTGGTGGTGGTAGCAGAGCTCCAATCGCAGTGGTCGTGCATGTGGTGGTGGCGGAGTTCTGGGACCTTAATTTGCAGTGGTGGTGGTGGCGGAGCTCGAGATTGAGGTCAGCGTGTTCTTAATTTGCTCACGTTTGCACTTACTCTGTAGGTAAACCATGAGCAGAATTTTCTTTGGATTCTGCATTTTTGTTTTTGTTTTCACCTGTGTCTAATCCCTGCATACAGTCTCATGCTTCCAGTGATATCCACACTTGGAGTAATTCGGTAGCATGTTGTACAATCGAGTTTATATGATGACCATGATTTTTTCCGTGAAAATGTACTCAAGCATTGTCCTTACTGCATATTGATGTGATAATATGAATGAGAATATGTGCTTTTAAGTTCTGAAACTTTAAAAGCAATTGTAGAGCCCATGTTGATATGCTACGGTGTGGAATGTTCTTACTGAACTAACTGAATAAGCAACTGACAGTTAACTATGGCTTGGACAAACTTGCACAATTTGAGTCAGATGCAAATATTTGGACTGAAACACACTCCAAAAGTTCTAGCTAATTTTCTTTCTTCAGAAAACTTTGGAAAATAACACGGCACAAATTTTATTCGGTGCTCAAATGTGTTGTATGCTCGAATTAGCATGTGTTTTATAAGCTAATTCATCTAACCTCAGTCTAGAATTATATGTTGCATGGCGCCGCACTGCATTACCAAAACCCCTGCAGTACCAAAACCAGACCTTGCAAACTTGAAATGAAGCAGAGCTCAATTTTATAGTCGAACCAGACTCCCGTACCAGTTGAACTTTATCGAGTTTACTGGAGTACAATTGATGATGCTTATAACACTTAAATGCAAGCTAGAAAAATAGAAACCAATCAGAACTTCTATATTTACAGTGAATATTGTTGTCAATTATTACATTAGAAAAATTGCCAAAGCTATCCTGGGTAACAACTTCTTACTCCAAATTATCTATTGTGCGTCAAGTGGAGAAAAGCAAAGGAAGATATGCTAAATCAGCTGGACAACTCAATAAGGTTGGATGCCCATATTCTCTGTTTGCTCTGAATTAAATCCGTGTCCTGTTTTCATAAGCATATGGATGATGCTTTCTGTTTTCAGTGTTACATTTACATAGAGAAAGATATCACAAATACTCCCTGGCAGCGACTGTAGGATAACGTTGCATAGAAAATAAAAATTTTCCTACCGCGAACACGCAATCCAAGCCAAGATGCAATCTAGAAGACGGTAGCAACGAGGGGGTATCGAGTCTCACCCTTGAAGAGATTCCAAAGCCTACAAGATGAGGCTCTTGTTGCTGCGGTAGACGTTCACTTGCCGCTTGCAAAAGCGCGTAGAAGATCTTGATCACGATCGGTTCCGGCGCCACGAACGGGCAGCACCTCCGTACTCGGTCACACGTTCGGTTGTTGATGAAGACGACGTCCACCTCCCGTTCCAGCGGGCAGCGGAAGTAGTAGCTCCTCTTGAATCCGACAGCACGACGGCGTGGTGTCGGTGGCGGTGTAGAAGTCCGGCGGAGCTTCGCTAAGCAAACCGGGCAATATGAAGTGGAGGAGCAAAGCTAGGGTTTGGGAGGGGTGGCCGGCCACTCTATGGGGGGCGGCCAGCTTGTGGTCTTGGGGTGGCCGGCCCCCTCCCTTGGCCCCTCATTATATAGGTGGATCCCAAGTGTTGGTGTCCAAGTCTTCGAATAAGACCCGAAACCAAAACCTTCCATAGGAGGGGGCAAACCTAGCCTAACTAGGACTCCCACCCAAAGGTGGGATTCCCACCTCCCATGTGGGGGTGGCCGGCCCCTATGGTGGAGTCCACTTGGGACTCCACCCCCACTAGGGCTGGCCGGCCATGGAGGTGGAGTCCCTTGTGGACTCCACCTTCCTTGGTGGTTTCTTCCGGACTTTTCTAGAACCTTCTAGAACCTTCCATAGAACCTTCCGCGACATTTTATTCACATAAAATGACATCCTATATATGAATCTTATTCTCCGGACCATTCCGAACTCCTCGTGATGTCCGGGATCACATCCGGGACTCCGAACAAATATTCCAACTTCATTCCATATTCAAGAACTACCATTTCAACATCCAACTTTAAGTGTGTCACCCTACGGTTCGAGAACTATGCGGACATGGTTGAGTACTCACTCCGACCAATAACCAATAGCGGGATCCGGAGATCCATAATGGCTCCCACATATTCAACGATGACTTTAGTGATCGAATGAACCATTCACATACATTACCAATTCCCTTTGTCTCGCGATATTTTACTTGTCCGAGGTTTGATCTTCGGTATCACTCTATACCTTGTTCAACCTCGTCTCCCGACAAGTACTCTTTACTCGTACCGTGGTATGTGGTCTCTTATGAACTCATTCATATGCTTGCAAGACATTAGACGACATTTCACCGAGAGGGCCCAGAGTATATCTATCCGTCATCGGGATGGACAAATCCCACTATTGATCCATATGCCTCAACTCATACTTTCCGGATACTTAATCCCACCTTTATAGCCACCCATTTACGCAGTGGTGTTTGGTGTAATCAAAGTACCTTTCCGGTATAAGTGATTTACATGATCTCATGGTCATAAGGACTAGGTAACTATGAATCGAAAGCTTATAGCAAATAACTTAATGACGAGATCTTATGCTACGCTTAATTGGGTGTGTCCATTACATCATTCATATAATGATATAACCTTGTTATTAATAACATCCAATGTTTATGATTATGAAACTAATCATCCATTAATCAACAAGCTAGTTTAAGAGGCATACTAGGGACTTCTTGTTGTCTACATATCACACATGTACTAATGTTTCGGTTAATACAATTCTAGCATGATATATAAACATTTATCATAAACATAAAGATATAAATAATAACCACTTTATTATTGCCTCTAGGGCATATCTCCTTCGATCTCCCACTTGCACTAGAGTCAATAATCTAGATTACATAGTAATATACCTAACACCCATGGCATTCGGGTGTTGGTCATGCTTTGCCCTAGGGAGAGCTTTAGTCAACGGATCCGCTACATTCGGATCGGTGTGTACTTTGCAAATCTTTACTTCTCCATCTTCGATGTACTCGCGAATCGAGTGGTAACGCAGCTTGATATGCTTCAGCCTCTTGTGTGACCTTGGTTCTTGTGCATTGGCGATGGCACCCATGTTATCACGAGTAAATGATTAATGGGTCCAATGCACTAGGAACCACACCGAGCTCTACAATGAACCTCTTCATCCATACCGCTTCGATGAAGCCTCCGAAGCCGCTATGTACTCGATTCTGTTGAAGACTTCGCCACCGTGCACCGCTTCGAGCTTGCCCAGACTTGCTGCAAGCACCATTCAATATAAACACGTACCCAGATTGTGACTTAGAGTCATCAGGATCAGTGTTCCAACTTGCATCGGTGTAACCGTTTACAACGAGCTCTTGGTCACCTCCATAACAAAGAAACATATCCTTAGTTCTTTTCAAGTACTT
>NC_061510.1:60799594-60830357 GCF_022539505.1 Lolium rigidum | reverse complement strand
GGGACCCCGCAAAGCGGACCCGCGGCTCGCCAAGGAAAAACGCCCGCAAAAGACCCCCTTTGGAGTCGCCTGAGTGAGTCGGCTCACCCGAGCCACGACGAGTGGCGCGCTACATACAAACGAGCGCAACTACAAACTCACCACAACTCCACCCCCATGAGGCTGCTATCCGCACTATAATGACTACGTGCTGCGGCCGGGGACGCCCAGCTCGACAAGGAAAACGGGTCAAGTCGATAGCCTTCATCGGGGTCGCAAGGCGACTGGCCTGAAGGCCATGGAGAGTCGGACCCAACTCCAAAGCATCGCCGCCATAATAACATAAATTCAAAAGCAACCATCGAATTATAGTTACGCAAAAGCTACCACTGTATTTACAACTGACACCCACTCGCGGGAATTCAAGTTAATTCTTACACAGGGGCTCAAGAACCTACTGGGACGGCCCCGGAGCTTCCTCTAACACAGGCTCGGCGCCGCCATCACCGTGACGAAACTTCGGCGTGTACAGGACGACCGGGTACGTCGACAAGGAGCCGGTGGCCGCGGCATGGAAGAGGCGCTCCGCGGGGTAGTCCACCGGACTAGCCTCCTTCTCCGCGTCCCCAGGCGCCGCCCAGGCTGGGGATGTGAGTCTCCAAGTCAGCGGTCGCCAGCACCCGGTCGGCAAAAGGGCGCACCGCTTCCATCAAGCGCAGCACCTCGGCGACATCGAATTCACCAGTCTCCGAGGGGAAGCCAGCGGTGACCTCCTCCACGTCGAACCCCTCGGAGTAGTGCGCCAGCACCATGCTCAAAGCCATGGTAATGCCAACGCGGCAGGAGGAGCGGCGAAGCCAGTCGACAACAGCCGGGATGTTGGACACGGCCCTGAAGACGGACGGCGTGTCCCGCGGAATCACCTCCCGCGGACTCAAGTACTGGAGCGCCGCCAATATCTCCCCCGCGCAGGCAATGATGCGCGCGGTCGCGGTCGACAAGCACTCCCGTGGAGTCGCCGTCTCCGTGAAGTCGCTCGTACCTACAACCAACAACAAAAGAACGAAAAGTGAGAACTCGCCCTCCACACCAACCCGCCATGCACGGGATCGCCCGGGGACTGACCCCCGACGCCGACTCGCCATGCTCGGGGACTGGGTCCCGAAGCCGACTCGCCACGCCCGGGGACTGACCCCCGCCGTCGCCTCGCCAGGCTCGGGGACTAGCTCCCGAAGCCGACTCGCCACACTCGGGGACTCGCCGCCATGGCAATCGACAAAAACACAACAGGGGAAACACGGAAACCTACCAAGCAGCTGTCGCGACATCTCGCGGACGAAGGCCTCGAAGCTGGTCTTCTCGGCCTGCACCGCCAGAACGATGCCCTCGGACGCCTCCTTCTCCGCGGCCAACTCCTTGGCGTGCTGCTGCTTCAAGGCCGCGACTTCTTCTCGCAGAGCTGCGGCGGTCCCGCGTGCGGAATCCCGTGCCTCCGTCGCGGCCTCCAGCTTCAACTTGTACTCGGCGATGACATCTTCCAGCTCCCGCCCCTTTTGCTCCAGGACCTTCGTCAGGTCCGCCACCTCCGCCTTCGCCTTCTTCGGGCCTCTTCGGCTCGCTGCGCCCGGAATCGGCTTCGCGGTAGAAGGATTCCTTGCACGAACCCTTCCCGAGCCTCGGCAAGCGCCTTCGCACGCGCCTGCTGCTACAAAAAAGGGGGCGGTGAGACCAAAATTACAAACAAGGCAAGTGCGACCGGGAGGGGAAAGCGAGCGGGTATGACTCACTGCCCGGAGCGATGAGCTTCCGGTTCTTTTGCGCCGCCTCCTCCACGAGCGCGGTCGGTCGCTCAACCTCCGCCCGCATAAAACCAGCGCGAAGGTCAGTAAACACGGTCCAGGAAGGACGAAGAAGACTCGACTCGCCCCTACGAGGCCAAGCCGACCCTCGGGGACTGGGGGATGACTGGACTGCGAGTTCAGGAATACTCACCACATGCGCTTCACCAAGCGCCGCGTGGAGCTCCGATGAAGGACAAAGTAGAAGGCGGACGGCGGCGCGAATCGGCCGCGCACCCGCTCGCATCACCGCGTCGGTCGACGGTGCCCCATCTGCCCCCGCCTCGGGGTCGCCAGGGTGGACTCGGTCTCTGGCGGCCTTGGACTGGCGTTCCTTCATCGGCACCGAGAGGCCGCCCTCCTCGGCGGTGTCGTCCTCGACTTCGGGCGCCCTGTGACCCTCGGGTCGCGCCGACGCCCGCCGGCTCCTCCTCTACCACGGGGGAGCGGCGCTCGGTCCCATCGCCGCACTTGCCGGGGCCTCGCGACCCACGGCTGGGCAAGGGGAAAACGTTGGCGGCGAGATCGGCACGGGCGGCGCTCGCCTTCTCAGCCCGGCTCGCAGCCACAGGCTCCTCCCGAGCCGACCCCGTGCCTCCAAGGTCGGAAGGCGCCGCTTTCTTCTCCGTGGCCTTCTTCAGCTCGGCCGCCTTCTTCGCTTCAGCCGCCCTCGTGGCCGCCGCCCCAGTCGGAGCCGGTCGTGTCAGGACCTTCCTCTTGGACCTGCAGGGAAGCGAGGCGGGTTACTAGCCAGTCTCGCCATGAAGAGAACAAGTTCGACAAGAATTACTTACTTCACCGTGGGGATCGCTTTCACGCCCGGGCCGGCTCGGGCTCCAGCGTCGATCGCGTCCTTCAAGGGGCACTGAAGCTTTATGGAACCCTCCAAGATAGTGGGGCGCAGCCGCTTGGGCAGCGGCTCGGCCCCTTCCTTTGAAGGCTCCCTCTCCTCCGGGCGAGAGGTCGCCTCCTCGTCCCCTTCGCCTTCCTGCGACTTCGGAGCGCCCTGTGATGAAGACACGGCGCCCCTCTTCGATCCACGCGGGAGTCGTACGAAGTCTCGCGCTTCGGAGTCCGACTCGGTGCGCTCCTCCTCGTTGTCTACCTCCTCCTCCTCGCCTTCGGTCATTTTCGGAGGCTCCTTCCCGGCGAGGGGGGGAGATGGACGGCGACCTTCTGCCACCGCTGCATTTGAGTCAAGGAAACAAGTTAGAAATGAGAAACACTACCTAAGCATCCGGAGCTGTCGGACAGGTCAATACCTGAGGCGCCGGGTTGTCCTCGGAGAAGGGCTGTAGGCCATCCTCGAAGGAGGTGAAGGAGGCCGTGGTAATCTTGGCGAGTGCCTTTCGGTACTCGCCTTCATCCCACTCGGTCGCCGTCGACCGGGTGCAGTCGTTTTGCCCCCGGTACTCCCACATGAAGTGGGCTCGGCACCGCAAGGGGATCAGCCGGCGGCCGAGCCAGAAGTTGTACATGTTGGCCGCCGTCAGGCCCGTGTCCTTCAGGGCCTGGATCGCCTGGCGCATCCCCTTCACCACCTCCTCCTGCTCGCGCGGCAACGACCGGACGTTGAGGCGCCGCGGGACGCTGGGCTCGGCGTCGTACTGGGGAATGCAAACCTCGCCGGGGGGAGTGTACTCCCTGGCGTAGAACCAGAAGCGGCGCCACTGCGACTGCGCCTTCTTGGGGAGCGCCATGTCGATGAAGCTCTCCCCGGACTTCACCTGGAAGGTGATCCCGCCATTCGGGATCAGCGCCTCGCTGCTCTTGCTGGCCCGGGTCGCCCGCCCGTGGAAGATGGATACCCACAGCGGGAAGTACGGCGGGCAACCCAGGTAGCACTCGCACAGTGCTACAAACAAGGAGATCTGCTGCACACTGTGCGGCCCCAGGTCGCATATCTTGATGCCGTAGAAGTCCAACAACTGGCGGATGAAGTCGGAGGAAGGGAGCGGAAATCCGCGATCCAGGAAACTGAGGAAAAGCACGAACTCGCCCGGCCTCAGGAGCGGCTCCACCTTGTTCGCCGGCGGAACTCGCCAGCGCTCCTGTTTGAACTCGGGGATGACCCCGGAGGCGACGTACGGAAGAAGGGACTCGCGCGTGACATTGGACTTGCCCCAGGCTCTCGCCGCCATGGTTGCGCTAGAGAGCTCTTGGCGTAAAGAGAAGAGAATGAAGGAAGAATGTGGCGGAGTGATAAACCCTAACCCCCGGGTTCGGCCTTTTATGTCGCTGCACTCGCCCCAGATAAGCACCAAATCCACCCGTTGATTCGCCGCGAGATCGCCGCCCCGTGATTAACGGTCGGGGATCGGCGGCGGGATCAGCGGAACGGGCGTTAAGACTAGCCGTTAACCGTCCCATCGGGCCCAACGGTCAACTCCATGCAAACGGTCTGCACCTCGGTCAACGTGAAATCTAGCCGTTGCCTCCTCCACGTGTCCGCGCACAAGACTTACGCCGACTGACCTGCGGCGACTGGCATGCGCCGATTGCCATACGACGACTGGCACGACGCCGACTGTCCTGAGTCGAGTGGCTCATCAAGTTCAGGCGAGTGAAGACTAGCGATCAGCTGGAGTTTACTTCGGGAGCCCGGCGGCGATTCACCCCGATCCGCCTTCGTGCCTCTCCGTGACCCGTTCCGGATCTACACTTCGTCACCACCGCGCTCGGGGACTACTGATGTGGGTATGCCCATAGGGGGTGGGTCGCCAGTCCCACTCGCCATGAGGATGAAGGCCCAGGGAGGATCGCCAGTCGCCCAACCGACTGGGCCCAAAGGCGACTGGGCCGAAGTCCTAAGGAGAAGATCTGCTCGGTTTGAGATAGAGATTGCTTGAAGAAGGGTGCGGTATCCCGGATTTGTAGTAACTGATACGATTCGGTGTTATCTCTTTGTAACCCTAGGCCGGGGTGGAAATATAAACCCCCGAGCTAATACCTAGAAGGACACATCATCTGAGATCCAATCTCCCCCTTTGTAAGCTCTTGGCTCCACGCCGACTGAGCCCCCCCCCCCCCCATTGTAATTCTCCACTGAGCAATAAGATCTAGCAGGACGTAGGCCTTTTACTCTCCGGAGGGGCTGAACCTGGGTAAAACCTTGTGTCCCTTGCACCTCGACCCGTAGATGGCAATGTTCCCTTCCCCTCGCATCAACAAAGTGCTACCCCCTGTAGCATCTGCCGTGGTTACATCCACGACAGCTAGGGCCACCGTATTCTCCTCGAGCCTTTCCCACCAAAGGGAAAGCCTTGATCCAGTAAGAGACCCTTGAGGGTGGTCACCGAACCCGTACAAGCTTGGGGAAACACCCAAGTATCAAACTTGATGCAAACTCCACAACACTAGAGGCTCTCAAGTACAAGGCCACAAAGGCTACAACGCGCCACACACGACTACAAGGCCACAATGGCTCCAATGCCCCACAAAGGCAACAACGCCACAAAGACTACCACGCCACAAAGACGACAAGGCCACAAAGGCGACAAGGCCACAAAGGCTCCCACGTCACAAAGGCGACAAGGCCACGAAGGCAACAACACCACTAAGGTCAACAAGCCCTCTAGGCCACAAAGAACCCTAGAGACACACACGAACTCACACAAGACCCAAACCCCGTAGAGAACCCAAACCGATGCACCTAATGCAATGGCTAAGAACATCAATAAGATGCCAAAGTCCTTCTCTCCCAAATTGCAATAAAGCTACAAAAGCTAATGGGGGAATAAGGGAGGAAGAACAAATAGTAGGAGGAACACCAAATTACTCCAAGATCTAGATCTAGCAAGACCCCCTCACAAGGAGAGGGATTCACTTGGGGAGCACTAGATCTAGATCAACTCTCCCCTTTCCCCCAAAAAGATGCAAGGAGTAGTGGAGGGATCAAGAGGAGTATCAAGCTCTTCTAGGTCAATAATGGAGGAGAGAGAATAGGTTGCACCAAATCATAGAACAATGGAAAATGGGAAGAGAAAGTAGCAAGCAGTAGCAACAGCGGAGCAGCGCACGACGCGCGCAGCGAGCTGCAGCAGCAGCAACAAGGCAAGCATGCCTGCAACAACGCGTGCATGGAAGCTGGCGAGCGGGTGTGGGCGGGAGCACGCGCGAGAGCAGCGTCTCCCGATCGAGCGAGTCAACGCGCGGCGACGAGCGTGCACGCGAGCACCGTGGGGCGCGTGGGGCTGGGCTGGCCAAGGGCGCTGCGGCATGGCTCGGGCGCTGGTGGTGGTTGGGCCATGCGGGGGGGGGGGGGGGTGGCCCAGAGCGGGGCAGGGCCGGCGCGGGCAGGTCGTGGCGGCCAGTTCGCGAGGAGGCTGGGAAGAAGAAAGCTGAGCTGGGCCGGCCGGTACTACCGGTCCGGTACCGGCCTGGGCTCCCGGGTTCGTAGATGCCTTGCCGGTACGGGGCCGGAAGCTGGCCCGGTAATATCGCCCCTTTCCTTTTTCTTTTTCTGCGATACAAAAATATCAATATCTTAAGCTAGGAAACTCGGAATGCAGCGAAACAGGTTTTGCTAGAAAGAGGGCAACAAGAGCTACCTCCACACAAGGAGAAACCATGGAAATGAGTGGAGGATGATTTTATATGTAATTAGAGGTGCAACCTCTCAATACGGTAAACCGGGAAAATCATTCAACTCGAACACGCAACATGAGATGCATCCGGAATCCGTTTCCGATGAGCTAGAGCTTGTCATGAGAATGAACACAAGCTCTAAAACATCCCATGGATAAGAACTAACAACAACCAAGAAGCACGATGCAATGCATGCAAGGTTTCAGCTCTCTCCGACAATGTGACCAACTATCCTACCGAGCACAAACCTTGACCTTGCGCATTCCACTCGAGCCGGAAATCTTCGTCTTCACCCATCTTCAATAATGTACATGCCACCATCTACATCCAACATACACGCCACCACCTTCATCCATCTTCTACAATGTCTTCATCCCTCTTCGACACCGTCTTCATCCCTCTTCTTCATTGCACTTGATCTTGTTCATCTTGCAACCTTGAGACCAACATATGGCTCAAGCATTGCCCATGGACACGACCTAAGAGATAATCTCAATACAACCATTAATCCATAGGGATTTTCATCAATTACCAAAACCACACATGGGGGCTCCATGTCCTTTCACCGATGTCACACAGTTGACAAGTGTATGAGGGTTTTAGTGTCATAGGGATGATAGCGCAATATGACTAGTGCTCTCGGCGGATCGAGACCACCTAATTTCTCTTGGGCAAAAACAACGTTAGCTTACTTCAAGCTCAAGTTCCGGGACACAAAGCTGGCATCGGCTAGGGCCACTCAACTCGTGTCGTGGAGGTTTTTACGGAGCCGAGCTCCTACTTGTGGTAAGGGTACCCAACACATCTGTCGATATTTTCATTATGTTGTAAGCAAAATATTTTACTGGCAAAGCAAAGAGGATACGAATTCCAGGCCGGTAGATTAGACCAGGGGGTCTTATCTTCATGTTGTAAACGTGGCAACCAGATGTATTTACGAAGTGGATGCGATCTGGGTAGTCGAGGTCGAGGAGTCATCGACTCCGCACTCGATATCATGGAGATTGCAGTTAAATAGGGTTGTGTGAAGCCAAGAATCGATGATGCATGCATACAACAAGTTATGATATTATCATGTTTTATTAGGTGTGCGGCCAACGCTCCTGATGGGAGTAGGACCCGAGCCTATGCGCGGGTGCTTGCGTCCGTGCATAGGCTCGAATTTTCCATGGCACTCGAGGAGGTACTAGACTCAATTTACGTATCTATTGATAGTTCATAATAAGTTTCATGCCATGCTATAACTGTATTAATCAGAAACATTGATACACATGTGGTATTTGAACAAACCAGAGTCCTTAGTGAGCCTATGTGCGAACTCACTCATTGGTCATCCGATGATCGAGGTTTCCCGATCATGGACATTTATGTCAATTGATAATGGGATCATATAATTATGTGAATGATATGATGAACATACCCAATATAAGTATTGCAACACGATCAAGTCACTAAGTTCATCGTTGCGATAAATTATGAAAGCGTAGTAACCTACTCCTTACACCGTGAGATCATATCTAATCACTATCACCAGAGTCTGCCTTGCACTGGCGGCGCTGGGGGTATGCACCTGTATTCAGGTGAATACCCAAGATTTCTTGAGATTTTTTTATATACGTATTTTCATCTGGCCCATAAGCCCATATAGCCCAAAAGTCCAGCCTACTGCCCCATACGCTATGCTTGCTCAGAAGTGGCACCCTCTAGACAGAACTGCCTCTCGATAGATGCACTCGCGGCCTCAGCCCTCAAGCCGATACAACTGCATGCGGCGGGACAGGCGGGCAGCCCTATCGACTAGCGATTGCGGCGGCGACCGGCGGGAAACGGAGCAGCGTCCAGCGCCTCAACGGAGCAGGCGACCGGCCGCAAACAGGCGGAGCAGGAGACAACGGCGGCCGATGCCCAACGGCCACAACACTTGCATAGAACACAGCGTCCAGCCGGCCAGGTGCGTTTTACTTCCATCGCCGCTGCATCACGAATCCATGGCGCGCACCTTTGTAATTGGATCGAGATTTTTCCCCAATAGTTCATATATCACATTGAGACAAAATAAAAATGAATACCCAACAAGTAAAATCTGGCGCCGCCACTGCTGCCTTGATCGCATCAACCGTCACACCTTAAGAGGGTGATTGTAAAGGTGTTTCCCAGGTATTCCAAAGGGTTATGTTGAGGTGTATGTATCAAGATCATGATTTGTTTATCCGCGTGATGGATAGATACTGTGGGCCCTCTCGGTATGATTGCATACATGAAGTTGCGCAACATATAATTAGGTCATAAGGATGGAATGTCACAAGAACGAGTTGAATAGGCTTGTCGGTAACGAGATAGAACTAGCTATAATGATACCGACGATCACATCTTGGACAAGACTAGTATCAAAGTAACAAAGACAATAGGGCTCAACATTTATGGTTCAACTACATATATATTCGTGGAATACACATGGGTCATTATGTACATTCAGCTCCCGCTAATGGTCATTGATTGGAGAGGCGTCTCGGTCATCTCTGTAGTGTCCCGAAATGTAGTGTAACACACTTAAGGGTTCGGTAACGCTTAGAGATGATTTTTCTATCATTGGAAAGACTGGAGAAAAGAGAAGAGAGAATCGGAAAAGTTCCGTGTCAATCCGAAGGGTGTTCGGAGTGATCCAAAAGGTGTTTCAGATCGTAGAGAATTAAAGAATATGTATTATATATTTTAAATAAATTGATATTATATATATATAATTAAATAAATAAAGGTGCGGCCCACCTTAATGAGCCCCTTCGAGAGGTAAACCCATTAAGTCCTCCCCCAATTCATAAGGATGGGGGTGCGGCTAGGGTTAGGGGGACCGTATTACCCCAAATGCTCTTTGTGAGATGCTCCAAAGCCATGATCTTTTTCACATATCTGGAGGAGTATCTTATTCGGTATCTTATTCAGAAGGGCGCTATTGAAAGAAGGTGTTCGATGGCGTCTTGCAAATGGTGAGAATATCATAATCCAAACTGATAATTGGATACCTGATGTGCCGTGTGTGTGTCAATACGGAACCTAATACATCGGATGTAGATGACTCTGGGTCATGGGATGTGGATGTGGTCCGTACAGTTTTTCAAGTGGTGTGGCATAAAATCTTCATATTTTGATAGGCAGCCATGGTGGTGAGGATTTTTTTTCTTGGTCTTATGCCTAGTTTGTGTACTACACAGTGCGATCAAGTTGTAACTTTTTTTGAACATGCAAGTTATAACGTTGCGTGGTAGAAAAATTCAATGATCAACAACAAAGTATACCCAGGAAGGGTTTATCATCGGACATGGAGCAGGATGCCAAATTGTGGAAAACGTTGTGGGCAACTAGGTAAAATGAAGATAACTATGTGGCGTTTTGCCCATGATTGTCTTCCAAGTGCGCATCAGCTTCAGATACGACATGTACCAATCTGAGTGTTTCTTTTGTGGACGGTACGAATCAACTGGCCATAATATGTTGAACTTCTGCTTTGGAAATGTCTCGTCTCGAAGGGACCACCCGGGTCGCTCTCTCCCCAGAGCGACTCGGGAGGCGGAAACCCTCCTCTACCGTCCCTCCCACACCCACCTCCTCCCTCGCCGCCGTCGGTGAGTGCCGCCGGGCTTGCCCCGCGCAGTTGGCGGCGGCGACGAGGCCCCCTCCTGGCAGTTCGTTGGTGGCAAGGGCTCGTGTCCCCGCAGGTGGAGGCAGGTGCTCTGGTGCGGCTTTGATCTAAAAAAAAACTGTTGTTTTGCCCAGGAAGTTTGGGATGTTGTTTTTGCTGCACACGCATGACGCATTCTTGTACACTTGAATCTATTCAACAGAGAGACAGCGCGTGACCGTACGAACGGGACGACCGACCGCCCCGTACGTGCATGCACTCGCCGGCGACGACGGTCCGAAGTCCGAACCCACGCGTTGCACGAGACCCAGTCCACCAAGCACGTCGCCGCCGCCGCCCCGTACCGTACGTGCACTCGCCGCCGGTAGACTAAAACCACACTACTCTGTAGTCTGTACTCGTCGGCGCGACTGGAGCTACGGCGCGAGACGCACGCACGCGGGAACGTACGCATCAAACCTTAATCACAGCATTTGACCAGTCGCCTCACGCGCAC
This sequence comes from Lolium rigidum, assembly GCF_022539505.1. Classification (NCBI taxonomy): domain Eukaryota; kingdom Viridiplantae; phylum Streptophyta; class Magnoliopsida; order Poales; family Poaceae; genus Lolium; species Lolium rigidum. Next base: position 60,819,820 of record NC_061510.1, on the reverse strand, counting down.
ACGTGTGGTGACTACTCGCTCACTCCGGCCTTGTCCCGGTCTACACCCCCGGCCCGGTCCACCGCGGAGCCCACGTGGGCCCAGCCGTCGCCGTCGTGGGCCACGGCGATGTCTCCCGCTAGACCACAGCCCTACCATACTTTCTCTCTGCGTTTCTTTAGTATTTCTTTTCAGGCGTAAAATAAAGGAAAACCCTTGGGTCTTTGAGGTGGGAGAGGAAGGCAAAGCGCGACCAAATCCCACCGGAAGAGACGTGCCACTAAAACAAAGCCAGCTTCTTTTGACCGCCGAGCAAGGGCCGTGCAGGCACCTCTTCCTACCTTATCTCTCATCGACTCGTCATACTAAAATCTTATCTTACACTACTTTATTTCTGCCACGGTCAACACTGGCAAGAACCAAGAATGTTTTGTTTTTGTGTCGCAGACGCGCGAGGTGACGAAAAGTAACCAAACCGCGCAGTGAGAACGAAACTGTGTGTGTACGAACCAAGGTTGCCACTTCACCAAGCTTCAGATGGTCGGCCTGCTCTTCGGTCGTGGCAAAGTTCAGTCCAGGTGTTATTTTCACAACTGCCGACACAAATTAATTGCACTACTGCTTGGTTTATTTGTTTATTTCTTTTTAATTTCGTCGCAATCCATCACCTGTTGATTGATTCTGTCAAAGAGCCATTTTGTCAAGGCGCGCTCGACAGGGGAGTAAAGTCATTGAGACAAACTGAGAAACGCATACATTTCTTCTGCTTCCAGGACAGGTTTATTATGTATAGAACCTTCATGTAGCCGCCTTAACGTGCCATCAGTCCGTTTCAAAAAATAAAACAAGTGTCATCAGATATTGATATCCCGCTCTGAAAGTTTGAAAACGTTTGTATCCAAGAGAATCGGACAAAACACTGCTGCTAGGCGCTGCACATGGTCCCTTTATTTAAGACGTATTTTAAACGCATTCGAAAATGTCAAAAAGAAATATGTCCTTGGACATCTTCAAAACATATGTGCACACCGAATCGTTTCACGAGAAACTGAATTTCCTTGTGACCTATGAAAAAAATATAAAGTTCGGTGCAAAAGATAATGGTTTGCACAACATAACTTTCTTGTCTTTTTATTTACATGGAGCACAAATTGTGTGTTTGACGGGAAACTAGACGTGCGAACTCGTACAATGTGGGTGTGCACGGAACTTTTTTCATACTTTCTTTCACATTTTAAAACATGTTTTCTCTTAAAATGGAGCATATGCAATTTCCGACTTAATACATGAAATCCAATAATGATCATGTATGGATATACTCCTGCTAGCGGGAAAATATTTTAAAATATCAAGAAATTCTAAATAAAGAACGTGCGAGCATCTCGACATTCTATGTTCCCACGCTAAGGTTCGTGGAAAACCGACATCTTTTCTTATCCCGCGTAGAAAAGATAAACAAATGTCTCGTGAAGAGCTTTTTAGCACTGAATTTTATCTTTTTTACACATAACACGTCGTCAAACGACTCTACGAGACAAAGAGATATATGGGTGACTTTTTTGTTAATTTGTTTGACATTTTGAAATGCGCTTAAAACTCATTTCAATAAACTAGGAGCATATGCTCCGGGGTGAAAAAAAGTCTTGTCATGTAATACTAGGAATCACTCTCACTTAATACTAGCAATCATAAGATGCGAGCTAAATAACATGCACATGCCTCCTCTATAAAAGCATGCATCTATGTCACCAAAGTCCTAAGCTATCTAGACAAAAGAAATATCACTCTAACTTGTGTTCATGCCTTGATGGTTCATCTTGATGTTTGTTTTCACTATGAGTCTATGACCTTGCTTTCCTTGACAAATATCTATATGTCTTTATGATTCCTTATTTCCTTAACACCCTGAAGTCGGCAATGACAGAAGCAAACAAGATACAGCGAATGCAATTCTGCGTTGATATGCTCACTGAGAATTCTTTGCTATCTCCCGAGCCAACGTTCAAAGTTATGGACGACAGGGTCCACATTGATGAGAAATGGTTCATTCTCACTAGGGAGAGAAACACGTACTACCTACACCCCAAAGAACCCAAACCCTTGCGCACAGTGAAGAACAAGAACCAAATCGGCAAAGTGATGATCTTAACTGCGGTTGCCAGGGCACGGTATGGTGCATGCGGGGTAGTCACGTTTGATGGCAAGATCGGAACTTGGGCATTTGTAAAGGAAACTCCGGCTGCAAAAAGGAGTAAGAACAGAGAAAAGGGGGCACTAGAGGTAAAAGCAGTGAAAGTTAACCGAGATGACATGAGGGACTACCTCTGCCAGCTAGTGGTTCCTGCCATCCAAGACAAGTGGCCCGATGAGGATGTAGGAAGAACAATCTACATCCAGCAGGACAATGCAAAACCTCACGTCCTCCCAAATGATGAGGGTTTTCGACAGGCTATATCACAGACTGATTTGGACATTAGGTTGATGCAGCAACCTCCAAATAGTCCAGACCTAAATGTTCTAGATCTATGCTTCTTCAGGTCTCTGCAGTCTCTCGCCGATACATTAGCACCAAGCAACATCCGGGAGTTGATAGAGGGCGTGGAGGAAGAATATAATAACTACGAGGCTGACAAACTCTCATGAAGCTTCTTGAGACTCCAGTCATGTATGATTAGGGTAATGCAAAAAGGAGGAGGGATAGGCTACGAAATCCCCTGTATGTTTTAATGCCAACAAGGTTTAAAGACGATTTAAGCAGTATCCTTTGAGTGGTGTTTATGTTTTCTCTTAACTTTGGATGATGCACATGAGAAATGTTAAAAAATATTGATAAATAAAATCTTTCTATTCCTTGACAAGATTTGCCAGAATTAAATCCAGGTTTTATACCAGGACAACAAGAGGATGCACATGAGTTCCTTCGTTTCTTGCTAGATAATTTGCATAAGTGTACCCTTGATAATACATTTGATGAGAAAGTATTGTCAAACAAGTGTTTGGAGGTCGATTGAAGAGCCAGGTAGCTCCACTTTGTCATTGCTAATTTATTCTCTTTGCACTTGTGTTCCAACTAATGCAATTATCTTCGTATAGTTGACATGCCATGATTGTGGCCCACTGCTCGGAGATATTAGAACCCTTCCTTGATCTAGCTTGGAGATTGATCAGGTTGATAACCTTGTTGCTGTGTTGGAATCTTTTACCAAGGTAGAGCAAATAGAGAACAAGCTAACCTGTGACAGTTGCAATGCTCAAGTTTGTAAGGACAAGCGGTTCGTGATTGATAAAGCACCAGATGTTGTTGCATTTCATCTCAAGCGCTTCACCACACTTGATAATTCCATTGAGAAGATTGACAAACATGTGGCATACCCATCAGAACTTGACTTGAAGCTATTCCCAGTAATCCAGAGAAGGAGGCCAGAGAAGGAGGTGTGTTTTTGTGCTCTTCTCTGCTTCTAGGTTTATGCATTAAGCATATTTTGATGTTTCCCTTGTATTTTCACATGCACCAGGACCTAAAATATGATCTTTATGGGGTTGTTGAGCATTCTGGCTTACCGAACTTTGGCCATTATGTGTGCACCATTTGTTCTTCACCAACCAGTTGGCACTTGATGAATGATTCACTCGTAAGTGCCAAAAGTATGTTGTTCTTTCTTTTCATGTCACGGATATTTCACCTATTTATAGTCACGCTTGTATTGCAGGTTGATTCCGTTAGTGAGACGAGTACACTAGGGCACGAAGCATACATTCTGTTCTATGTTAGGCAGGCAGTTTTCCATGGTTCTCAAATATGCAAGAGGAAGCTACTAAACATCAAACTAAGGTGAAGAAACAAAAGGTTGCATCTTTGAAAAGTTTTTCCCAAGATCAAATTTCATCCCGGTTAATGAGGGGCATGATGGCTCCACAAAGAATATGCATTGTGAAGAGACTAGATTCTCTGGATCAGAACGCATCATTCAGCTATTAGAGTGGATTCTAAGCTTCATGATGTAGTCGCTGAAGGAGATATGCCCTAGAGGCAATAATAAAGTGGTTATTATTTATATCTTTATGTTTATGATAAATGTTTATATATCATGCTAGAATTGTATTAACCGAAACATTAGTACATGTGTGATATGTAGACAACAAGAAGTCCCTAGTATGCCTCTTAAACTAGCTTGTTGATTAATGGATGATTAGTTTCATAATCATAAACATTGGATGTTATTAATAACAAGGTTATATCATTATATGAATGATGTAATGGACACACCCAATTAAGCGTAGCATAAGATCTCGTCATTAAGTTATTTGCTATAAGCTTTCGATTCATAGTTACCTAGTCCTTATGACCATGAGATCATGTAAATCACTTATACCGGAAAGGTACTTTGATTACACCAAACACCACTGCGTAAATGGGTGGCTATAAAGGTGGGATTAAGTATCCGGAAAGTATGAGTTGAGGCATATGGATCAATAGTGGGATTTGTCCATCCCGATGACGGATAGATATACTCAGGGCCCTCTCGGTGAAATGTCGTCTAATGTCTTGCAAGCATATGAATGAGTTCATAAGAGACCACATACCACGGTACGAGTAAAGAGTACTTGTCAGGAGACGAGGTTGAACAAGGTATAGAGTGATACCGAAGATCAAACCTCGGACAAGTAAAATATCGCGAGACAAAGGGAATTGGTAATGTATGTGAATGGTTCATTCGATCACTAAAGTCATCGTTGAATATGTGGGAGCCATTATGGATCTCCGGATCCCGCTATTGGTTATTGGTCGAGTGAGTACTCAACCATGTCCGCATAGTTCTCGAACCGTAGGGTGACACACTTAAAGTTGGATGTTGAAATGGTAGTTCTTGAATATGGAATGAAGTTGGAATATTTGTTCGGAGTCCCGGATGTGATCCCGGACATCACGAGGAGTTCCGGAATGGTCCGGAGAATAAGATTCATATATAGGATGTCATTTTATGTGAATAAAATGTCGCGGAAGGTTCTATGGAAGGTTCTAGAAGGTTCTAGAAAAGTCCGGAAGAAACCACCAAGGAAGGTGGAGTCCACAAGGGACTCCACCTCCATGGCCGGCCAGCCCTAGTGGGGGTGGAGTCCCAAGTGGACTCCACCATAGGGGGCCGGCCACCCCCCACATGGGAGGTGGGAATCCCACCTTTGGGTGGGAGTCCTAGTTAGGCTAGGTTTGCCCCCTCCTATGGAAGGTTTTGGTTTCGGGTCTTATTCGAAGACTTGGACACCAACACTTGGGATCCACCTATATAATGAGGGGCCAAGGGAGGGGGCCGGCCACCCCAAGACCACAAGCCGGCCGCCCCCATAGAGTGGCCGGCCACCCCTCCCAAACCCTAGCTTTGCTCCTCCACTTCATATTGCCCGGTTTGCTTAGCGAAGCTCCGCCGGACTTCTACACCGCCACCGACACCACGCCGTCGTGCTCGTCGGATTCAAGAGGAGCTACTACTTCCGCTGCCCGCCGGAACGGGAGGTGGACGTCGTCTTCATCAACAACCGAACGTGTGACCGAGTACGGAGGTGCTGCCCGTTCGTGGCGCCGGAACCGATCGTGATCAAGATCTTCTACGCGCTTTTGCAAGCGGCAAGTGAACGTTGATACGTCTCCAACGTATCGATAATTTCTTATGTTCCATGCCACATTATTGATGATATCTACATGTTTTGTTCACACTTTATGTCATTATTATGCGTTTTCCGGAACTAACCTATTGACGAGATGCCGAAAGGCCAGTTTCTGTTTTCTGCTGTTTTTGGTTCCGTAAAGGCTGTTCGGGCAATATTCTCGGAATTGAACGAAATCAACGCCAAACCTCCTATTTTCCCCGGAAGGCTCCGAACACCGAAGAAGAGTCGGAGAGGAGCCGGGGGGCCCCACACCATAGGGCCGCGCGGGCCGGGGTCCGGCCGCGCCGGCCTAGGGTGAGGCCGCCCTGTCAGCCCTCTCGCGCCGCCTCTTCGCCTATATAACCCCTTTCGACCTAAAAACGCGAGTACCAATTGACGAAACCCACGAAAACCTGCCGGAGCCGCCGCCATCGCGAAGCCAAGATCTGGGGGACAGGATCTCTGTTCCGGCACCCTGCCGGAGCGGGGAAGTGCCCCCGGAAGGCTTCTCCATCGACACCGCTGCCATCTCCACCGCCATCTCCATCACCGCTGCTGCTCCCATGAGGAGGGAGTAGTTCTCCATCGAGGCTCGGGGCTGTACCGGTAGCTATGTGGTTCATCTCTCTCCTATGTAGTTCAATACAATAATCTCATGAGCTGCCTTACATGATTGAGATTCATATGATGATGCTTGTAATCTAGATGTCATTATGCTAGTCAAGTGGGTTTTACTTATGTGATCTCCGGAGACTCCTCGTCCCACGTGTGTAAAGGTGACAGTGTGTGCACCGTGTGGGTCTCTTAGGCTAGATTTCACGGAATACTTACTCATTGAATGGTATAGTGAGGTGCTTATTTATATCTCTTTAAGATTGCAGCATGTTGTATCACAATTTATCCATGTGCTACTCTAGTGATTTGTTATTAAAGTAGTTTATTCCTCCGGCATGTGTGCAAAGGTGACAGTGCGTGCACCGTGTTAGTACTTGGTTTATGCTATGATCATGATCTCTTGTAGATTATGGAGTTAACTATTGCTATGACAATATTGATGTGATCTATTCCTCCTACATATGCATGAAGGTGACAGTGTGCATGCTATGCTAGTACTTGGTTTAGTAGCGTTGATCTATCTTACACTAAAGGTTACTTAAACATGAGCATTATTGTGGAGCTTGTTAACTCCGGCATTGAGGGTTCGTGTAATCCTACGCAATGTGTTCATCATCCAACAAAAGTGTAGAGTATGCATTTATCTCGTTCGTTATGTGATCAATGTTGAGAGTGTCCACTAGTGAAAGTGTAATCCCTAGGCCTTGTTCCTAAATACTGCTGAGTTACTACTGCTTGTTTACTACCGCTGCGTTACTACTGCTGAGTTACTACTGCTTGTTTACTGTTTTACTCGAGTTACTACTGCTGCAATACCACCACCATCAACTACACGCCAAGCACTTTTCTCGGCACCGTTGCTACTGCTCATACTTATTTATACCACCTGTATTTCACTATCTCTTCGCCGAACTAGTGCACCTATTAGGTGTGTTGGGGACACAAGAGACTTCTTGCTTTGTGGTTGCAGGGTTGCATGAGAGGGATATCTTTGACCTCTTCCTCCCCGAGTTCGATAAACCTTGGGTATCCACTTAAGGGAAACTTGCTGCTGTTCTACAAACCTCTGCTCTTGGAGGCCCAACACTGTCTACAGGAAAGGAGGGGGAACGTAGACATCAAGCACTTTTCTGGCGCCGTTGCCGGGGAGGAAAGGTAAAAGGCACTCATACTTTGGTCCCAGGTAAAGTATTTTTCTGGCGCCGTTGTGCGTGTGCTCGAAGCTATTTCCTTTAGATCCTGCAATTGCATCTTTTTGTTTCTTGTTTACACTAGTTAGGCATAATGGAAAACAACAAAAAATTTAGTGAGCTTTTTAATCTTTTTCCTGATTTAGAATTGTTTGGTGCAAACATTAAAAAACCAATGGAACCTCATTTGCATGCTAGTAGCGATGTTATTAGTATGAATGCAATTACTGCTAATGCTATGAAGAAGTCTAAGCTTGGGGAAGCTAGTTTTTGTGGTCTTTTTAGCTTCCCATCTTTAGGGGAGAAAATTTGTTCTGATAATGCTTTATCTCCCATATGCGATAACTCTAATAATGCTTCTGATATTTTAAATCCACCTCGCTGAAAGTATTCCGTATAAAATACCCATGAAAATTATTGAACGTGTTATGGACAACCACTATGAAGGGGATGGAACTGTCCATCCTAGAGATCATTTACTGTTTTTGCACGAATTATGTGGGTTATTCAAGTGTGCAGGTATCTCTATGGATGAAGTGAGGAAGAAGCTATTCTCTGTTTCGCTATCTGGTAAAGCAGCGCATTGGTATAAATTGTTGGAGAATAGGCATTCTCTTGGTTGGGAGGAAATTGCATCTCTCTTTTATTCTAAATTTTATCCTCCGCATGAAGTGCATATTGATAGGAATTATATTTATAACTTTTATCCTCGTGATGGAGAGAGTATTTCTCAAGCGTGGGGGAGATTGAAATCACTAATGCTCAAATGTCCCATTCATGAGCTCCCCCGTAATGTTATTGTTAACAATTTTTATGCGAGGCTTTCGGGACAACACAAGGACTATCCGGACGCGTGTTCGGAGGGATCTTTCACAAGCAAGGAGGTTGAAGCTAGGTGGGACCTCCTTGATCGGATTGAGGACAACGCTCGAAGGATGGGAGAACAATGAAGGTAAAGAGTCAGGTATAAATTATGATTATGAATGCGTTGAAGCTTTTATGGATACCGATAAATTTCGAAATATGAGTGCTACTTATGGTCTTGACTCTCAAGTTGCTGCAAATCTTTATAAAGCCTTTGCTTCTCATTTTGAATTGCCTAAAAATAATTTTGATAAGTATCATGAACCTTTTAAAGAGGCTTGCATGAAGAATGAAATTGTTGTTAATTATTGCAATAAGCATGCTCAAACTCCTAAGAATGCTATTTCCTATAAGCATGTTAATTTTTGTGGAATACATAGACCTTGTGGAATTAATCAAATCAAAGATGAATATTGCATCCATCATGCTAATGAAAAAACTAGAAAGTGGTTTAGGGCTCTAGATGATCTTGGTAAAAAAGTTTGTGCCCTCTATCCTTTTATTTGTGAAGTTTGCCATGAAGTGGGTCATTTTAATTTTCAATGCTCCTCCAGTGATATTTTGAACCCAATGAGTGCTGCAAATTTGTATTGTGATGATGAAATTACTCCTAATCAGCATGATGAACTTACTTTATTTTTGGGGTGTGAAGAACCGTCGAGAAAAATCTCTTTGTTACATATGAGTGATCTTGATATTGATGATGTCCTGCATGGGTGTTTTTCTTATTGCATTGATAATAGCCATACAAATACTTACATACAAAATATTTTAGAAGATGACACCTTGCCAAAATATGATAGGACCGCTGTGTGTTTTCAACTAATTAACGAAAAGGAGGGATCCTCCCAAGTTTCTTCTATTGTTTCTGAAAGTAAATCAGGTTATGCGGACAAGCCACCCTTCAAGCCTCTTCTTCCTGAAGAAGGGAACGAGGAGAAGGAAGAGAAAAAGAAGAAGGGAATGAAGAAGAAGAAGAAGGGGAATAAAAAGAAAGAGGTAACATCATATCCCCGCGTATATGAGATAACAATAGGTAACCGTAAGTATGTTGCTCCTAATGATTATTGTGATAATGAATCTGAATACGATGATCTTCCTATGCCCTTTACATACATTAGCGATCATGATTTGAATGAGCACACTACTTTTGATATTACAAATCTCTGGGAAACTAATTCTGAAAATGATGATAATAATTGCCATAGTGTCAGTGCTATCCATGCTTCCTCCCATAATGATATAGAAAGCTCTAAGCTCGGGGAAGAGGTGTTTGAAAATCCTTTTGCTACTGGTCATTATGTTCTTGATACATCTCCTTCTAATAACAATGATGGTATGGACACAGATAAACCGACTGTGAAAGATAACTATTCTATTTCTTATGATGACACTGTGCCTCCGATCTTTGATGATTATTATAAAGAATGCTATGATATAGGTTATAACTATCCTTATGAAACTTGTCATAGTCATGATTGGGTTACCAAAAACAATTCCCTTAATATGCAACTTGTTTACCATGTTCAAATTCTTGATAATAATCCTGCTCCAATTACTATTAATGAGAATAACTCTTCTTATGCCAAATTTAATGATACTTCTATGCATATGAACCATGATAAGAATGTTTTAAGTGATGGGTATATTGTGGATTTCATCAATGATGCTACTGAAAGTTATTATGAGAGAGGGAAATATGGTTATATGCATCTTAATAATATTAAGTTTCCCCTCTTTATGTTGAGAATCTTGAAGTTACTCGTGTTTTATCCTCTTATGCTTGTCACTTTGTTCTTCATGAATTCATTTGTGTACAAGGCTCCTCTTCATAGGAAGCATGTTAGACTTAAATGTGTTTTGAATTTGCCTCTTGATGCTCTCTTTTGCTTCAAATACTATTTCTTGCGAGCGCAACATTAAAACCGCCGAGCCCATCTTAATGGCTATAAAGAAAGAACTTCTTGGGAGATAACCCATGTGTTATTTTGCTACAGTACTTTGTTTTATATTTGTGTCTTGGAAGTTGTTTACTACTGTAGCAACCTCTCCTTATCTTAGTTTTGAGTTTTGTTGTGCCAAGTTAAGCCGTTGATAGAAAAGTAAGTACTAGATTTGGATTACTGCGCAGTTCCAGATTTCTTTGCTGTCACGAATCTGAGCCCACTGCCCTGCAGGAAGCTCAGAAAATTATGCCAATTTACGAGCATGATCCTCAGATATGTACGCAACTTTCATTCAATTTGAGCATTTTCATTTGAGCAGGTCTGGTGGCCTAATAAAATCCATCTTTACGGACTGTTCTGTTTTGACAGATTCTGCCTTTTATTTCGCATTGCCTCTTTTGCTATGTTGGATGAATTTCTTTGATCCATTAATGTCCAGTAGCTTTATGCAATGTCCAGAAGTGTTAAGAATGATTGTGTCACCTCTGAACATGTGAATTTTTATTGTCCACTAACCCTCTAACGAGTTGTTTCGAGTTTGGTGTGGAGGAAGTTTTCAAGGGTCAAGAGAGGAGGATGATATACTATGATCAAGAAGAGTGAAAGCTCTAAGCTTGGGGATGCACCCGGTGGTTCATCCCTGCATATATCAAGAAGACTCAAGCGTCTAAGCTTGGGGATGCCCAAGGCATCCCCTTCTTCATCGACAACATTATCGGGTTCCTCCCCTGAAACTATATTTTTATTCCATCACATCTTATGTGCTTTTTCTTGGAGCGTCCGTTTGTTTGCTTTTGTTTTTGTTTGTGTTTGAATAAATTGGATTACATCATGCTTGTGTGGGAGAGAGACACGCTCCGCTGGTTCATATGAACACATGTGTTCTTAGCTCATAATATTCATGGCGAAGTTTCCTCTTCGTTAAATTGTTATATGGTTGGAATTGGAAAATGATACATGTAGTAATAAATGTTTTGGGTAATGTGATACTTGGCAATTGTTGTGCTCATGTTTAAGCTCTTGCATCATATACTTTGCACCCATTAGTGAAGAAATACATAGAGCATGCTAAAATTTGGTTTGCATAATTGGTCTCTCTAAGGTCTAGATAATTTCTAGTAAGGTGTTTGAACAACAAGGAAGACGATGTATAGTCTTATAATACTTGTAATATGTCTTTTATGTGAGTTTTGCTGTACTAGTTCATCCTTGTGTTTGCCTCAAACAACCTTGCTAGCCTAAACCTTGTATCGAGAGGGAATACTTCTCATGCATCCAAATACTTGAGCCAACACTATGCCATTTGTGTCCACCATACCTACCTACTACATGGTATTTCTCCGCCATTCCAAAGTAAATTGCTTGAGTGCTACCTTTAAACAATTCAAAATTTATTACCTCTTATTTGTGTCAATGTTTTATAGCTCATGAGGAAGTATGTGGTGTTTATCTTTCAATCTTGTTGGGCAACTTTCACCAATGGACTAGTGGCTTCATCCGCTTATCCAATAATTTTGCAAAAAGAGCTGGCAATGGGATTCCCAGTCCCAAATTAACAAACTAAAAATAGACACTCCTCCATGGTATGTGATTGTTGGACGGCACCCGAAGGATTCGGTTAGCCATGGCTTGTGTAAGCAAAGGTTGGGAGGAGTGTCATCATAATAAAACTAAAATAAAAAGGTACTCCTTCATGGTATGAGATTGTTGGCAGGCACCCGAGGATTCGGTTAGCCATGGTTTGTGAAAGAAAGGTTGGAAGGAGTGCCATCCAAAAATAAAATAAAATGGGAGCCGCTCTTTGAAGGTTTGTCCGGCAAGGGGGTTAGAGTACCCGCTACCATTCGTTGACAACAACAAACACCTCTCAAAACTTTACTTTTATGCTCTCTTTATGTTTTCAAAATCAAAGCTCTAGCACAAATATAGCAATCGATGCTTTTCCTCTTTGAAGGACCATTCTTTTACTTTCAATGTTGAGTCAGTTCACCTATTTCTCTCCACCTCAAGAAGCAAACACTTGTGTGAACTGTGCATTGATTCCTACATACTTGCTTATTGCACTTATTATATTACTCTATGTTGACAATATCCATGAGATATACATGTTACAAGTTGAATGCAACCGCTGAAACTTCATCTTCCATTGTGTTGCTTCAATACCTTTACTTTGAATTATTGCTTTATGAGTTAACTCTTATGCAAGACTTATTGATGCTTGTCTTGAAGTACTATTCATGAAAAGTCTTTGCTTTATGATTCAGCTTGTTTACTCATGTCATTACCATTGTCTTGGATTGCTGCATTCGTTACATATGCTTACAAATAGTATGATCAAGTTTATGATGGCATGTCACTCCAGAAATTATCTTTGTTATCGTTTTACCTCGCTCGGGACGAGCGGAACTAAGCTTGGGGATGCCGATACGTCTCCAACGTATCGATAATTTCTTATGTTCCATGCCACATTATTGATGATATCTACATGTTTTGTTCACACTTTATGTCATTATTCATGCGTTTTCCGGAACTAACCTATTGACGAGATGCCGAAAGTGCCAGTTCTTGTTCTACGCTGTTTTTGGTTCCGGAAAGGCTGTTCGGGCAATATTCTCGGAATTGAACGAAATCAACGCCAAACCTCCTATTTTCCCCGGAAGGCTCCGGAACACCGAAGAAGAGTCGGAGAGGAGCCGGGGGGCCCCACACCATAGGGCCGCGCGGGCCGGGGTCCGGCCGCGCCGGCCTAGGGTGAGGCCGCCCTGTCAGCCCTCTGCGCCGCCTCTTCGCCTATATAAAGCCCCTTTCGGACCTGAAAACGCCGATACCAATTGACGAAACCCACGAAAACCTGCCGGAGCCGCCGCCATCGCGAAGCCAAGATCTGGGGGACAGGATCTCTGTTCCGGCAGCCTGCCGGAGCGGGGAAGTGCCCCCGGAAGGCTTCTCCATCGACACCGCTGCCATCTCCACCGCCATCTTCATCACCGCTGCTGCTCCCATGAGGAGGGAGTAGTTCTCCATCGAGGCTCGGGGCTGTACCGGTAGCTATGTGGTTCATCTCTCTCCTATGTAGTTCAATACAATAATCTCATGAGCTGCCTTACATGATTGAGATTCATATGATGATGCTTGTAATCTAGATGTCATTATGCTAGTCAAGTGGGTTTTACTTATGTGATCTCCGGAGACTCCTCGTCCCACGTGTGTAAAGGTGACAGTGTGTGCACCGTGTGGGTCTCTTAGGCTAGATTTCACGGAATACTTACTCATTGAATGGTATAGTGAGGTGCTTATTTATATCTCTTTAAGATTGCAGCATGTTGTATCACAATTTATCCATGTGCTACTCTAGTGATTTGTTATTAAAGTAGTTTATTCCTCCTGCATGTGTGCAAAGGTGACAGTGCGTGCACCGTGTTAGTACTTGGTTTATGCTATGATCATGATCTCTTGTAGATTATGGAGTTAACTATTGCTATGATAATATTGATGTGATCTATTCCTCCTACATATGCATGAAGGTGACGAGTGTGCATGCTATGCTAGTACTTGGTTTAGTAGCGTTGATCTATCTTACACTAAAGGTTACTTAAACATGAGCATTATTGTGGAGCTTGTTAACTCCGGCATTGAGGGTTCGTGTAATCCTACGCAATGTGTTCATCATCCAACAAAAGTGTAGAGTATGCATTTATCTGTTCTGTTATGTGATCAATGTTGAGAGTGTCCACTAGTGAAAGTGTAATCCCTAGGCCTTGTTCCTAAATACTGCTGAGTTACTACTCGCTTGTTTACTACTGCTGCGTTACTACTCGCTGAGTTACTACTGCTTGTTTACTGTTTTACTGCGTTACTACTGCTGCAATACCACCACCATCAACTACACGCCAAGCACTTTTCCGGCACCGTTGCTACTGCTCATACTTATTTATACCACCTGTATTTCACTATCTCTTCGCCGAACTAGTGCACCTATTAGGTGTGTTGGGGACACAAGAGACTTCTTGCTTTGTGGTTGCAGGGTTGCATGAGAGGGATATCTTTGACCTCTTCCTCCCCGAGTTCGATAAACCTTGGGTATCCACTTAAGGGAAACTTGCTCGCTGTTCTACAAACCTCTCGCACTTGGAGGCCCAACGACCGTTCCACAGGAAAGGAGGGGGAACGTAGACATCAATAGACGCAGGGCGCTTGCCAGGCACGAGGAGGCGGCCTGCGCCTCCTTCGGACTTCCAACGAGGCCGGCCGTCGGTTGTGGTGGTGCGGCCGGACTCTCCCGGGGCGTCATGGCCTACCGTGGCCCCCCCGCCTGCGCTACCCTCGGTCCCGGCCCACGCGTGCCTCTCCCGTCGAGGTTGCGACTACCGCGACCCGATGCCACGCGACGATGATGGCCGAGCGACTACGGCCGGCTCCGGGTGGCGGCCATGCTTATAGGAGGCTAGGCACGGGCATGCTGAATGACTAGAACACGTCGAATACGGCGATGTATCTTAGTTAATTTTCGGTTGAGGCTGCGTACTTTAATTCCATGTATGTGAGCGGGAAACTTTTCTCCGAGGAGCTCAGAACTTGCTAATTTCGGTTCAATCGTGACAGGGCTCGTTGTCCAACCACTTTATTGAACAAAAACCAACCGACATCGACATTATCGACTAATTTAAACTAATAGAACAAAACTATGACTTTGTTGAAATTACAATAAAATAGATAAATTACTAGTCTAGTCTCTCTAAATCGTCATTCGGAGGTTGTCTCAGAATCCAAATGTCCTCCCACCGAGGGTCGTTTTCGGTCCAAGTTGTGTTCGGGTTCTGTCGAGCTCGAAGGCGGCGGCAGCCGACGGTGGCGCACAGCCGGACCTGCGTTGTGCTTCTAAGGTTGGCAAAGAACCGCGTCGGTGTTGTCGGCATCGGTGGGGGCCCGCGCCCTCCCGCAGGCGCATCCAGCTGCTGCGTCGCGCTCGGCGGTAGGCGATCCCCTGCGCTGCACACGGCGGTGCCGGCGACGGTCCTCGTCGACGAGCGCGACGCGGCGGCGAAGAGAACTCCGCCTCCTCCTAGCGATTCCGCATCCCGGGAGGTTCGTGTCTCGCCTGGCCGCCGAAAGCGCCACGCCGCCGCGTGCGCAAGCGCGCGCACGCCCCGGCTCCCGGCGTGTTGTGCGTGCCGAGGTGGCGGAAGCCACCGGCACGCGTATCTCGGCGGTGAACCTACGCGCTCGGGCAGCGCTCCCGAACGCCACACGGAGAATCGGGCGCTTCGGCGGCGTGGAGGCATCACTGGAGATGAATGCGCGAGGGCGCGTGGCGGCGTCTGGTTGCGCCCGTACTCCGTACGCTCTATAGCGCCACGCCCGCAGCATGGCGGCGTGTAAGCCGCGGCTACACACGTCGCACGCCGGCCCGGCGGCGTGGCGAGGCACGTGGGCGGTGGCCATACGTCGCCATGACGGCGTCGGACGCGGTGGCGGCTGCGGTGGCCGTGGCGGAGGACGGTAGCACGACGGGGAAGAGGACACGTGGCCAGCGCGGCGGTGGTGGTACGACATGGCGGTGGCGAGTGGTGGCCAATACAGTGGCGGCAGCGGCGGCGGTACAGTGGCGGTACGGCGGTGGCCGGTGGCGGTGGTAGCGATGGCGATGCGGCGGTGGCGGTGGCCGGTACATGGCGGTGGCGGTGGCGGTGATGGCGGTGCAGCGGCGTCGGCAGGTAGCGACCACGTGTACGGCGGAGGAGAACCGTGAGCTAGCGAGCAGGACACGTCGGCAACGCGGCGGCGGTGGCGATACCGGCGGTGGCGGTGGCCGGTACGACAGCGGCGGCGGTGGCCGGTACCACGGTGGCGGTGGCGGTACAGCGGCGGCGGTGGCCAGGCCTACGGCAGTGGCGGCGGCGGCAGTGGCGGTAGCCGAGTACACGCGTGGCGCGATGAAGCGTGATGGACAGATACTTTGTGATGCGTTGTTTCATTTGAAATACGGGCGGGAATGAGCTGCAAAAAAAGTACGGCCTTCGGACCCGGTTTGTAGTACAAACCCGGACTAAACCTTGCCCCTGCGTGTGAGCGAACACGCGGCAAAAATGGCCTTTAGTCTCGGTTTGTATTACAAACCCCGGAGTCCCAAAGGCCTTTGGACCCGGTTGGTGCCAGCAACCGGGACCAAAGATGAACTATTAAGCGCACCCGCCCGTCTCCGCGGGGATCAATCCCGCGGAGGCAAGCGCCTGCGGCCGTGACAGCCGCCCGGGCTGCTTCCGCTCGCGCGCACTGCCGCCGCCCGACTCGCCGTTCGCCCGCCGCGTGGCCACCGCGGGTCGCCCTCCTCGCCGCGCGCGCCTCTCTCGCCACCGCCCGCCGCGCGCCTCTCTCCCTCCACCGCGCGCCGCCTCTCTCCGTTCGCCGCGCGCGGCCGCCACCGCGCGGGCCGCGGCGCCTCCGCCGCCTCCGCAGCGTCGCGCGCCACGCCGCGCCGCCGCCCGCCGCCCCTCTCACGCCTACACCCCCGCCGCCGCGCGCTCCACACCTCGCCTCGCGCGCCACCGCCGACCCAGCCGCGCCGCCTCCTCTCCGCCGGCAAGAGGTGAGCCCCCGGCCACACCCCTTTTATTTTTATATTTTTGTTAACTTCACTTATCCAAATTTGACATATTGAGATATATTGTTGAATGTATCCAAATTTGTTAGTACATTGTTCTTCATAGTTAGTTAAAAAAATTAGATGTATCAGATTTGTTAAGTACTTATTAGCGTGTTGTTGAAGTACATTGTTAAGTATTGTTAGTACATTGTTAGTATTGTTGTTAGTATATGTTCTTATTTGTTAGTATTGTTAGTATAGTTAGTATTGTTTGTTAGTATTGTTTATTTCTAGTACATAGTTGGTATAGTTAGTATAGTGAGTATTGTTAGTTATGGTTGTTCAGTACATTGTTAGTATAGTTGTTAGTATATATTGTTAGTATATAGTTGTTAGTACAGTTAGTTAGCATGATGGCGCCCCTCAAACCGGTAGTGCGGGCGCACTGCACCCGGTAGTGCCGAGGCGGCTCTCGGCGGTAGTGCCGGCTCCTCAAGCGGTAGCGCCGCGCTGGCGGTAGTGCCGGCGCTCTCAAGCGGTAGTGCCGGCACCCCTCCAAGCGGTGAAGCGCAGAAGCTGCCCCTCGAGCGGTAGTGCTCAGACGCCCTCCAAACGGTAGTGCCGGCGCCCCTCAAGCGGTGGTGCCGGCGCCCCTCAGCGGTGGTGCCGGCGCCCCCTCAAACGGTAGTCTGGCGCTGACTAAATAGAGTAGTGCCGGCGCCGACTAAATAGTGCAGCCACTAACATAAAAGTAGTAAAGTTATTTTTTAGTTTATGTTAACGTTGGTATATATATGATTTGTTCTTCGTAGCTACGAATGCGCGGCGAGCGCGACCGGCGCGGCCGTGGTCTGACTCACTGAGGGAGATGGAGCCGGATGGGGAGGTCCGGGACTGGGCTCCGCGGGGGTGGCAGGAGGTCTTGGCTTCCGGGTCGCGCACCTTGGTGCGGGAATCCGAGATCCTGTTGTCGACCCGGATATTCTTTGAGTGGAGGTCTTATGGGCCGTGGTCGTTTCGAGAGGGAGCCGGCCCCGCCGAGGAGGTGGCTCCATGCCCGGTGCGACGAGGAGGGGCCGACACGTTCGCCGTTACATATGCCCGCGTTCAGACAACATGTATGAGGACCGGATGGGGCGTTATGCGGGGATCTCATGTGGCTATGCTCCCGTTGTTGTTCCGTAGGCTTTGGGGGCACACCCGAGCGCGCGCTCGAGGACCCGGTCGCGCGCCTCTAGGACCCGGTCGGCTGGCGGTTTAAAGGTGGTTGTAGTAGTGATTGATATGTATTAGGGTTAAATAAACACAGAACCCGATCTATGTATGCATGTAAGCTACTATACGCACTGAGCACTATTAATGCAGATCCTTAGTTAAGAACTACATATGTAACTCCATTTTCGGTTTTCTACGCATTATCCTTAATTTGATCATATGATGGTTCCTATATATGTATAGCTTGCAGGTCAAGTTGTAAGAAAGCGTGCACAGAGATGAGATTTCAAGAAAGTTGCATGCAGAACCTCATAATGCAGCGGTACTACTGGATGATCGCTTGCGACGGCGTTATTCCGAGATGATGGCGGTGAACGATGTCACCGCAACTTATTGGACTGACTTCCGGAGGCAGGGGAGCGGGAGAATATTGAGGAAGAAGATCCTAGTAGGCGCCGGTGAGGAACAAGATCATCATAATGGCTCCCGAACTGTAGTTATCACCGAGGTATATAAACTAATTAAGCCGCTTGTTGATCGACTAGATGCATTAACTAATGATAAATTGTGCTGACTATGAATTATTTCTTTTTAGCCCCTCCAGGATCGAGCACTTCTTACTGTAAAGTTCGAGGAGGCGAGGCCCGGCCAAAAGTTGGGTGGCGGGTGTTAGGCACGACATCACCCACATCGAAAAGGATGGTAGAACCCGGTTGCTCCCGAGAGAAAAGGTGCAAAGGCATTTATCGCTCAATGCGGGTGCTTGTTAGGGACCACGTCCCGATCCTTGTAGTCGAGAATGGCACAAGCCGAAGGGACTGGTGCTTGTCTGCGCGAGGAAGAAGGTCAGAGGTCTTTGTATCGATGATGTAGCCTAAAAACAGCATTATGGACAAGCTCATGTCACATTTCAACATAGTACCAGAAAGAAGAGGGGGGGTGACGCTGAAAGGGCCAAGATGGGCCGGGGCCCTCCGCGAGTTTGGCAAGAAGAAAGATGGCCGAGGCTACTCAGAGGCCACAAGAAAAGATTGCGCCGCCTGTATCAGGAGTATAAAGAAGACTCCGGACAATGAGAAGAGTAAAACATCAGGAGAGGGTCAGTGAAGTGCAGCACGGAGTCGGAAAGGGGCCCCAAGAGAAGGTCGGAAATCAATAAAGGCAAAATGCTTGCCGTCTGAAGCTATATCACCAAATTCGGGTCCCGGAGTGGATACAGGGCCCTGCCGTCTAAGTGGCAAGCGGTGCGGCCCGGAAGCCCGGCCCGATAAAGGGATCGGGATTGGGACTGCACGGTTCGGATCGAGCAGGTGCAAAAGGCGCGGTTCCTACGGGATTGGGGGAACGTTGCATCCAGAGAAACGAGGAGATTGCATCTATAAGAAAGCTCATCACCGAAGGTTCCCATTGATGCCCTGGACAGAGCACATAGGGACGTGGAGGCGGGGTTGTTCCAGCCCGAAAGAGAGAACCGATGAGCTGACACGCGCCCTTGGGAACAAAAGAGCAACGGCGGACGAGCACGGGGGCACAGAAGGCTCCGTTCCGTGGAAGGTATGGCTCGCCACAGCGGAAAGGAAGGGGCATTTCACGATAAAAGCCATGGAGGGGAGGAAGGCAAGGGAAGCGGGGCCGCACAAGCTGGCTTAGAGGAGGTATGTATGAGCACGCATGAAAGCCCAATTAACTTCATGGTAACCCAAGTACTCACATCTCGAGATGGCTCAGGGGCAGAGCGTACAGCAGATCCTGCATTGCTCAATGCCCTCGCCCACAGTGCCAATCTCAACCACCGGAAACGCGGCGCGCTTCCTCCTCGACGAGGTGGATGATGATGGTGTTCTGATCGGGTGGTCGAGCCTCCTCGCTACCCCCGCGTGGATGATGATCTCACGAGCCGTCGCAGCCAGGCGCATG
The DNA here is from genome assembly GCF_022539505.1 of Lolium rigidum. NCBI lineage: Eukaryota > Viridiplantae > Streptophyta > Magnoliopsida > Poales > Poaceae > Lolium > Lolium rigidum. The sequence goes on along the minus strand of NC_061510.1, from coordinate 60,799,865 downwards.
TTAAAGTTTTCAACCTATCCTTCAAGGCGGCGGTTGACATCCTCTTACCTACAAGGTCTTACCATTGCCGTTCGGTCCAAGGCGACACTTCTCATTGTGATGGTGGATGAAGTGTTGAGAGATTATGAGGGTTGGTGCTTGAGCACCTGCGGGTGAAGATGGGAAATCAAGAAGCCCGGGAGAAGCCCGTAGAACTCCACCTAGTGCAATGGCGGAAGGAGAACATTGTGTTTCCGGGTGAGAAGCCAGCAAGCATGCCACCTCCGCCTCC
>NC_061510.1:60753851-60799494 GCF_022539505.1 Lolium rigidum | reverse complement strand
AGTTTAACCTATTTAATTATAGATTCGTAGGTCGATTTTTCTACCTTTTTATTATTACTATGCAGCACATGTGTGTTTGCCCGTCGAGTGAAACTCGGAGGAAGAGGGATCACTCTGAAGGAGAGAAGAAGGGAGAGAATTATGGTGTCTCCCCTTTTTCGAGTGATGATGTTGACTTTTGTGCAGGGTTTGTCATTGAGCAGGAGGTGCGAGCGAGCGAGCGAGTCGAGCGAGGCCGAGAATGAGAGAGATTTGTTTTTTTTTGTGAGAGGGACAACCGAAAGATCCAGAAGGACCCAGAGACTTCCAATACGCATCCTGATGCGTCTTCTCTTGACAAAGAAAATGGCTGGGAGTTTGCCTACCTATTGCACGTGACTTGTGCTCACTGAAGTGTGGGACCTCACGCATGGGCACCACACGTAAGTGACAGACCTGTCGGTGTAAAAGCTCGGTTGATTATTATAGTGCATTAGAACAAAGTTTCCTATGGATTCAAGGGTAGGAAATCCAAGTTAACTCATTTACATGACATTATTTTTTCCATGAAGCAAAGTTAACGCACCTATCAATTGGTACATTTTGGAGTGACTAAGAAGGATGCAGGCTTACTTATTCGTTTTCACGTGTAAAACTTGTCTAAATCTTGGTCAAACAAAATTGGCAAAAATTCAAAAAAAAACAGAAAAATGAAAAACCAAAGCACATAGTCTTCTTATGTCATATAGTAAGCATTAAAGTTGATAAACAAGGTCTAGACATATTCAAACCATACAAATCATGTATCTACCCGCTAACCCCTAAACTATGTCTTAAGAAGTCAAGCATGAAGAGAAGTGGTTTTGGATTTCAAACATGGAAATTTCAAAAACCTCCCAAAAACTTCATTTTAGGGTGACTAAGAAGGATACAGGCTTCCCTTTTCATTTTCATGTTCTATACTTGTTTAAATCTTGGTCAAACCTAGGATTTGACCAAGATTCAAATGTGCATCAAAATTCCAAAAAAATAAAAAAATGAAAAACCAAAGCACATAGTTTTCTTATGTCACATACATATATATAGTAAGCATTCAAAAGTTGATAAACAAGGTCTAGCTAGACATATTCAAATAAGACAAATCATGTATCTACCCCTCTAAAACCATAAACTCTGTCTTATGAAGTCAAGCATGAAGAGAAGTGGTTTTTAGTTTCAAACATGGAAATTTCAAAAACCTCCCAAAATTAAAGCTTCATTTTAGAGTGACTAGTTAAGAAGGATCCAGCCTTACCTTTTCATTTTCATGTTTTAAACTTGTTTAAATCTTGGTCAAACCTAGGATTTGACCAATATTCAAATGGGCATAAAATAAAAAAATAAATAAAATAAAAAACCAAAGCACATAGTCTTCTTATGTCATATAGTAAGCATTCAAGTTCATAAACAAGGTCTATACATATTCAAACCAGACAAATCATGTACCCCCTAACCCTAAACTTTGTCTTAATTATATATGAAGTCAAGCATGAAGCAGAGAAGTGTGGTTTTGGGTTTCAAACATGGAAATTCAAAAACCTCCCAAAAAGCTTCATTTTAATTAGACCGGCTGGTTAATTAAGAAGGATCCATGATTAATTACCTTTTCATTGTCATGTTTTAAACTTGTTTAAATCTTGGTCGAACCTAGGATTTGACCAAGATTCAAATGGGCATAACAATTCAGAAAAAATCGAAAGAATGAAAAACCAAAGCACATAGCCTTGTTATGTCATATAGTAAGCATTCAAATTGATAAACATGGTCTAGACATATTCAAACCAGAAAAATCATGTATCTACCCCTAACCCTAAACTGTCTTATGAAGTCAAGCATGAACAGAAGTACAGTGGTTTTGGGTTTCAAACATGGTAAATTCAAGAACCTCCCAAAAGCTTCATTTTAGAGTTACTAAGAGAAAGATCCAGACTTAATTACCTTATCATTTTCACATGTTAAACTTGTTTAAATCTTGCTCAACAAACCTAGGATTTTACCAAGATTCTCAAGTGGGCATAAAAATCAAAAAATGAAATACCAATGCACATAGTCCTCTTATGTCATATAGTAAGCATTCAAGTTGATAAACAAGGTCTAGACATATTCAAACCATACAAATCATGTATCTACCCGCTAACCCCTAAACTATGTCTTAAGAAGTCAAGCATGAAGATAAGTGGTTTTGGGTTTCAAACATGGAAATTTCAAAAACCTCCCAAAAACTTCATTTTAGGGTGACTAAGAAGGATACTGAGGCTTCCCTTTTCATTTTCATGTTCTATACTTGTTTAAATCTTGGTCAAACCTAGGATTTGACCAAGATTCAAATGTGCATCAAAATTCCAAAAAAATCAGAAAAATGAAAAACCAAAGCACATAGTTTTCTTATGTCACATACATATATATAGTAAGCATTCAAAAGTTGATAAACAAGGTCTAGCTAGACATATTCAAATAAGACAAATCATGTATCTACCCCTCTAAAACCATAAACTCTGTCTTATGAAGTCAAGCATGAAGAGAAGTGGTTTTTGGTTTCAAACATGGAAATTTCAAAAACCTCCCAAAATTAAAGCTTCATTTTAGAGTGACTAGTTAAGAAGGATCCAGGCTTACCTTTTCATTTTCATGTTTTGAACTTGTTTAAATCTTGGTCAAACCTAGGATTTGACCAATATTCAAATGGGCATTGTTGGGGGGATGACCCCCGGTATGCCAAAGGCATGCCAAACCGGATGGTTTGAGCCATCGAGATACCGGTTTAATGTTCGTACTGGAACATAGAGATAAGAAGTTAGCTAAGTAAAGCTAAGCTGGTATCCCCAAGAGGGGTATGTCGGAACCGGGTAAGAAGATACCGGGCTACCAGAAAGAAGAGCATGTCGGCAGAACTGGTCAAAGATCCTCTCCAGAGCTAGAAGACAAAGATGAGCTAAGCAAAGTAGCTTTAAACGAAGGGCTGACGATAAAGGGAAGGATGACAGTCAAAGAAGCCGGAGGACGTCAGCATCCCTGATTAAAGAGGACTCCGGTGTTATCTATGATTAAAGTAGCTTTATAAAGTAGTTTGTCTAGTCAAAGATGCCATTAGGGTTTCTTTCCTTGTAAGCCACCCCTCTCCCCTATATAAGGAGAGGGGGCAGCCCTTCTCACGGAGACACACGAAGAGAGCTAGGGTTAGAAGAACACTTGTACTGAGAAACTTGTAACCTGTTGAGATCAATAGAGAAGATGATCTAGAGCGAGTTCTCCCTTATGTCTTTCTTCTTCAACCTCTAGCCTTGGCTAAGTTCTTGAGGAAACCATCCGGAAGTTCATCCCGTCTAATCACGAACCCTCCCCCAAATCCTGTTGCGTCCATTCGGCCCCAACTTAAGCCATCCTATGGCATCCGTCTCGTTCACCACGACGACAGCTTGGCGCCCACCGTGGGGCATGAAGTGGCGCTTGCCGGAGTACACATTCGGGCGGGCATCCTCGAGGTCGTCGGCGAGCGGACAGTGTCTGCGCTCGTCCAGCGCTTCTACTCCATCGACTTCATCAACGACAACGGGGGCTGCTTCGCCAACGGCGGCATCTTCCCCAAGAATGGCCACATCATCGAGTTCGGCAGCCACCGCGTCTACTTCAGCACCGTCCCCGTGCGCCAGCGCCTCTCGCCGGTGCTGGTGGCACCCGACCCGCCAAGGTGGCTCTATGCTGGCCGCGCCGCCGGCAGCGTCGAGGTAATGATGGCTGGCGCAGCCGGCGCGGGCAAGGAGGCTGTGGATGAAGGTGCTGACCGTGCGGCTTCGACCCGTGCGGCCAAGCCACCGCTGGAGCGCGACACCGGCGCACCGGGAGCGTCTACCGCACCACCGGCAACACCTCTCCAGGTGGCGATGAACGTGCTGGCAACGCCCATCGCGCAGAACATCGACCCGGCAGCGGGCTCAGGCGGAGCTGGAGGCGCAACGCCAGAAGCTGCTCGCGAACGGCGCCGACATCGTCCGGGCGCAGCCGCGAGCTGAACCTAACCCTACGTGAATACAACGCTGCCCATGGCTTTGCTTCGTTAGCGCTCATGCCGCTAGGATACCGGAGAACCGGCTTAAGGCTCGCAATCTAGATCGGGATTTGCGTAAGGAAGTTCTTACCGGCAAAAGTACCTCTCGCATCCGCTAGCATCGTAGAGAAACCTAAGTACAAGAGTCTCGGATAAAACCATAAAAGCTGCTAAGGCTGCTCGTAGAACCGTGTGATTCGCTTACCGGTGATGCTCCGGCAAAACAAGCAAGAGCGTGTTAGAGAGCTGCTAGACACTATCGAGCAGCAGAACGCCGAGCAGCCGGCTAAGCCGAACAAGGCCGTGGCCTCAAAATCCGCGCGTTCAACAAAGAATGTCGGAAGAAATTCCCATGGGAAGGCCTCGTCCCCCATCCGGACGTAAGAAGAGAAAAAGAGGTGAACGCGCAGCGAATGATCGTGTACGATCCGGTCCTTGCCGGTAAGCAACAAGCCGGGCAACACGATGCCGGTAGAAAAAGCCAAGGGGCAGATCGAGGCTACGCCAAGGGAGGCTATGCCGGAAACAATCATGCCGGTAGACACGAAACCGGGCAAAAACTATCTGGATGCAAGGGCAGCGTATGATGATGAGGAGATGCCTCCACCAAGGTACCGGCAGGCGAGGGCCGCGGTACCGGAACGCTACGATGAAGCTGATTCAACAAGACTCACCGCTTACCGGAACCCTTTGGGAGAACGGTTGGGAGAAAGAAACTTGCCGGAACGGGATGCGAGGCACCGTCTGGACAGAGTGTACTTGTCTGAAATGATTGAGACAGAGGGTCCTCCGGGTCCAAAATGCTTTGGCCCAAGGATCATGAAAGAGCAACCGCCAGTTCGCAACTTTCAGTTGCCCCGTGACACTAAAACATACGATGGCACCACTAAGCCGGAAGACTGGCTCGCGGATTATGTGACCGCGGTGTCGCTGGCGGCGGAGGTTGCATAGCCGGAGGAGGAAACCGGCGTTGGGCCGTAAGAATCGTGCCGACGTTCCTGGTGGGACCGGCAAGAATCTGGCTGAACAACTTGCCGGAAGGAAGCATAAATGGCTGGTTGGACTTTGAGGAAGCTTTTGTGAGCAACTTTAGCAGCACCTACAGAAGGCCAAACAGGCCTCAGCAGCTCGCTTTGTGCGTGCAGCTGCCCGCAAGAAACAGACCGGGATTACCTGACCCGGTGGAACTCCACTAGAAACTCTTGTTAAGGAGTGATAGAAGCGCAAGCCATTGCTTGGTTTAGCCAGGGATGCCGGCGAGGTTCGCCTTTGTGGCAAAGGCTACAGAGGAACATGCCAACAACGTTGGCGGAGATGATGCGAGTGGCGGAAAACTATGCGTTGGGAGACCCAATGCAACCGGCGATACAAGCTGAGCCGGAACAATCAAACCCGCCTCAGCAGCAATACCGGGATAACCGGAACAACAAAAGAAGGGAAGATTTCCCGGATCGAAGGTATGGCTCGCAGCAAGTTGCTGCTCGTGCAAGAAAACTCGATGCCGGCCGGCAGCCGAGGCAGAGAACCGGATCGCAGCCATGGGCAGGTCCTAAAAAACAGTGGGTCGAAAAGAAACCCTGGGGCCAGAAAAAGAACTGGCAAGAACCCGCGAAATACACCATGGAAGCCGCCATGGATCAGCCTTGCCGATGGCACACGCCGAATCCGGCTCACCCGTCAAACCACTTGACAAAAGATTGTACCTGGACCATGTACTTGATGCAAAAGGGAGCGGTGAAAGACGCCCAAGGACAAGCGGGCAATGCAATGATGCCACCACCACAAGATATGCCGCGCCAGCAACAGCTACCACCACCACCTCTTACCGGGGCAAATGCTTTACCGGTACAGCCTCAGCCAAACAGGCAGCAGCACTATCAGCAAGTAAATCAGGTGGGAGAGGGCCACGGCCAACCACCTCCACCGGCACCCTTGGGCCGGAATGTTTATGAGGATCCAGATGTGTGTTGTGTCGTGTTCGTCACCGAGCCGACATACAAGCAAAGCCTGCGCCGTCGTTCCATGGAGGTGAACGCGGTGATGCCGGCAGTGCCAAAATACATGTTGTGGTCAATCGAGAACTCACATAGTCATACCGGGACCACCCCAAAATCATGCCGAATCCGGTGGCTACGCTCTCGTGGTGGACCCAATCATGAAGGGGCCAACAACTCGCGTCAAGTTCAGCAAGGTGCCGATAGACAATGGGAGCAGACATAAACATAATGTACCGCACACCATGCATACGCCGGGCATAACAGAGAACATGCTTCAGCCAACTCATACGACGTTCCACGGGATCGTTCCGGGTTTGTCCTATGCACCGGTTGGAAAAGTCCGGGTGGATGTGTCGTTTGGAGGACGTGACAATTGCCGGGTTGAAAACCTTGAGTTCGAGGTAGTGGACCTAGATAGTCCGTACCATGCATTGCTGGGGAGGCCGGCATTGGCAGCCTTCATGGCCTCGACCCACACGGCGTACCTCAAGATGAAGATGCCGGCACCTCGTGGACCCTTGACTGTGGTGGGGAACTACAAAGTCTCACTCGGAAACGAAGATCTCGCCGGATCGAACCTAGCGGAATCGCTGGTGATCGCGGAGGAAAAAAGGAGGATGCAAACCGCAGTTGCGCTAGCTCAGTCTTCACAATTGAGCTTAGCGGCAATGAGTGCGAGTCTAAGCGCTCCAGCGTTCAAGCCGACAAAGGAAACAAAGGACATAGTGCTGGACCCGGCTTTCCCTGAGCGTACCGTTCGTATCGGTGCCGGTCTCAGTGAGGCATAGGAAAGCGCGCTCGTCAGCTTCCTCCGTGAGAATCGGAATATCTTTGCCTGGTCTTCTGATGACTTGGTAGGTGTTCCGAGGGAGTTGGCTGAGCACTCTCTGAACGTCCGGAAGGATGCCAAACCAGTGCGTCAACCACTGCGGCGTTTCGTTGAAGATAGGAGGAAGATTATTGGAGAAGAGGTAACGAAGCTGTTAGTTGCCGGTTTCATTGTGGAAGTAACGCATACCGAGTGACTGGCCAATCCGGTGATGGTCGAAAAGAAGAAAGATGAGAACCTGGAGGCAAAAGCTCCAAAGGTGTGGCGCATGTGCATCGACTACACCAACCTCAACAAGGCTTGCCCAAGAGATCCTTTTCCTCTACCACGGATCGATCAAGTGATTGATTCCACCGCTGGGTGTGAGTTGTTGTCTTTCCTGGATGCTTATTCCGGTTTCCACCAAATCCCCTTGAAAAAGGAAGATCAAATAAAAACTGCGTTCATTACCCCGCACGGGGCTTATTGCTATATCACTATGTCTTTTGGTTTGCGCAACGCTGGTGCAACGTACCAGCGATGTATGCAAAAATGCTTGTTTGATTAAATTGGAAAGAACTAGGAAAAAACATGTGCGTTGCTACGACACGTCTCCTAGTGCCTTGTTTCTCCTACATCATCGCTGTCTGGTGCTTCTTTGGTGCCCACTTCTGTTGTTTAGGTGAGGCATGGATATGAAGCAGGTGCAGTCTACAACCTCTGACACCACCGCTGCTCATGGGAGGCATCAATGGGCTTTAGTAAATAGGTGCGCCGGTGGTAAGCTATTTCGTAGTAGTGTGTGTGGCGCACTGGCGTAAGCTAACACCCACATAATTTTAATATTAAATTTTGAAAAAAGCTATTGCAAGAAAATTGCATATGCCTATATTTACTGAAGGATAGTAGGCAGTGATACTTTCAGACTTAATTTTGGATCTATCGGCATATCTTTTTGATATACCATACCTAGCAGTATTGTCAATAGCAAACCCCAGTCTCGACCTTCATATATATTTACTGTGATCGCATCTGGACATGTACAAACCAGTTTATCCGAAGACCACGTTACAAACATCTTGTATGGTAGTATCTCTGAAGCTTGTAGTTTCGTGTTCAGGATCTCATACAGTATACATTGGAGTGATGACCTTTCTCTAGATATTGCCAACATATGAAACTCTTGCTGAAATATACGGTGGTCTCTTCCATGTAAGATCAGCTCATGTTGCACGTTCATTTAATCACAAAAGCCAAAGGATAATATTACCTTGTGATGCAATTACCTCTTGCAATTAATCACCACCATTGTGGCTGCTCTGAATCTCCTCGCAAGGGTGCTCTTGCCTTCAAGGAGAAGCTACCTTGTATGCTTGGTGGCGTACGGGAACCTGGACTGCAGCTAGAGTAGCTCGGACGGACCTGTAGGAGATGTTGAGCGACCGGTCTCTGCTGAGACAAGCACGAAACATGCCACACTGGTGGGTTGTCAGTCCCGCTCCCGCAGCATGTGGAGGGAGCAGAGCGAGAGGCGCTGATGCAGCGATGTATCCTGATGGTTTTTCAGGTTGATGTTCGGTGTGAACATGTGGTTTCCCCCATGCACGGATAGGAATAAGACTCGGTATGTCGACGACTCGCTGGGCTGCCCCCTGGAGTCAACGCCTCCTCCAACCTCGAGGGGGGCTTCCCTCTTGGCGTCTCGGAGGCACACATCGCTGGTGGCAGCCTGTTGTTTTGCGCCGTCCATGGGAAGGTGTTCTCTCGCGCTTGGCTGAGGGTCCAGCAGGAAGTTCACCAGCAGCAGGAGGTCGCAGCACCACTTGGCGGGGCGTCGTACTCATCCCGTCGTAGCATCCTGATCCATTGATCCGCGACCTCTCTCTTGTCTCTTGCCAACGAAAATATCAAACTTGAGCTTCGGCGAGGAGAAAACTCCGGCAAGGTCGTGCTCATGTGGGAATCAAGCGTACCGACGGAGAAGCCCCCTTCTCTTCTCCGCCGATGGTGCCCATCCCGCCCCTGTCTCTCCTATGCAGCGGCGCAGCCCTTGCCCCCATCCTATGCTCTCCAACAACGGCCGCCTCCTCTGCTCCCGTCCAACGCCAGGAATCAATTCCACCTTCTATCTGCCTCGTCTCCTCCCTACCAGTGTGGCGGCGGCCGAGGTCCCCGTGGCTCAAGGAGGTTGGGGAATCGGAGGAGAACTTTGGACGGAGCTGAGAGAAGACCAAGTCAAGGGGCAGGGGCTGACGTTGAGGAGGACCAGCCCTCCCGCGGAGGGCCGATGCCGCTGAAACGACCGCCTCTCCTCCGTAGCAGCCGGATCTCCACCTCCTCCGCCATGTGCGCCGCCGCCAGAGCCTAGGCCACCAGGGATCCCCAGATCTGGGCGAACGCTTGTTCTTTTTTGATTATCGGGAGGAGGGGGTTCGTTCGGGGACAAAGAAAAGAAACAGCGAACCGGTACGGTGGCAATGTGTAGTATTAAGGGATTTGGTGGGAGGGCAAAACGGTCCAAAAAAAAGTTGGACGAAAATTTTGGCAGAAACCTTAGCTCCTTTATTATTAGGTATCTTCTCTACTACTTAAAAAGACTAAACTGGTTCCTTATTCTGCCAATACGTTTCGTCGTTGCGCTTCGTCGTCCGACGTCCACATGGGCCAGGCCCATGAAATATGCACTTTCAGCTCCTCCTCTCCTACCCAATGAAATCCAGATCAAACGCCCTCCGCCGGCTCCGCCGTGCCTGCTCCATCCGGCCAAGCTCCACCCGCTCCATAAGATCGACCGCCATCGCCATGGACTCATCAAGGAGAGAGGCGGCGCCCCCAAGAACTACTGGGTCGCGGCGGCCCGTTCGCCGGCGCGCGCGCGTGCACCGGTGGCATGGCGCTCCGTAGAACTCGCCTGCCCGCGTCGAGCGCGTGTCCGATGGGGCCTGCTTCACGCCGGCGAGGTGTGCCAGCGTCGCTGTATTTTCTTGCGGCTCGTCTCCACCGACGGCCAGACCGTGGCCCTCGCTGGCGCCCTGCTCTGGGACGTCGCCTGCAGGTACGCTGGCCGAACCCTGAACCTATTCTTTTTGTTCCCCTGGTTCAGTTTTATCGCCGATATATCAGCTTCTCCGGACAGGAGTCGACCACATCTGCTGGGAGCTACCTTGTTCTCTTATAGTGTTGGTTGAGGACACTCTTATTCGTGGGCTTGGATAGCTGTATAGTATACTGGTGCCAGGGACGAGCGTATCAATTTGATAAGGATTAATGGGGGCTAGATAGGCTGAAACTGCAATTTGGTTAATACTTGGGTGCATTTGGTGGTAACGCTGCCAGTGTTTATGTGGTTTTAATGGATGACTATTCTGCTGGACAAGAAAAGTACAGTCTCTCCTTCACGTAATCTCCAACCCTCAGTCACGATAGTTTCCATGTTAAATTGGCCCAGGTGGAGTGGCCTAGGTGGAGTGGATTTGGATTATACATTATTGCTACCAGCGATATGAGGATCGGAGATTGAAGAAGATGAATCATGTACTGGCAGCTTGGTTGCGTTGTATGTAGAAATTTTGCTTCACAAAGAGCCTTAAGGCAGAAGTTGTCCATATACCAGCTCCCTAGATTGTACCATCCCTGTCCCTAACCCACAGTAAGTTGTTTTTAGATTGTTGGTCAACTGAAACAGGTAGTACCTTATGTGACCCTGAAACTATGTGCTCCTCTTTCGGCTATCCGGATTTGATTCTTGAACAACTTCAGTTATTTTCAATGTACAACTGCAGAATTCACTTGAAGAGGCTCAAGAGAACAAAGTCCAAACCGGGAGGGTTCCTCTCGATTCTGCATATATTCACTTTGATTCGTAGTATAACGACTCACGTGATTATATTAGACTGCTACGGACGAGTCTCAACCTCGTATATATTCAGGGCCCGCAAACGAGGACCGTCGATCCTAGGAGGCCAGCACATAGCATCGGCGTCATGGCGGCAATCAAGTATTGACTTTGACTTGCAGCTCAAAGATAAGGCGGCCGCGCTGGCTTCAAAAGCTCCGGTTGTCGGTCCAGTGGAGCCCGGGAAGAACCCGACACCATCAGCTGCTCTCATGTCCTCTCGCCGACGGTTTGTCGCTGCCTTTATCATTGCCCCACCTCCACCGACTCCACCGGAGGGAAGGGCAACCGAGGAGCCGAGGTGGAAGACGAAGAATTGAAGAATCGGTAGATCATGCTCTTCCCACTGGTGGCATGGATGTCCAAGACAACCTTGGTATGTCCCTAGCAATTTTTTATTTTAACTTTTTCTTCTCCAAAACTCACATCAAGTTTTTTGTTTAAAAGAGTTTAGATCAAAACAATTAATCTTTTGAATATACACTTTTAAATATGATTTTTTATAGTACGTTTCTATTACACTCGGAAACTTGGAAAACACATTACATAAGCAACTAGATAATACCTTGAACGTTGTCTGTGGTTAGCCAAAATATAACAGATTGAAGAGATGTGTATAAGGAATAAAGGTCAAAGAAAAGTGGAGTGCTTTTGCATTTTATAGTGATGTACACCGCATCAATCTTAAGATCCCGCCTGCAGTCATTTGGTTTCAGAGGTAAGTGCTCTTTATCTTATTGCAATTATCTTTTCTCCGTATAATAGATAATTTTTGTTCTCTCAGTAATCACCGAGGAAGACTAACCGCAAATCAGCATCTTATCTTGTGATTATGAATTTATCTTTCCATACCTTCATACCTTCATTATCTTTCAATTACCGAGGGGCTACTCTATGGAATTATGAATTTATCTTTCCATACCTTCATATAGTAGTCTAGCTCATGAGTTTCCTAACATTTCCTAGAGTATAAGTTTAGTAATTTATAGCTGGGACTATCCTGCCTTTTATTGATGATCTAGACTGTAGACATATCTCCCGGTACTTGATAGGAGTCTTTACCCTAAAAACAATGTCAAGGATTATGTGCCAATCTTTGATTAAATCCTAAAATGATTTCTTTGGTAGATTGGATTGTTCCTATTCCAGGATGTACCGAGGATGTCTTAGGTGGAAAAAAGAATTGCAATTGTATTTATTCATCAACTAATTTGATCAGTTTTCCTTTCACGTCATGTGAGAATTTGAATTAACACAAATAGCGATGTTTATTTCTGTCCAATTATAAAATATTCAAACTTACGTCACAACATGATATGAACTGTGTGGAGAGCTATGTGCAATACCTTTACAATTGGTTGCTTAAGCATTACCAAGAAGAGACGGATTTTTTTTCGAGAAAACGCAAGAGATTTTGCGTTTCATTTCATTGAACAGGAAGAAGACATCGGGGTACAACCTCCAGAAGGAGGGACACACACACACACGACCGTCCTCACCAAGCGACAAGAACTTGGTAAGGAGCTGCCCTCTACAGACTTCAAAGACAAAGACATTAGGCCTCGCCAAGCCTAGCCTCCAACCAAGAATGGCGAGGCAACGGGGCTCGGGGCAGCAGAGGCGGTCATGGAGATGAAACGTCCCCAGAAGAGACGGATTTCATGGTCAAGAGTCATGACAAGGCAGCAATGGAGCGCCTTGATCTTGTTTCATCGACGCCTTTCAAAGGCATTTCATATACAAAGACCGTGAAAGATGCGGATAGGAAGTTCGAGAATACGGTTCAATGGGGAATTGTTTTAGCATCTCAGCATGAGAGGTATGGAGTTAAAATAGACATTTTCATTTTATTTGTTATTTTTAGCCTTTTTGGATTTGAAATTTATTTCTTGCAATTGAAGGTATTTGACTGAGGTGGTGTTCTAGAAGCTTGCTATTATTTTTTAACTACCCAAAGGATGAAGCCATTTTATATTAGGCTCAATGATGACCAAAAGAGAGTCGCTGCTATGGATGTTTTTGTTCCCCTTCTGTTTCTTTATCATGGCCATAATTTGGATTATCATATTATTATTGATGGTTGTTCTTTCGGTTCTCCTACAAATATTGTCTTTAGATGTATCGTTAGATGACAGTACGTTGTTCGTCGCAGGGATACTACTTTTGCTTTGTCGTGAGTGTGATTAATGCTAAATTCAGACTAAATGTTTTGTATTGAACCGAATGTTGAATTCGGCAACACCGTGCCTTCTAATTTTTGCCCTTACCATCCATCATTTTCCAATGACATAACATTCTTTTGTCCTTTTCACGTAGTGATTACTAAGTTCTGATAAATTTTTTTGGGGAAGTTCTGAAATTTTTAGTATAAGTGCCATCATAAAAGTATGATGTTAGATGCAACTTTCCCTAAATTAGGATCCAAGTTCTAATGTTTGTTTTCTGAATTTGGAAAATTATCCAAAAGGCTAAAGCATATGAGGAATCTCTCGCATTGTTTCTACCTCTTTCCATATACGAGGGCGAGAGGATGTGAGGCAAGTACTTGCTATATTTTCTTTAATGAGTAGTAGCAATCCGACGGGCTACACAAATTAAATGTAGGTATTAGAAAGGAAACTTTAGTGGGCGTGACACGAGTTATTTTAGGTGTGGTACACATCAGTATAACGATCGAGATAGAACATGCTAGCATCTTTTATTCCGATTGTATATTATACATCCTCGGTAAACCATTTTATTCAAGGGAATATTTCTAGACTCGGAGCGTGTTTTCCTACTCGCTCGTGCCGTTTGATACCACTTCGTCTATGCATAATCTTTCTTGTGTGTGGATCTACCGTTAGGCACGGTAGCAAGAACATAAGGAAATTTAGCTATTATTGGTAATGAGGGAATGTGGAGAGAGATTTCAGCTGCTGTTTATGTGGTGGCGTGCTTGGCACTTAAGTGCACATGCGGGACAAGTTTTGTGATCATTTGTAGCTGTAATGGAAGTGTTGTCTCATCGTTAGTTCACTGGTTGAGCTAAAGCTGTGCTCATACGCCAAAAACGCCCAGAGAAGGTAGGCAGAGCCAAAGCAAAAGAGCCAAGTGTGCATCGAACTGGATGCGGAAACAATTTCGGAATCATTGAAGTGCAAGACAAAAATCAAAACGATAAACAAAGTGCTAAGTAGCAAACCAACATAACTTAACAAGTTACCGGCGTGCAAGACGCCGGCATAAATTGTAGCACCACAAACCACAAGCATAAGTTTTATCTTACATCATAAACCCCGGCATACCGGGGGCGAATTTAACAAGTCTGTTATCAAGCGAGCAGGGGCAAACAAGTCATTCAGGCAACGGGAGCATCAGGTGGAGCAGCACCGGTCTCGGGGGCTTCAGGGGGGGCAGCGCTGGCCTCGGGAGCCTCCGGCGGCACGTCCTCGGCATCTTCATCATCATCTCCCTCTTCTTCTTCCTCATCGCTGAGGTAGTCCTTAACATCAGGAGGGGGAGGGATGAAGGTGCGAACCTCGGCATACTCAGCAAGCCGGTAGGCCCGATCCTGCCGCTTGGCGGTAAGAACCGGATCCACATCGGTAGGAGCATTTTCGCGTACGCCTTGGAGTGCGTCCAGATTCAGATCCGGATACCAGGAACACGCGGAGCGAAGCGCGGTGTCTGCCCCAGCACGAGCCGCGGAGCACTGCCACTCGCGAATCCGGCGCCCTGCTTCCTTCAGCCGGTTGGCAGTGAGGGTGGCGTTGGCCGGCATGGCTTCCCCAGGCCATAGCACCTTGAAGATCTGGATAGCAGCATCCGGTAGATCGACAAGGGTGTGGTCCACCGAGCGCATGTGTTGGACTCGAGCGAGAGAGGGCGACCGCGATAGTCGTACCCGTCCCAGTGCGCGTCCATATTGGGAAATTCCCGCGCCACCCGGTCCTCCATCACCTTCTTCACGGCGTGTGCCTGGGAGTCCGGGAAGTGTTCTACAGAAAGAGGGAAAGAGCATAAGCACAAGACACCGAAAAAAAATCTGCCGGAAGGAAAAGGAACGCGGATGCATTTTCAAGAAGAGAAAGCTTACAAGCAAAAGGAGGAGCAAGACAAGGACTTACGGAGAGCCAGCGCGTCGATCTACATAACCAACCAATCGTATTCTCTGTGATCAGTGGTTAGGACTTCAATATGGTGCTCCGCTGCCTTCCGCGCCTTCCGTTCCTCCTCCAACTCCGTCCTCAGCACCATGTTGGAGTTCGTGGAATCTTCCACGACCTCCGCCAGCTTGGCCTCGGCTGCAGCCTGGGCATCCTTCAGGGCTTGGTCATGCTGGAGCGCAGCTTGCATAGCTTGTTCCTTCAGCTCCCTCGAGGCGGTCTTCTGGGCGTCCAGTGCCTCGTGATGCTCCTTGATGAGCTGCTCTTTTTCGCCTAGGTACCGGAAAGAAAGGTGTTAGCGAGTGGCAACTGATAAAAAGAAAAAAGAACGAGTCAACCGGAAAAGAAAGGGTGATACCCTGAAGCGCGGCAATCTGGACCCTGAGAGCCTCGATGGTAGCTTCCGGAACAGCTGTTGAACAAAAGACGCGTAAGTGTTAAAGAAGAAAAGTTTCCGGTGAAAGGATGCCGGAAGAAGAGGAAGGAAACAAACCCTGGCAGTGGCTGTGAGCCTCGGCAAGGTCCCGATGCTCCCACAAAAGCTCCTCGAAGAGCTGCTTCCGGGCATCAGCGGTGCTCTGTTCAAAGAAAGATAATTGTGAGAAAGAAAGAAACAAAGATCTTAACCCGAAACTCGGGGACTGGCTATGCCGGTTTCGCGCGTTTCTAGTAAGTTTCGC
The DNA here is from genome assembly GCF_022539505.1 of Lolium rigidum. Taxonomy (NCBI): domain Eukaryota; kingdom Viridiplantae; phylum Streptophyta; class Magnoliopsida; order Poales; family Poaceae; genus Lolium; species Lolium rigidum. The sequence goes on along the minus strand of NC_061510.1, from coordinate 60,783,903 downwards.
GCTAAGAGCAAAGATCTTAACCCGAAACTCGGGGACTGGCTATGCCGGTTTCGCGCGTTTTTAAGTGAGTTTCGCGCTAACAGCTATGCTCTCAACACGAAACTAGGGGACTGGGAGGATAGACAAGATCCGGAAAGAAAGAAACCGACATCAACAAAAAGTACAAGAAGGTTGGAGAGACTTACCACGACGTTGCTGGTGGCATCATACCACGCGCTGTCGAACTCCTTCACGGCCCGCTTGAGCCGCATGAAATGTTCTTCAGTGGAACGCGGCCCAGCGGGATCCGGCGCCGGAAGGCGATCCTTCCCCAAGCCCTTCGTGGATGCGGAGATGTCCGCATCGTTCCATTTCTGGGCGTAGGGGAGAAGGTGCCCCAGCTCCTTGCCCTCGCGCCTTAGCTCAACGATCCGGCCCAGGAGGCCGGAAGGTTTCTCTGGGACCGTAGCGACGGCAGGCCCGACATGCAGCACTAGAGGCTGCGAGCCGCTTGAGGCGCTGCCGTCCACGGCCTTTCCGCGGGACGCCCCCGGCTTGAGGAATTGGGTGATCTTGGGCGTCGTCGGCGGCGGCTTTGGCTTGGCCGCGGGAAGTCCTTGGCCTGGCGGTGGGGTTGGAGCAGTCCTGGCTGGCTCGAGGAAAGGAGTTTCCGAGCGTGATGCAGAGGAGGCCGGCGCGGAAGTATCCGGCACGGTCTTGCTGGGAGAAGAGCTTGCTTGTTTCTTTTTCTTCTTCTTCGGGGGGGAACCAAAGGTTCCGCCCGCCCGGCGGTTTCGTCGTCGGCGCCGATGTTGCTGGCGCCAGTGTCTTGGGTTCCAGGAGGGGAGGTAAGATCCTCCTCCGCGCGGTGGTCAGGAGGTTTAGGGGCCGCGCCCCCCGAACTTGTAGTGCCCCCGGAGGGGAGGCAGAGATGTTGCCGGCACCAGATGGTGTCGGACTTGAGTGAGGAGGAGGAGTTGAAGCACCTGCGGAGCCGGTAGAGCCCTCAGGCCCGGGCCCAAGCTTGAGCGCAGGGCTGAAAGAGAGAAAAAGAAAGGGTTGGAAAAAAGCAACCGGAAAAGAACTTGGCAAAAAACGAAACAGGCAAAGGAACGGGGCTTACCCGGAGGAGGTGGGCATCTGCTTGCCCTTGTAGCGCCTCGTGCCTACTTGCTTCCCCGCAAAGGGTTCAGTCCGGAAGCGTTTGGCAAGAGGGGCTTGGCTTGACCCGGCATCCGTCGCCGGGGTCTTGTTCTTCTTGCCCCCAACGGCGAGTTTGTCCAGGAACTCCTGGCCAACCTCGGCCTGCAGCGGGGTGGCATGCTCATGAACCTGTGGGTTGATGTTGGTTGAGGGAAGATCTACAGAGGAACAATAACGGTAAAATATGAGAGATCAAATAGAGAAGCTACCTCAAGCAAGGTCAAGTCGTCAGACGAACCGGTTGGCTCCGGCGGAGACTTGCCAAGGCGCGAAGCTGGAGTCCGGCCCATCTTCAAGTCTAGCCAATTGATGAAAGGGTCAGGGTCGAACTTGTCAAGGGCACGCTTCCGGCAAGGGCCTCGCCGGTCTAAGTCGATGCGGGGGAAGCGGTCCCTGGCCTGAAAACAAGCAAGATAAACAGTTAGCCATGATATAAAAGCTACCGGTAAACCAATCCGAGTGGCGCAAATCTCTTACTTCTTGGGTTGGAGGATTGGTGGAACTAAGAGGCCGGAGGCCTGATGACCCACAAGTATAGGGGGTGTATCGTAGTAATTTCGATAAATAAGAGTGTCGAACCCAACGAGGAGCAGAAGGTGTTGACAAGCAGTTTCGATGAAGGCTTCACTGTAAATGCTCACAGACAAGTATTCAGGGGGTTTTGATGTAACAGATGAATAAAGTACGAGTAAGTAAAATGCGAGAGAAATAATTGCAGCGAGTGGCCCAATCCTTTTTAGCACAAAGGACAAGCCGGTTTGTTTACTTATAATGACCAAACGTTCTCGAGGACACACGGGATTTTAGTCTAGTGCTTTCGCTACATATAGGCGATTAATCTTCATTGTTTTGATAAGTGTTGTGTGGGTGAACCTATGCTAATGTACCGCCCTTCCTAGGACTAATACATACTTGTGATTATACCCCTTGCAAGCATCCGCAACTACAAGAAAGTAATTAAGATAAATCTAACCACGGCCTTAAACTCTGAGATCCTGCGATCCCTCCCGCATCGATATACCAACGGGGTTTAGGTTTCGTCACTCCGGCAACCCCGCAATTGGCAAACGAATACAAGATGCATTCCCCTAGGCCCATAAAGGTGAAGTGTCGTGTAGTCGACGTTCACACGACACCACTAGAAGAATAACACCACAACTTAAATATCATAACATTGAATATTACTCAACCATAGTTCACTACTAACATTTAGACTTCACCCATGTCCTCAAGAACTAAACGAACTACTCACAAGACATCATATGGAACATGATCAGAGGTGATATGATGATGAATAACAATCTGAACATAAACCTTGGTTCAATGGTTTCACTCAATAGCATCAATAACGAGGTAGAAATCAATCCGGGAGAGTTTCCCCTATCAAACAATCAAGATCAAACCCAAATTGCTACAGCGGTGACGATGTCCAGCGGTGGTGATGGCGGTGATGATGATGGAGATGATGATGATGGTGATGGAGATGATGTCCAGCTCGATGATGGTGACGATGGCGTCGATTTCCCCCTCCGGGAGGGAATTTCCCCGGCGGATTCCTGCCAGCCGGAGAGCTCTTTCTCTCTCGGTGTTCTCCGCCCCGCGAGGCGGCTGTAACCCTTCGTGAGGATTCCTCTGTGGCTTAGGTTTTCGGGACGAAGAGTTTCGCGAAGAAAAGGAGGCGAAAGGGGCTTTGTGGGCCCCACACCACATGGTGGCGCGGCCAGGCCATGGGCCGCGCCGCCCTATGGTGTGGGCCCACCTTGGGTCCACCTGGCTCCCCCTTCTGGCTTCCTTCGTCATCTGGAAAAATAGGATTTTTGGTAAAACTTCCTCTCCCACAGTTGATCTTCCGAAATATTGCATCCTGACGGTGCTTTTTCCAGTCAGAATCCCGGCTCCCGGTGCTCGATCTCCAAATAATCATGAAACATGCAAAATAGATGAAATAACATAAGTATTGTGTCCCAATATGAAATATATCAATGAATAACAACAAATTATGATATAAAATAGTGATGCAAATTGGACGTATCAACTCCCCCCAAGCTTAGACTTCGCTTGTCCCCAAGCGAAACTAAACTCGGTAAACAAGACCACATGTTTATGGAGTGAAGAGTCGATAAATAAAATACGGACAAGAAGCATCATATTCATTCACACAAGACATAATAGTAAACAACTTCCTCATATAACTCAACTTGAAACAAGTATAAGGTAATCACAAATAAAGGTGCATAAGAAATCATAATTGGTGATGGCAAACTTTGTTCTTGGTCAGAGAACATTTAACAAATTATACTTATCTATTGAGCAGCGCTCTCATATTAAAAAGCTTACGTTAACTTGCATACTCAATCATATTAATCATTGATGGCTTTCAAAGCTATATTCATTCAGGTAAAACTTGTACTAAACAAGGAAGAGTAAAGACATGATGAAGCAAATCACAATATAATAGTTTGATCACAACAACTCAAATGCTTGCTTGAGATGGAGGGAAATAGGTTTACCGACTCAACATAAAGTAAAAGACAAGCCCTTCGCGAGAGGGAAGCAGGGATTAAATCATGTGCTAGAGCTTTTTCAGTTTTGAAATCATATAAAGAGAATAAAAGTAAAGTTTTGAGAGGTGTTTGTTGTTGTCAACGACCGGTAGCGGGTACTCTAACCCCTTGCCAAACGAGACCTCCAAAGAGCGGCTCCCATGAAGGACGTTATCTCTACCGGCAAGGTAGATCATCCCTCTTCTCTTTTGTTTACACATGTACTTTAGTTTATTTAAGGATGACACTCCCCCAACCTTTGCTTACACAAGCCATGGCTAACCGAATCCTCGAGTGCCTTCCAACGATCTCATACCATGGAGGAGTGTCTATTGCAAAATTAAGTTGCTTAACGATGAATCAGGGGCAAAACATGTGAAGAGAATTATTAATGAAAGTTGATTAATTGGGGCTGGGAACCCCGTTGCCAGCTCTTATTGCAAAATTATAGGATAAGTGGATGAAGCCACTAGTCCATTAGTGGAGGTTGCCTAACAAGACTGAAAGATAAAACACCACATACTTCCTCATGAGCTATAAAACATTGACACAAATAAGAAGTAATAAATTTTGAATTATTTAAAGGTAGCACATGAAGTATTTACTTGGAATGGCAGAAAATACCATGCGGTAGGTAGATATGGTGGACACAAATGGCATAGGTTTGGGTTCGAGGTTTGGATGCACGAGAAGTATTACCTCTCGAGTACGGGTCTTTGGCTAGCAAGGTTAATTAGCAAGCATAGCGAGTTGAGGGAAACAAACAAATATACATGTGATAGAAACAATCATGCATCTTACTTGTAAGCACAAACAGTTTTAACTCTAGAATACTAAGCAAAGAACTGATAAGAAAGATAATAACATCTTCTACATGTATTTCCTCTATTCTCCTTAAACTCAAAGTGTTGTTGCTATTGACCATTGCTAAGTTTGCCAAAACCAAATAGATTTACTCAATGCTCCCAAAGTGGTACCAATACTAAAATCAAGATCAATCATATAGGAGAGATTGCAAACTAAAATAAGGTGTGCAATAAGTAAATGATAAGACTTCTCATTAATATTCCATAACGATAACTCACACCAAGGGATACATAGACAAACTAAAGGAGAGATACTTCCATACTGCAACCCATCTTATACGATAACTTCCCTACTCATGATATGACACTACTTGATAGTAAAAAGTAAAAGGTAATGATGATGTGATACCGCGGCACTACCCCAAGCTTGGAATAAACCAAGGGGATGCCAATACCAATGATGAATCAATCCTTTGGCGATGGTGGTGATGAATTCCCGTCTTCAGACTTCCAAGATAGAGGCTCCCCATCAACAAATGACATCTTGGTCTCGGGAATCCTGAAACTAGCAGCACGGCTTATATGTTTGAACCTGTTTTCATACTCACGAGTTCGATTATGAACGTCATAGAGTTGAGCTTGGAGTTTGTTGGTGGTGTCGTGAAGTGAGAGGATGTCGCCCCATAGCTTTGCGGTTTCCTTCTCGTGTTCAGCAATGAGTTCGGACACAATCTTGTGGAAGATATCCACTTCACGCTCGGCCATCTTCTTGTAAGCGAAGACCTCTTGTTCTAGCTTCTCCATCCTGTCTTCCAAGCTTCCTTCTCCTTTGGGACCCTGAACATCTTTGATCTGCAGTTTTCCCTCGACGAGCATCAACTCCTTTGGGTGCATCCTCAGCTCCTCCATGTCCAAGTTGCCAACATCTTTGCAGGAGCTGCCCTTCGGAGTTCCCGACGAAGACATGATGGCTCTAGATCTGAAACAAGTCCTGGCAGAAACGTGACTCGAAACAAAATACGTCGAGAAAACGATATACGGACCTCCAGGGGTCCGGGGGATTTTATAATAAAAAATTTCAGAACAAACGGAAAGTACCAGGTCGAATAAGAGTCGGAAAGGGGCGACGAGGCGGCCAGACCACAGGGCGGCGCGGGCCCAGGCCAGGCCGCGCCAGCCTGTGGTACCACCCCCTCGTGCGTCTTTTCCACTCCGTTTCGATCTCGTAATTTTTCATATTTTCCAAAAACAACAAAAATATTGTTCGGAAAGTAAATCGCGAACTTTTCATTACCAGTACTGTTACCTATTCAAAGTCGAGTTCTGGCGGACTGTCAATTTGTCCTTTGATGAAAGCCTCCGGTGTTTCCACTTGAATAATATCAACATCAACATTATAAGAATCACCCGAGATATAATGCTTGAGTCTTTGTCCATTCACCACTTGCGTAGCATTGCCTTGGAGAAACCTAATTTTAATCGCTCCTGAACGATACACCTCCTCAACAACATATGGTCCTTCCCATTTCGAGAGTAATTTCCCTGCAAAGAGTCTGAGACGAGACCGATACAATAGGACTTTATCCCCAACATTAAACTCTCTCTTGATAATCCTTATATCATGCCATTTTTTAACTTTTTCTTTAAAGAGTTTAGCATTTTCATAAGCTTCACTTCTCCATTCATCTAGAGAACTTAATTGCAGCAACATCTTATTACCGGCAAGTTTAGGATCTTTATTTAACTCTCTAACAGCCCAATAAGCTTTGTGTTCTAGTTCTAAAGGTAAATGACAAGCTTTTCCGTAAACCATTTTATAAGGTGGCATTCCCATGGGGTTTTTGTAAGCAGTTCTATAAGCCCATAATGCATCCTTCAATTTACTAGCCCAATTCTTTCTAGATTTATTAACGGTCTTTCCCAAAATAGATTTAATTTCTCTATTTGATAATTCTACTTGACCACTAGTTTGAGGGTGATAAGCAGAAGCAATTCTATGATTAATACCATACCTAGCAAGAGTCTTTCTAAAACCTCCATGAATAAAATGAGAACCTCCATCAGTCATAATATATCTAGGAACTCCAAATCTAGGAAAAATAATATCTAAAAGCATCTTTAAAGAGGTCTCACCATCAGCACTTTTTGTAGGTATGGCTTCCACCCATTTAGTAACATAATCAACGAGCAACAAGTATATGAGTGTTACCTTCTGAAGAGGGAAAAGGTCCCATGAAGTCAAATCCCCAACAATCAAATGGTTCAATAACAAGAGTATAATTCATAGGCATTTAATTGTGTCTGGAGATATTACCAACCCTCTGACATTCATAACAAGATAAAATAAACTTCCTTGCATCTTTGAAGAGAGTTGGCCAATAAAAACCTGATTGTAGAACCTTTTGCGCGGTTCTTTCTCCGGCGTGATGTCCTCCATAAGCACTGCCATGACATTTACTCAATATCTCTTGTTGTTCATATTCGGGAACACACCTTCGCAGAATACCGTCCACTCCTTCTTTATATAAGTGTGGGTCATCCCAAAATAATGCCTCAAGTCATAAAAGAATTTCCTCCTTTGTTTGAGTTGAAAAGGTTGGAGGCAAGTACTTGGAAACAATAAAGTTAGCATAATCGGCATACCAAGGATCTGTCTCTCGAGCTCACCTTTATTACAGACCAATTGTTCATTTGGAAAACTATCATTAACGAGAACAGGATCATAAGCAATATTTTCCAATCTAGACAAGTTATCGAGCAACAGGATTATCAGCACCTTTCCTATCTACAATATGTAAATCAAATTCTTGCAAAAGAAGTACCCATCTAATAAGCCTTGGCTTAGCATCTTTCTTTGTCATAAGGTATCTAATTGCGGCATGATCAGTATGAATTGTAACTTTTGAATCAACAATATAAGATCTAAATTTATCACAAGCAAAGACTACAGCTAACAATTCTTTTTCAGTAGTAGCATAATTTCTTTGAGCAGCATCAAGAGTTTTACTAGCATAATGAATAACATTTAATTTTTATCTAATCGCTGCCCAAGAACAGCGCCTACAGCAAAATCACTAGCATCACACATAATTTCAAAAGGTAAATTCCAATCAGGAGGTTCAACTATAGGAGCAGTTGTTAAGGCTTTCTTAAGAGTTTCAAAAGCTTCCTTACAATCATCATAAAAAACAAAAGGTACATCTTTTTGAAGAAGATTAGTAAGAGGCTTTGAAATCTTGGAGAAATCTTTAATAAATCTCCTATAAAACCCAGCATGACCAAGAACACTACGAATACCTTTAACATCCCTTGGATAGGGTATCTTCTCAATGGCTTCAACTTTAGCTCTATCAACTTCAACACCTCTCTCAGAAATGTTATGTCCCAATACAATTCCTTCATTAACCATAAAGTGGCATTTCTCCCAATTAAGAACAAGGTTAGTTTCTTCACATCTCTGCAAAACTTTATCAAGGTTTCGCAAGCAACTATCAAAAGAATTCCCGTAAACGGAAAAATCATCCATGAATACCTCCACAATACTCTCACAAAAGCCATGAAAAATAGCATACATGCATCTTTGAAAAGTAGCAGGAGCATTACATAAACCAAAAGGCACACGCCTATAAGCATAAGTTCCATAGGGACAAGTGAAAGTGGTTTTCTCTTGATCTTTAGCTTTAACAGCAATTTGTGAAAACCCAGAATAACCATCAAGAAAGAAAAAATGAGTATTTTTAGACAATCTCTCTAGCATTTGATCAATAAAAGGCAAAGGGTAATGATCTTTCTTAGTAACCTTATTAACTTTTCGAAAATCAAGGCACATTCTATAACCTACGACTACTCTTTGAGGTATAAGCTCATCATTATCATTAGGTACAACAGTTATTCCTCCTTTCTTAGGAACGCAATGCACATGACTAACCCATCTACTATCAGCAATAGGATATATAATACCAGCTTCAAGAAGTCGCAATACCTCATTTCTTACCACATCCTTCATCTTAGGAATTAAACGACGCTGAGGTTCAACAACAGGCTTCGCATCATCTTCCATATTAATGGTGTGTTGGCAAATAGAGGGAGAAATCCCCTTCAAGTCATCAAGAGTATAGCCAATAGCACCTCGGTGTTTCTTCAATATTTGCAATAATCTTTCTTCTTCAAACTCTGTAAGCTTAGAACTAATAATAACAGGATATATTTTCTTATCATCAATATGAGCATATTTAAGATTATCAGGCAAAGACTTTAAATCAAAAACAGGATCTTCCTTTGGTGGGGGTGTTGTACCCAAATCTTCCACCGGTAAATCATGCTTAAGAATAGGTTGGCGAAGAAAAATCTCCTCAAGCTCATCTATTTCTTTCCTAAAAACTTCACTCTCGCTATTCTCCAAATGTTGCTGCAAAGGATTATTAGGAACAAGAACCATAGATGCACACTGCTCCATTTTAAAATCAATACTAGGCAAATCAGCTTTATAAGGAGTTTTGGTAAATTTAGAGAAGTTAAACTCATAAGATTCACCAGCAAATTTAGTCAAAATTTTCTCTTTCTTGCAATCTATAATAGCTCCACAAGTATTTAGAAAAGGTCTACAAAAATGATAGGACAATAATCACTAGCAGCAGAACCAAGTACCAAAAAGTCAGCAGGATATTTAATCTTACCACATAGAACTTCCACATCTCGAACAATACCAATTGGAGAAATAGTTTCTCTATTAGCCAGCTGAATAACCACATCAATATCTTCAAGTTCACAAGAATCAATTTCGTGCATAATCTCCGTGTAAAGCTCATAAGGAATAGCACTAACACTTGCACCAATATCACATAAACCATAATAGCAATGATCACCAATTCTAACAGATAGCATAGGAACACTATCTTGTTTGGGTTTATTAGGATGTGAGACAATATTAGAAGCATCTTCACAGAAAATAATATGACCATCCTCCACATTTTCAGTCACAAGATCTTTAACTATTGCAACAGCAAGTTCAACTTTTATTTGTTCTTGAGGTTCTATAGGTTTCTTTTCACTTTTATGAACCGCACTATTTATAACCGAGTACTCCTTCATTTTAGCAGGGAAAGGAGTTTTTTCAATATAAGCTTCAGGAATAACATGATCGGCAGTTTCAACTACAACACATTTATTAATAGATGAATCAATTTTATCTTTATACGGTTCATGATACTTGTCAAAATTCTTCTTAGGCAATTCATAATGAGAGGCAAAAGCTTTATAAAGATTTGCAGCAACTTGAGAATCAAGACCATATGTAGCACTCATATTACGAAATTTATCAGTATCCATAAAAGCTTCAATGCATTTATAATCATAAATTATACCTGATTCTCTATCCTTGTCGTTCTCCCAACCTTCAGTATTTTCTTGGATCCGATCAAGAAGGTCCCTTTTATGCTCTTCTTTATTGCGTGTAAATGATCCAGAACAAGAAGTATCTAGCAAGGTCTTGTCTTGAAAAGAAAGTCTTGCATAGAAATTATCAATAATAACATTACCAGGAAGCTCATGAATGGGGCATTTGAGCATTAAAGACTTCAATCTCCCCCAAGCTTGGGCAATACTTTCTCCATCATGAGGCCAGAAATTATATATGCGGTTCCGATCCTTGTGAATTTCACTTGGAGGATAGAACTTAGAATAAAACCGGGGCACAATATCATTCCATTCAAGAGAATCCCCATTATCCAGTAATTTATACCAATGCGCTGCTTTACCAAACAGCGATAAAGAGAATAGTTTCTTCCTCACTTCATTCATAGCAATACCTGCACATTTGAATAACCCGCATAGTTCATGCAAAAACAGTAAATGATCACCAGGATGGACAGTTCCATCCCCTTCATAGCGGTTATCCATAACACGTTCAATAATTTTCATAGGTATTTTATATGGTATTTCTTCCTCACCTGACGCCTCATCCACTACCGTTGCAGTAGTAATAGATTTACCAAATAGAAATTGAAGAGAGGATCTCTCCATAATGAATTATAGCAGCATGCAGAAATAAAATCAGCACAAACAATAAAGGTCTTTCCTTACCAATTCCACTTACCAATAGCGCTTCACTCCCCGGCAACGGCGCCAGAAAATAGTCTTGATGACCCACAAGTATAGGGGGTGTATCGTAGTACTTTCGATAAATAAGAGTGTCGACCCCAACGAGGAGCAGAAGGTGTTGACAAGCAGTTTCGATGAAGGATTCACTGTAAATGCTCACGAGACAAGTATTCAGGGGGTTTTGATGTAACAGATGAATAAAGTACGAGTAAGTAAAATGCGAGAGAAATAATTGCAGCGAGTGGCCCAATCCTTTTTAGCACAAAGGACAAGCCGGTTTGTTTACTTATAATGACCAAACGTTCTAGAGGACACACGGGATTTTAGTCTAGTGCTTTCGCTACATACAGCTGATTAATCTTCATTGTTTTGATAAGTGTTGTGTGGGTGAACCTATGCTAATGTACCGCCCTTCCTAGGACTAACACATACTTGTGATTATACCCCTTGCAAGCATCCGCAACTACAAGAAAGTAATTAAGATAAATCTAACCACAGCCTTAAACTATGAGATCCTGCGATCCCTCCTGCATCGATATACCAACGGGGGTTTAGGTTTCTGTCACTCCGGCAACCCCGCAATTGGCAAACGAATACAAGATGCATTCCCCTAGGCCCATAAAGGTGAAGTGTCGTGTAGTCGACGTTCACACGACACCACTAGAAGAATAACACCACAACTTAAATATCATAACATTGAATATTACTCAACCATAGTTCACTACTAACATTTAGACTTCACCCATGTCCTCAAGAACTAAACGAACTACTCACAAGACATCATATGGAACATGATCAGAGGTGATATGATGATGAATAACAATCTGAACATAAACCTTGGTTCAATGGTTTCACTCAATAGCATCAATAACAAGTAGAAATCAATCCCGGGAGAGTTTCCCCTATCAAACAATCAAGATCAAACCCAAATTGCTACAGCGGTGACGATGTCCAGCGGTGGTGCTGGCGGTGATGATGATGGAGATGATGATGATGGTGATGGAGATGATGTCCAGCTCGATGATGGTGACGATGGCGTCGATTTCCCCCTCCGGGAGGGAATTTCCCCGGCGGATTCCTGCCCGCCGGAGAGCTCTTTTCTCTCTAGTGTTCTCCGCCTCGCAGAGGCGGCTGTAACCCTTCGTGAGGATTCCTTTGTGGCTTAGGTTTTCGGGACGAAGAGTTTCGCGAAGAAAAGGAGGCGAAAGGGGCTATGTGGGCCCCACACCACATGGTGGCGCGGCTAGGCCATGGGCCGCGCCGCCCTATGGTGTGGGCCCACCTTGGGTCCACCTGCCTCCCCCTTCTGGCTTCCTTCGTCATCTGGAAACATAGGATTTTTGGTAAAACTTCCTCCCACAGTTGATTTTCCGAAATATTGCATCCTGACGGTGCTTTTTCCAGCAGAATCCTGGCTCCGGTGCTCGATCTCCAAATAATCATGAAACATGCAAAATAGATGAAATAACATAAGTATTGTGTCCCAATATGAAATATATCAATGAATAACAGCAAATTATGATATAAAATAGTGATGCAAATTGGACGTATCAAGGCCCCACTCCCAGTCATCCGGCATGTCCGTTTGGCATATTTGGTTAGCCTTCAGGACCACATCCGCCTTGCTCAAGGGCAGGCCGGTGATCTTGGTGGGATCACCAGGGCCGTACATCTCGCTTATCTTGTGAGCGCGGCGCTTAAGGGGAAGCACCCGGCTGCTGATGAAGGTGCGGATAATATCGTCGGAGCAAATTTCGGTATCCTTCATCAGCTTCAACATGAAGTGTACCACCCGGTTCGTCTCTATGTGATCCGTACCGGGGTTGTAGTTCCAGTTGACCTTGGCGGGCGGCGCCGGGTTGAAGGGCGGCAAGTTGATGAGATCGGTGGCGCTCTCGTTCTTCACATAGAAGAACGTTGTCTGCCACAAGCGGCAAGACTCGAGGCCGTTGAACTTAAAAAAGGGGCTCCCTTGGCGGGAGCCGATGATACAAGACCCGCATTGTACGGGGGGTTTGGGCTTGGGAATATCCTTGCCCTGGACCGAATTGATCCGGAGAGAGAAAAAGCGTGCAAACGTCTCGCGAGCGGGACGGATGCCGATGTAGCCCTCCATGAAGGCCACAAAGCAAGAAAGGTAAAAAACGGCATTGCCGGGAAGGTGGTGAGGCTGAAGTCGATAGAAATCGAGAAATTGGCGGAAGAAGTCGGAGGCGGGAAGGCCGAAGCCGCGCTCGAAGTGAGCAAGGAAGACGACGAACTCACCGGGGTTGAGTACCGGTGATACGTCTCCAACGTATCTATAATTTCTGATGTTCCATGCTTGTTTTATGACAATACCTACATGTTTTGTTCACACTTTATATTGTTTTTATGCGTTTTCTGGAACTAACCTATTGACGAGATGCCGAAAGGCCGTTCTGTTGTTTTCGCTGTTTTTGGTTTCAGAAATCCTAGTAAAGAAATATTTTCGGAATCGGACGAAATCAAGACCGAAGGCCTTATAATTCCCGGAAGCTTCCGGAGCACCGGAGAAGAGTCGAGAGGTGCCGGGGGTGGCCCACACCACCTGGCCGCGCGGCCCAAGGGGGCGCCCCCTATGGTGGCACCACCCCGTGGCCCCTCCGACTCCGATTCTCGGCCTATAAGATCGTCTCTGACCTAAAAACATCGATACGAAGGACGGAAACAGAGAAAACCATCCAGAGCCGCCGCCATCGCGAAAGTCAAATTCGGGGGACAGAACTCTCTGTTCCGGCACCCTGCCGGACGGGGAATTGCCCCCGGAGCCATCTCCACCGCCGTCTCCACCGCCATCTTCACCGCCATCGCTGCCTCCACGATGAGGAGGGAGTAATCTACCCCCCGGGCTGAGGGCTCCGCTGTAGCTATGTGGTTCATCTCTCTCTTTATGTGATCTAGTTGAATATCATCTATGTGCTACTCTAGTGATGTTATTAAAGTAGTTTTATTCCTCCTGCACGGTGTAATGGTGACAGTGTGTGCATCCGTGTTAGTACTTGGCGTAGGCTTTGATTGTAATCTCTTGTGGATTATGAAGTTAACTATTGCTATGATAGTATTGATATGATCTATGCCTCTTCATGGTATGATGGTGACAGTGTGCATGTGATGTCTACGGGAGCTTCTATTCTTGTAGACAGTGTTGGGCCTCCAAGAGCAGAGGTTTGTAGAACAGCAGCAAGTTTCCCTTAAGTGGATACCTGATGGCGTGTATTTCACACGTTCGTTGGGCAACCCCAAGAGGAAGGTATGATGCGCACAGCAGCAAGTTTTCCCTCAGAAAGAAACCAAGGTTTATCGAACCAGGAGGAGCCAAGAAGCACGTTGAAGGTTGATGGCGGCGAGATGTAGTGCGGCGCAACACCGGGGATTCCGGCGCCAACGTGGAACCCGCACAACACAACCAAAGTACTTTGCCCCAACGAAACGGTGAGGTTGTCAATCTCACCGGCTTGCTGTAACAAAGGATTAACCGTATTGTGTGGAAGATGATTGTTTGCAGAGAAAACAGTAAAAACAAGTATTGCAGTAGATTGTATTTCAGTAAAGAGAATTGGACCGGGGTCCACAGTTCACTAGAGGTGTCTCTCCCATAAGACGAACAGCATGTTGTGTAATATCCCAGGTAATGGGGTTACAAAAATAGAGGATACAGATGTGTGCATTGCATTCATGCATAGAAAATCTGGGGAATTTTCGCGCTTTAAAGTAAAACAGATCACGATAGCTGAAGTTTCACTTGACCTTGGTGGAATTGAAGTAGCTCATCAAGTCAAGCGCTATAAACCTCAATGTGACTTTGTTAAAACTTTGTTTTGGGTAGAGATAATTTGATCTAAGGGGGTTAGGTCAAATAGAACTAATAATAAACACAACAATACTTTACTCAATGATCAACTACTTGATCTTATTAAAGATCACAGCATGATATTCCTTGCCATAACATATGAACATATATTCAATGGTAAATCTAGTAACAATAAAATGGAGAAACCATCCTTGACTTATCTTCTCCATGTACAAAACTAAACCTTGATCCTACCATGAACCTCATGGTATTCATTCTACCTTAATCTTAGAAACAAGACAAGGAGATCAACTTTCAAAATATATATATATCCTTATCTAACCTATATTATTATACATCAAACCTAGAGAGGTGAGAGTTCTATAATGATTGTTAGAGAGGCAATAACCAACCTTGAGCTAAACCTTGGATATACATCCAAGTATTCAAACCTCATCTCAAGAACACAACCTTGGGATATTATTCAAGACATTCCCAATTGAGAGAGACCATTCATATCAATTCTAGCTTTACCTATTAATGAATAAAGGATAATCTTTGAACTAAAGTATTGGGTTGTAAACCATTTCACCTTGGGTGGTGAGATAACCAAATACCAAGTGGAATAAGACTATATCCATGACTTAGTAAAATAAGGAGTGGAATAATCCAACTAAGATAGACAATTGAATCTTTAGCTCAGCAACCTAAATAAATATTAGGAGTACACCATAAACCCTAGAATCAACCATTCCTATATGAGAGAACTCAAGCTATGGAGTTACACTAAAAATAGATGAGGCAACACCTGGATTTGAGAGAGAGAACTATTCTTATGACCTGATGATCATATCATCATTGTTGAGTAGAACCCTAACATAATATCTCGGGCATTCTCCCGAGATATAAACTTTAGAGACAACCATAGTAGTCCCATTCAAGAAGGAGAATTAAAAGTACTATACCCTAGTTGATCAAGACAATGCTTGATTATGGAAGTGAGAAACCTATTTAAATGAGAGATCCTTAGGAAGCCAAACCTTGATTATTATAAATTGAGTAATGATCATAAACCCTAAGAATTTGAGGTAGAGACCTTAAGAACAAGTTGATCATGTCTAATCCATGATAAAATCCTGGAGAGATATGAATACCAGTTAAACCTTAGGGGGTTAAACAAGTATAATCTAGCACATAAAATCATAGGAGAGATTAAAACCCTAAAACCATTTCCAAAATATTAATTGGAGAAACAACTGAATAGAAACAAACCTTGTATGGTTCAGCCCTATATCAATCCAAATGATCTTGGATTGAATCATCCTATATGTGGTGATAAAAAACAAACCTAACCATAGAAATATGGTGTTAAGTCACATATAGAACCTATGCCCATAATTCCAATTAACTTGTGAATTAATTGATAATCACAAGTCAAACCCTAAACAATATCTCAATCCTAGTTTGTGCATCACTTGAGTGATCACAAATATAAACCTAACCTACATTTGAGTTCCAAACCATATGCCATTAGGTGAATATCATTAGAACCCAAGAATTTCTCACAAACTAAATCTTATGCTTCAATTATTGAACCTAAGATTAACCTAGTGCTAAATTCTATAATTAAAACCATATGTGTAGTGAACAACTACTTATCTTAATAACCAAGACCAAACCCTGATGAGAGTAGTACCTACTCTAGGTATTTTAAGGTGTTACTAAACTACAATATTAATACAAAACTTGGAAGGAGTTCTAGTAGAAGTTACAATTCATTAGCACATAGTTATGCACATAAGATAATAGGCAAGTGTCAACATTCTCGAATAGGATATCAAGCCCCTATAAATATCCAGGTACATGAAATCATGCCATTAGATCAACTCCTTAAATTATAAAATTTAGGACACATAAGATAACACCCTTGAAATCCTATTTCAAAATAGGAAATTAAGCATTAAGACCACAATGCAAGTAATCAATTCTTGCTAGATAAAACAAAACAATATATAACTCTGTTATTAAAGGTATTACAAGTATTATAAATACTTGGAATACCAATACAAAGAAAAGAGAATTTGCATTTGTTAACACACTTACTTAAAATATTATGTATGTTGAAACTATCAAATTATTAACAAGCAAAATAGTATATCTCAAACTGTATTTATTATTTAGAAGGTATTTGCCAAGTTAAAATGATTACAAAAACCTGCAACATAGAAGAACATTAAAATCTGATTCAAATAGAAACTACAAAACAGGAAATAAATAAATAAAAGAGAAAGGAAGGGAAAGGAGCCCTACCTGACATACCTGGACGGCCACCGAGCCCAGCAGCGGCCCAACGCTCGGCCCAGGCCAGCACAGAACCAGCCCAAATACCGCTTCGGACGGATAAAGTCGGAGACGAAGTCGCCGTCTTCGTCTTCGCAACCGTCGACGCACAGGAGAGCGCCACGGCGCGGCGAGCTCCACGTCCCGCGGTCGTCGCCGCCGATATTGACCGCCAGCACACGTCAGGGACCCTATAAAATGCGCCGAAGCTCACCATTTGACATCTCTTCGTCTCATTTCCCCCAATTCCGAAACCCTCGCTCAACCCGGCCACCACCACCGCCGTCGACTGGAGCATTCCCTGGCAAAGCCGTAGCAACCATCGTCACCGCCGTACTCATTTTGCTCATCCCGCAAAAGGAATCGAGCCGCCGTGCTCTAAATCATCCCTGCCGAGCTCATCTTCCCCGGCGCCGGCAGCTATCGATTCCGGCGAACCCAACCTTCCCCGACCTCGCCAACACGCGCGTCGTACTCACGGTGAGCTACTGACTCCCCTGCGCATCCGAGCTCCTTCTCTAGCATTCTCTAGCATGCCTCGCGACGTAGACCCGTAGACACCGCCGCAGACTATCGCCGCCGGCCACCCTCCGGTGACCATTCGGAGGGGGCGCCACCACCAGATGGTTCGCCTCGGAGAGCACTCTCCAACGCGCCCCTGTACGCCCCAGCGGGACCCCGGGAACGCCGGCGTCGTCAACGGCTGGCCGCCGGTGGTGGCTATGGTCGCCACCTCGACGCCACCGTGGCAGCCGACGTGGACCAAGGCCCACTGGTCAGTGACCAGGTGGGTAGCCTAACCCAGTACATTTAGTGTTTCTAGTTTAATTTAAATCCTTTAAATTACTGAAACTTTATCAAATTGTAGAAAATTCATATTACCTCAGAAAAATGAAAATAATATATCAAAATTCTTAGAAAATAAAATTCTATCCAATAAAAATATAATATGGAATTTTTATTTTTAATAAAAATTTAATTATTTAATACTTATTAATTAAGCCTTTTCTTTAATTCTAAATTCAATTAAAAACTCAATAATTAGGAAAAGATTCTAAAATAAATAAAAACCAGTAAACAAATATAGAAAACATTAAAACTAATTTCCCTTACTTATTTAATTTATTAAATCCTTATTAGAAGGATTTAAACCCTGATTAATAAATACCTTAATTATTAATTCCTCGAAAATAATAAAATGCCCAATCCAATATTAATTTTATTTCAAAGTTATTAAAAACTTCAACCTTAAAGTGAAGTTATTAATTCAAGCACTTTAGGGTATTTAGAAAACCCTAATTTCATAAGTAATAGAACACTGGAACTCATCATTCCATGTGATCCCTAAAACCCTAATATCATTAGGAACCCTAGCTCCATTATTACATGTAAACCCTAATTTGCTTCTAACCTAAACCCAAGGTTAGAACAGGTGATCATGGTACTTTAATTCAAATCATAGAGCCATAATTAGCAACTAAAGAAATATCTATGTCCACATAAAATGTAGAAACCTATCCCAAGCAAATTAGTATTCCAAGTATGCATACCATTAAACCAAGGTGATCAACTAAGATTAACCAAGTATAAACCCTAGTTCCTATCCTTAGAGATATCAACCTTATTTATCCATGCTTAGCATCACACCATTGTGATGATCCCTAATGGAAAGCATGCCAATATTGTGCATTACCTAACCATATTCCACTAAACCCTATTAATACTAGACACTTCTGAACCATAGTATCCAGGAGTCAACTATACCCTATTTAAGTGGATTCCATAATAAAGACTAGACCACCTCAACCCTAATTGTTACACTTCTTATTAATTAAGAAGCATGTTCTTCAAAAGTTATTCTTTTGAAGAAGATATGAAGTAGCCAACACCCCTGCCTAATAGGATCTATAAACCCTAGCTATCTATCACCAATAAGATATAACAAACTTTGATAGCACCTATTTATAATCAATTGCTCAAGATGCCTAGGCTTAACTCAACCTTACAAGCCCTTGGTGTTGATGAATCCAACTAGGTTGTGATCCATCTAATACTTACTCCGAAACTAGATAAAACCATAGTCAACCATAGAACCCCACCAATCTAATTATCATACTTGTTCTTCATTCAAGAACATGTTCTTCAAAAGTTATTCTTTTGAAATATATAATAAGAAATCATTAACCATGACGTATAGGACTTAAAATTGACAACTGATCTTTACTTATTACACAACTACTATCCCTTGGTGTATATGATTGTTATTATGCATTTTACCACTTGTTTATGATTCTAAGACAACAAAAACCTAGAAACCTTGTTTGTGAATCACTCTAAAAGTGCAACACATCTTAAACCAATCATACCAACTCACTAATCCTACATCAATGGGATTAGGTCACGCTTAGAACGATTGCATCTCATACTTATGCATTATTGCATCTTTTCCAATCTTTTAAACATCGTCCTTACCGGACGATGATGCTGTTTCAGAATTTGGAGTTATTGCGTATCGAAGACCTTGCCTGCATAATCTTGCAGTCAAGAAAGGCAAGTTCATCGCTTGCTCATGTCATTTGAGTATTTTTATCAAATTACTTGCAAAGTATTATGGTTATCACTATTGCACAAAAATCAAAAACACTACTTTCATAACTATGAATATGACTATGTGGTGGGCAATGGAACCATGGATTGTGTTGATATGGTGGAGGTTCCATTGCAAGGGTTTATATCCATCTAGGATTAAACAACAAATGTCGCCAGATGATTCTTGTGCCGTAATACCCGTGTTAACCATAAGATCCGGAGTGGGACGGAGTAGTCAAAAGTGTTTCCACCTCTCGTTCATCAACGGATGCGCTTACCGTAGCGGTTGTGTACGGCGGAACAACCGGAGGGTGGGGATCCCATTCTAATTCCCCACGGTAAAGCATTGCTTGCCGTAGCGAGTTGTGTCTTGCGGAACAACCGGAGGGTGGGGATCCCATTCTAATTCCCCACGGTAATGCGGTCTATGATGGGTTGCAGCCACCGGCGTAGGAGTGTATGGTAAGAGCCCAGCACCGTTGTCGTGGTCGGGGTCCACCCTGAAATTACGGGAATAATGGGACCGACGTGGACCCAGGGTCGGCGCATGCAACAAAGGGTGGGTGTTCGAGGTAGCGGAGGAACATGATTGGCTAGACCTTATACCGGGCCTCACACCATAGGAAGTGTGGACGGGGAAATTGCCGGTTGGCACCAAGGATAAGATCTCTTATGGGTAAAGCAACACACCTCTGCGAGTGTAAAGAACCGTGACCTGTCACTCCCTGTTCCGGGATATGGAACTGCGAACGCGGCCGGAAAGGAGCTCCATGAAGTTCTAGTAAACCGGTGAAGGCTGACGGACATAGTTCTTCTGAATAAAAGCAACCTCTTGAAGAAATGATTATGAAAACCTACATTGGTATTAGACTTCCTGGTCTAATGCCGTAGCTAGTGCATTAAACACCTCTTCCCTATAATGAACTTGTTGAGTACGCTCGTACTCATCCCACTCTTAAATCCCCTGCTTAGGTATGGAGGCATTGAAGGAGGATCTACAGTGCAACTCAAAGGCCGAGGAGTCAACAACTACTTCAAGAGACAGGACCCCGTCAGTGGAGTCAGATATCACATCCAACGAGGAGAAAAACATAGTTTAGCCATAGAAGGGAACTAGCTTCCTAAACCTAGATCCTATTTAGCTAGAATCTATTCATAGCCCTATAGCTAGTCAAATACTCTACCAATAGAGTTCGTGATAAGACTAGACTACGAGTCGTTCTTCTGGAGTTTATTTGCAGTTTTACCTCATTGTAAAGTAGGAGGCTATGATGATCTTATGTAACAGAGTCAATGTTGTAATTCTATAGACATGCCTTGGACCCGCATATGTTTACGTTGTACCACTCGAGCGATATAATACTGGTGGAACGGTGTTTCATTGGTGTTATATCAGACTTGCATACTACACCATGCAGTGGTATGCCGGGTCACCACAGTTGGTATCAGAGCAAATGCTTTGACCCTAGGATTAAAACCCTTTAAAGGAGACCTATAGGATTGGTAGTGTCTATAGGAAGTCTTCTTAGTTAAACTAAATATTCTTATGACTTGAGATGGATATTCACTTGAGGATAATCCTGACACACTTGAGTCAACATTTCTTACCTATCTTTCCTAAGTAAAGTTAGCTAATCCCAGACATGTAGCACACCATTACATTCTTAAAACAATAGATGAGTAGATCATAGTTGGTATACAATACATGGTAGTCCAAAGAGAGGATACAACCATAAGGAAGATATCCTATTGGAAGATGTGTACCAACATATGATATAATTAAGTAAGAGTTATCCATAATCGTACTAGAAGTAATATCAAGTGACAAAGATAAGCGAGGATATCCTATTAGAAGGTGTAAACCAATACAAGTAATAAGTAAGTAAAATTATCTAGACATGTGAAACAATTGATAGTAAGTGATAAGCTGTAAGTTATTCCAGATAGTATAGACCATGATGAGTCAATCATGGGAAGTAAGGAAGAGAAATAGGAATAAAACCTGACTACTTACAGATTAGGGATAGTAATCATATATGATTCATCTGAGAATCATTATGTGATGGAATAGAACATCATAAACATTTAGGAGAAGAACAATAAGAAGCCAGACAATAGTGCAAGAACTGTGTTCCAACAATATGGGAAGTGTGCCAAGCACATCATGACCATAGTCTTATGAAAGAAACACTTGGAAGTATAGGAGCTATAACCTAATAGATAGGTATTCAGAGTAGACATGGTAGAACTAATTATATCTTAGGAAGTAGTCCTCAATAGTACGAATATATGGTATACTATTTGTCAGTACTTCCAAAGAAAATAAGGTTAACCACAAACTATCCTAGGCCACTTTGTTTCAAGTTTATCTCGTTGCAATTGTGCAATTAAGATAAATGTTGATACAAATAATAGAAATCCACCTATTTGTGCTAAGTATCACGATATAAACCTATATTAGGTGGTGTTCTATACTACACATCAGAGCCTGATGTTTAGAGATGTCTTACTCAACAATCATATTCAGGCTTATGATGATGTGTACTATAAACACAAAGCTGAATCTTCTTGGATTTTATTGGATTTTAATTGTTTGACTAGATCCATGCATGAAGTTTGACTTTGATATGCCAATGCATGTTGCAATATCAAGTTCTTACTTGATGCTATAGATCTAGAGGGTAATGGAAAACGTGTGAGGAAGTGACGATTTCTGAAGATTATGAAGACAAGAAGAAGGTTCATCAGATAAAGGAAACAAAGTTGTGGGAAGCAACCACAATACTCTGAAGGAAGTACCAACCTAAACTCATGCGTTACCTCAATAGAGGAGTACTTTAGTACATAAGAAGCACGAAGGTAAGAAATATAATGATTATGGTGAAGCTCAAGCAGATCCATAGTCAACATAGAAGAGGGAATGCATGGGAAATCACTTAGGATACTATAATCATAGTGTCAGCTAGTGGTTTTCTTGCAGAATAAACCCTGAATGAAGGAAGATGATATATGAAACCATAGCAGATATAAGAAGACCATAGTTGATATCAGAAGACCACAAAGGGTATAATATCAATACTGCGAGATAAAGTAGAAATGTCTCGTCTAGTTGATCAGAACCTATAATAGAATCCATTTTTAGATATCAAATAGCCACAGTTGGTATAATAACCACAGTTGGTATCCACAGCTGGTAGCAGTTGGTATTACAAATAGTCCATGATTTAATTAGTTGTAACAAAAGTTTGTGAACAAATAAAAAATCCTGTCAGCCAAATAGCTAGATCTATAAACATTTAGTCAAAGGATTCACATTGGATGTCCACAATTGAGTGGATACACCACAAAGTTTCTTCGCAAAACCTTAGAGGAATATAAATCATAGACTAGACCTAGACCAACTATTTTAATCATAAGTCCAATAGTTGGAAGAAAAGGAGTTGAAGACCATAAGAAAACTCTAAGGGGTAGAGTAAACATTAAGTTGGTTGTACAATAACTCAATATTTTGAGTAAGGTAGAAGAAGAAGGTCTGAACTGAGAGGAAGTTCGATCTTATTTTCATAAGATTATCGAACACTACTTTCAGAAGGAGGTCAGACTAGAAGCCGAGGTTCATACCTCGAGGACGTAATAATTGGACTATAACTTGAGAAAGTGAGTAATATCTACTCAGAAGTACGAAAGCTCAAGTAAGTCAAGCATAAAGAAGTTGGACGAAGAAAATACCATAGACCAAATACAGTTCAAGAAGGCCAAAGACTGTAGTAGAATGACCATACCAAAACTAAAGTCTATTTGAAAGATTCCTTTCATGGAACCTAAATAGTCCAAAATAGTTATAAGTATCAACTATAAACCATGATTGGATGGACTAAATGAGTCTAATCCATTCTTAGGGAAATAAACCATCACGGCCATTTCCATGATAAGTACCTTACTTAGTACCATTATTGCACTTTTGGTAGTAAGGGAAAAACAAAGACCTATTTTTTCAAATAGGAGAATGTTATCCAATTAGTCCTCAAGTAAGACTGTCAGGACAAGAAGAAGTCACAATCATTGAATATTCAATGAGAAAGGAAACAAGTTTATAGAGTTGAAGGAAATCAAATAATTAAAGTTAGAAGCCATGGCTCAGAGACAAGTATTATTAGATTCTAGAGAAAAATCATAGCACTGGAACAAGAAACTAATGTTCAGAGACAAACCCTAATGGATTCCAGGAAGAATCTGGACAAGGGATATATTCAATTATATCCGATGAGATCAATACGGAGTTCGAGAAAAGTCGTAGTCTGCACAAGTCAGATACACACTTCGGAAACGTGAGAGAGTTCAAACTTCGAGGACGAAGTTTAGTTTAAGGGGTAGAGACTGTAATATCCCAGGTAATGGGGTTACAAAAATAGAGGATACAGATGTGTGCATTGCATTCATGCATAGAAAATCTGGGGAATTTTCGCGCTTTAAAGTAAAACGATCACAATGAATCGAAGTTTCACTTGACCTTGGTGGAATTGAAGTAGCTCATCAAGTCAAGCGCTATAAACCTCAATGTGACTTTGTTAAAACTTTGTTTTGGGTAGAGATAATTTGATCTAAGGGGGTTAGGTCAAATAGAACTAATAATAAACACAACAATACTTTACTCAATGATCAACTACTTGATCTTATTAAAGATCACAGACATGATATTCCTTGCCATAACATATGAACATATATTCAATGGTAAATCTAGTAACAATAAAATGGAGAAACCATCCTTGACTTATCTTCTCCATGTACAAAACTAAACCTTGATCCTACCATGAACCTCATGGTATTCATTCTACCTTAATCTTAGAAACAAGACAAGGAGATCAACTTTCAAAATATATATATATCCTTATCTAACCTATATTATTATACATCAAACCTAGAGAGGTGAGAGTTCTATAATGATTGTTAGAGAGGCAATAACCAACCTTGAGCTAAACCTTGGATATACATCCAAGTATTCAAACCTCATCTCAAGAACACAACCTTGGGATATTATTCAAGACATTCCCAATTGAGAGAGACCATTCATATCAATTCTAGCTTTACCTATTAATGAATAAAGGATAATCTTTGAACTAAAGTATTGGGTTGTAAACCATTTCACCTTGGGTGGTGAGATAACCAAATACCAAGTGGAATAAGACTATATCCATGACTTAGTAAAATAAGGAGTGGAATAATCCAACTAAGATAGACAATTGAATCTTTAGCTCAAGCAACCTAAATAAATATTAGGAGTACACCATAAACCCTAGAATCAACCATTCCTATATGAGAGAACTCAAGCTATGGAGTTACACTAAAAATAGATGAGGCAACACCTGGATTTGAGAGAGAGAACTATTCTTATGACCTGATGATCATATCATCATTGTTGAGTAGAACCCTAACATAATATCTCAGGCATTCTCCTGAGATATAAACTTTAGAGACAACCATAGTAGTCCCATTCAAGAAGGAGAATTAAAAGTACTATACCCTAGTTGATCAAGACAATGCTTGATTATGGAAGTGAGAAACCTATTTAAATGAGAGATCCTTAGGAAGCCAAACCTTGATTATTATAAATTGAGTAATGATCATAAACCCTAAGAATTTGAGGTAGAGACCTTAAGAACAAGTTGATCATGTCTAATCCATGATAAAATCCTGGAGAGATATGAATACCAGTTAAACCTTAGGGGGTTAAACAAGTATAATCTAGCACATAAAATCATAGGAGAGATTAAAACCCTAAAACCATTTCCAAAATATTAATTGGAGAAACAATCGAATAGAAACAAACCTTGTATGGTTCAGCCCTATATCAATCCAAATGATCTTGGATTGAATCATCCTATATGTGGTGATAAAAAACAAACCTAACCATAGAAATATGGTGTTAAGTCACATATAGAACCTATGCCCATAATTCCAATTAACTTGTGAATTAATTGATAATCACAAGTCAAACCCTAAACAATATCTCAATCCTAGTTTGTGCATCACTTGAGTGATCACAAATATAAACCTAACCTACATTTGAGTTCCAAACCATATGCCATTAGGTGAATATCATTAGAACCCAAGAATTTCTCACAAACTAAATCTTATGCTTCAATTATTGAACCTAAGATTAACCTAGTGCTAAATTCTATAATTAAAACCATATGTGTAGTGAACAACTACTTATCTTAATAACCAAGACCAAACCCTGATGAGAGTAGTACCTACTCTAGGTATTTTAAGGTGTTACTAAACTACAATATTAATACAAAACTTGGAAGGAGTTCTAGTAGAAGTTACAATTCATTAGCACATAGTTATGCACATAAGATAATAGGCAAGTGTCAACATTCTCGAATAGGATATCAAGCCCCTATAAATATCCAGGTACATGAAATCATGCCATTAGATCAACTCCTTAAATTATAAAATTTAGGACACATAAGATAACACCCTTGAAATCCTATTTCAAAATAGGAAATTAAGCATTAAGACCACAATGCAGTAATCAATTCTTGCTAGATAAAACAAAACAATATATAACCTGCTATTAAAGGTATTACAAGTATTATAAATACTTGGAATACCAATACAAAGAAAAGAGAATTTGCATTTGTTAACACACTTACTTAAAATATTATGTATGTTGAAACTATCAAATTATTAACAAGCAAAATAGTATATCTCAAACTGTATTTATTATTTAGAAGGTATTTGCCAAGTTAAAATGATTACAAAAACCTGCAACATAGAAGAACATTAAAATCTGATTCAAATAGAAACTACAAAACAGGAAATAAATAAATAAAAGAGAAAGGAAGGGAAAGGAGCCCTACCTGACATACCTGGACGGCCACCGAGCCCAGCAGCGGCCCAACGCTCGGCCCAGGCCAGCACAGAACCAGCCCAAATACCGCTTCGGACGGATAAAGTCGGAGACGAAGTCGCCGTCTTCGTCTTCGCAACCGTCGACGCACAGGAGAGCGCCACGGCGCGGCGAGCTCCACGTCCCGCGGTCGTCGCCGCCGATATTGACCGCCAGCACACGTCGTGGACCCTATAAAATGCGCCGAAGCTCACCATTTGACATCTCTTCGTCTCATTTCCCCCAATTCCGAAACCCTCGCTCAACCCGGCCACCACCACCGCCGTCGACTGGAGCATTCCCTGGCAAAGCCGTAGCAACCATCGTCACCGCCGTACTCATTTTGCTCATCCCGCAAAAGGAATCGAGCCGCCGTGCTCTAAATCATCCCCGCCGAGCTCATCTTCCCCGGCGCCGGCAGCTATCGATTCCGGCGAACCCAACCTTCCCCGACCTCGCCAACACGCGCGTCGTACTCACGGTGAGCTACTGACTCCCCTGCGCATCCGAGCTCCTTCTCTAGCATTCTCTAGCATGCCTCGCGACGTAGACCCGTAGACACCGCCGCAGACTATCGCCGCCGGCCACCCTCCGGTGACCATTCGGAGGGGGCGCCACCACCAGATGGTTCGCCTCGGAGAGCACTCTCCAACGCGCCCCGTACGCCCCGGCGGGACCCCGGAACGCCGGCGTCGTCAACGGCTGGCCGCCGGTGGTGGCTATGGTCGCCACCTCGACGCCACCGTGGCAGCCGACGTGGACCAAGGCCCACCGGTCGGTGACCAGGTGGGTAGCCTAACCCAAGTACATTTAGTGTTTCTAGTTTAATTTAAATCCTTTAAATTATCGAAACTTTATCAAATTGTAGAAAATTCATATTACCTCAGAAAAATGAAAATAATATATCAAAATTCTTAGAAAATAAAATTCTATCCAATAAAAATATAATATGGAATTTTTATTTTTAATAAAAATTTAATTATTTAATACTTATTAATTAAGCCTTTTCTTTAATTCTAAATTCAATTAAAAACTCAATAATTAGGAAAAGATTCTAAAATAAATAAAAACCAGTAAACAAATATAGAAAACATTAAAACTAATTTCCCTTACTTATTTAATTTATTAAATCCTTATTAGAAGGATTTAAACCCTGATTAATAAATACCTTAATTATTAATTCCTCGAAAATAATAAAATGCCCAATCCAATATTAATTTTATTTCAAAGTTATTAAAAACTTCAACCTTAAAGTGAAGTTATTAATTCAAGCACTTTAGGGTATTTAGAAAACCCTAATTTCATAAGTAATAGAACCTGGAACTCATCATTCCATGTGATCCCTAAAACCCTAATATCATTAGGAACCCTAGCTCCATTATTACATGTAAACCCTAATTTGCTTCTAACCTAAACCCAAGGTTAGAACAGGTGATCATGGTACTTTAATTCAAATCATAGAGCCATAATTAGCAACTAAAGAAATATCTATGTCCACATAAAATGTAGAAACCTATCCCAAGCAAATTAGTATTCCAAGTATGCATACCATTAAACCAAGGTGATCAACTAAGATTAACCAAGTATAAACCCTAGTTCCTATCCTTAGAGATATCAACCTTATTTATCCATGCTTAGCATCACACCATTGTGATGATCCCTAATGGAAAGCATGCCAATATTGTGCATTACCTAACCATATTCCACTAAACCCTATTAATACTAGACACTTCTGAACCATAGTATCCAGGAGTCAACTATACCCTATTTAAGTGGATTCCATAATAAAGACTAGACCACCTCAACCCTAATTGTTACACTTCTTATTAATTAAGAAGCATGTTCTTCAAAAGTTATTCTTTTGAAGAAGATATGAAGTAGCCAACACCCCTGCCTAATAGGATCTATAAACCCTAGCTATCTATCACCAATAAGATATAACAAACTTTGATAGCACCTATTTATAATCAATTGCTCAAGATGCCTAGGCTTAACTCAACCTTACAAGCCCTTGGTGTTGATGAATCCAACTAGGTTGTGATCCATCTAATACTTACTCCAGAAACTAGATAAAACCATAGTCAACCATAGAACCCCACCAATCTAATTATCATACTTGTTCTTCATTCAAGAACATGTTCTTCAAAAGTTATTCTTTTGAAATATATAATAAGAAATCATTAACCATGACGTATAGGACTTAAAATTGACAACTGATCTTTACTTATTACACAACTACTATCCCTTGGTGTATATGATTGTTATTATGCATTTTACCACTTGTTTATGATTCTAAGACAACAAAAACCTAGAAACCTTGTTTGTGAATCACTCTAAAAGTGCAACACATCTTAAACCAATCATACCAACTCACTAATCCTACATCAATGGGATTAGGTCACGCTTAGAACGATTGCATCTCATACTTATGCATTATTGCATCTTTTCCAATCTTTTAAACATCGTCCCTACTGGACGATGATGTCTGCTTCGAATTTGGAGTTATTGCGTATCGAAGACCTTGCTCGCATAATCTTGCAGTCAAGAAAGGCAAGTTCATCGCTTGCTCATGTCATTTGAGTATTTTTATCAAATTACTTGCAAAGTATTATGGTTATCACTATTGCACAAAAATCAAAAACACTACTTTCATAACTATGAATATGACTATGTGGTGGGCAATGGAACCATGGATTGTGTTGATATGGTGGAGGTTCCATTGCAAGGGTTTATATCCATCTAGGATTAAACAACAAATGTCGCCAAGTGATTCTTGTGCCGTAATACCCGTGTTAACCATAAGATCCGGAGTGGGACGGAGTAGTCAAAAGTGTTTCCACCTCTCGTTCATCAACGGATGCGCTTACCGTAGCAGCTTGTGTCCGGCGGAACAACCGGAGGGTGGGGATCCCATTCTAATTCCCCACGGTAAAGCATTGCTTGCCGTAGCGGTTGTGTCTTGCGGAACAACCGGAGGGTGGGGATCCCATTCTAATTCCCCACGGTAATGCGGTCTATGATGGGTTGCAGCCACCGGCGTAGGAGTGTATGGTAAGAGCCCAAGACTCGTTGTCGTGGTCGGGGTCCACCCCGAAATTACGGGAATAATGGGACCGACGTGGACCCAGGGTCGGCGCATGCAACAAAGGGTGGGTGTTCGAGGTAGCGGAGGAACATGATTGGCTAGACCTTATACCGGGCCTCACACCATAGGAAGTGTGGACGGGGAAATTGCCCGGTTGGCACCAAGGATAAGATCTCTTATGGGTAAAGCAACACACCTCTCGCAGAGTGTAAAGAACCGTGACTCGTCACTCCTCGTTCGGGATATGGAACTGCGAACGCGGCCGGAAAGGAGCTCCATGAAGTTCTAGTAAACCGGTGAAGGCTGACGGACATAGTTCTTCCGAATAAAAGCAACCTCTTGAAGAAATGATTATGAAAACCTGCATTGGTATTAGACTTCCCGGTCTAATGCCGTAGCTAGTGCATTAAACACCTCTTCCCTATAATGAACTTGTTGAGTACGCTCGTACTCATCCCACTCTTAAATCCCTGCTTAGGTATGGAGGCATTGAAGGAGGATCTACAGTGCAACTCAAAGGCCGAGGAGTCAACAACTACTTCAAGAGACAGGACCCCGTCAGTGGAGTCAGATATCACATCCAACGAGGAGAAAAACATAGTTTAGCCATAGAAGGGAACTAGCTTCCTAAACCTAGATCCTATTTAGCTAGAATCTATTCATAGCCCTATAGCTAGTCAAATACTCTACCAATAGAGTTCGTGA